>NC_029778.3:47255957-47256751 GCF_000817695.3 Arachis duranensis
GATGATGAGTGTCACGGATCATCACATTCATCAAGTTGAAGAACAAGTGATATCTTGGAACAAGATCAAGCGGAATTGAATTGAAGAACAATAGTAATTGCATTAATACTCGAGGTACAGCAGAGCTCCACACCTTAATCTATGGTGTGTAGAAGCTCCACCGTTGAAAATACAAAAGCATGAGGTCTAGGCATGGCCACGGCCCCAGAGACTCCACCGTTGAAAATACATAAGCATAAGGTCTAGGCATGGCCGAATGGCCAGCCTCCCAATGATCTAAGATCTAAAGTGATCAAAAGATACAAATACCATAGTAAAAGGTCCTACTTATAGAGAACTAGTAGCCTAGGGTTTACAGAGATGAGTAAATGACATAAAAATCCTCTTCCGGGCCCACTTGGTGTGTGCTTGGGCTGAGCATTGAAGCATTTCCGTGCAGAGACTCTTCTTGGAGTTAAACGCCAGCTTTAGTGCCAGTTTGGGCGTTTAACTCCCATTTGGGTGCCAGTTCCAGCGTTTAACGCTGGGATTTCTTGAGGTGCCTTTGAACGCCGGTTTGGGCCATCAAATCTTGGGCAAAGTATGGACTATCATATATTGCTGGAAAGCCCAGGATGTCTACTTTCCAACGCCGTTGAGAGCGCGCCAATTGGGCTTCTGTAGCTCCAGAAAATCCACTTCGAGTGCAGGGAGGTCAGAATCCAACAACATGTGCAGTCCTTTTCAGTCTCTGAATCAGATTTTTGCTCAGGTCCCTCAATTTCAGCCAGAAAATACCTGAAATCACAGAAAAA
>NC_029778.3:47256993-47258948 GCF_000817695.3 Arachis duranensis
TAAGATAAAAAGAAGAGAATATGCAATGAATCTCAAAAACATCTGTGAAGATCAGTATTAATTAGATGAGCGGGGCTTTTATCTTTTTGCCTCTGAATAGTTTTGGCATCTCACTCTATCCTTTGAAATTCAGAATGGTTGGCTTCTTTAGGAACTTAGAATCCAGATAGTGTTAATGATTCTCCTAGTAAAGTATGATGATTCTTGAACAAAGCTACTTATTGAGTCTTGGCTGTGGTCCAAAGCACTCTGTCTTCCAGTATTACCACCGGATACATACATGCCACTGACACATAATTGGGTGAACCTTTTCAGATTGTGACTCAGCTTTGCTAAAGTCCCCAATTAGAGGTGTCCAGGGTTCTTAAGCACACTCTTATTTGCCTTGGATCATAACTCTTTATTTCTCTATATAATAATTTTTTTTTTCGTTTTTTTTTCGAATTTTTTTTTTGAATAGCTTTTTCTTGCTTCAAGAATCATTTTAATGATTTTTCAGATCCTCAGTAACATGTCTCCTTTTTCATCATTCTTTCAAGAGCCAACATTCATGAACCACAAATTCAAGATACATATGCACTGTTTAAGCATACATTCAAAATACAAAAATATTACCACCACATCAAAATAATTAAACTATTATAAAATTCAAAATTCATGCAATTCCTTCCTTTTTCAATTAAGCACGTTTTTTTTTATTCAAGAAAGGTGATGGATTCATAGGACATTAATAACTTTAAGGCATAGACACTAAGACACTAATGATCACAAGACACAAACATGGACAAACATAAGCATAAAATTCGAAAAACAGAAGAATAAAGAACAAGGAAATCAAAGAACGGGGATCTCTTGTGTGCTCCATCCTCTTCTTAGTGATGGGCTTGTCCTCCTCAATGGGGGTGTCTCCCTCTATGTCAACTTCAACTGAATAACAGAGGTGACAAATGAGATGAGGAAAGGCTAACCTTGCCAAGGTAGAGGACTTGTCCGCCACCTTATAGAGTTCTTGGGCTATAACCTCATGAACTTCTATTTCTTCTTCAATCATGATGCTATGAATCATGATAGCCCGGTCTATGGTAACTTCGGACCGGTTGCTAGTGGGAATGATTGAGCGTTGTATGAACTCTAACCATCCTCTAGCCACGGGCTTGAGGTCATGCCTTCTCAATTGGACTTCTGGACTTTACTATGAGTTTGTGTGTTTTTCTGTGATTTCAGGTAAATTCTGACTGAAATTGAGGGATTTGAGCAAAACTCTGAAGAAGGCTGACAAAAGGACTACTGATGCTGTTGGAATCTGACCTCCCTGCACTCGAAATGAATTTTCTGGAGCTACAGAACTCCAATTGGCGCGCTCTCAACGGCGTTGGAAATTAGACATCCAGGGCTTTCCAGCAATATATAATAGTCCATACTTTATTCGAAGATTGACGACGTAACTTGGCATTAAACGCCAAGTACACGCTGCTGTCTGGAGTTAAACGCCAGAAAAACGTCATGATCCGGAGTTAAACGCCCAAAACACGTCATAACTCAAAGTTTAACGCCAAGAAATGTCTTAGCTCGTGGAATGATCAAGCTCAGCCCAAGCATACACCAAGTGGACCCCGGAAGTGAATTTATGCATCAATTACTTACTCATGTAAACCCTAGTAGCTAGTCTAGTATATATAGGACATTTATCTATTGTATTAGACATCTTTGGTCTCAGTTTTGTTTTATTCTTTATCTTAGGAGACTATTGATCACGTTAGGGGGGCTGGCCATTCGGCCATGCCTGAACCTCTTTTACTTATGTATTTTCAACGGTGGAGTTTCTGCACACCATAGATTAAGGGTGTGGAGCTCTGCTGTACCTCAAGTATTAATGCAATTCCATTTTCATTTTATTCAAATCTCTCTTATTCTATTCCAAGATATTCATTCGTACCCAAGAACATGATGAATGT
>NC_029778.3:47266174-47267212 GCF_000817695.3 Arachis duranensis
TAATTAAATTAATATTCATTGATATTCTGGAATTTATAGTATATTCTCTTCTTTTTATCCTATTTGATTTTCAGTTGCTTGGGGACAAGCAACAATTTAAGTTTGGTGTTGTGATGAGCGGATAATTTATACGCTTTTTGGCATTGTTTTCACATAGTTTTTAGTAAGTTTAAGCTACTTTTAGGGATGTTTTCATTAGTTTTTATGTTAAATTCACATTTTTGGACTTTACTATGAGTTTGTGTGTTTTTCTGTGATTTCAGGTAAATTCTGACAGAAATTGAGGGATTTGAGCAAAACTCTGAAGAATGCTGACAAAAGGACTACTGATGCTGTTGGAATCTGACCTCCCTGCACTCGAAATGGATTTTCTGGAGCTACAGAACTCCAATTGGCGCGCTCTCAACGGCGTTGGAAAGTATACATCCAGGGCTTTCCAGCAATATATAATAGTCCATACTTTATTCGACGATTGACGACGTAACTTGGCGTTAAACGCCAAGTACACGCTGCTGTCTGGAGTTAAACGCCAGAAAAACGTCATGATCCGGAGTTAAACGCCCAAAACACGTCATAACTCAAAGTTTAACGCCAAGAAATGCCTTAGCTCGTGGAATGATCAAGCTCAGCCCAAGCATACACCAAGTGGGCCCTGGAAGTGAATTTATGCATCAATTACTTACTCATGTAAACCCTAGTAGCTAGTCTAGTATATATAGGACGTTTATCTATTGTATTAGACATCTTTGGTCTCAGTTTTGTTTTATTCTTTATCTTAGGAGACTATTGATCACGTTAGGGGGGCTGGCCATTCGGCCATGCCTGAACCTCTTTTACTTATGTATTTTCAACGGTGGAGTTTCTGCACACCATAGATTAAGGGTGTGGAGCTCTGCTGTACCTCAAGTATTAATGCAATTCCATTTTCTTTTTATTCAAATCTCTCTTATTCTTAATCCAAGATATTCATTCGCACCCAAGAACATAATGAGTGTAATGATGAAAGTGACGATCATTATCATTCTCACTTATGAACGC
>NC_029778.3:47267490-47268218 GCF_000817695.3 Arachis duranensis
GCAAAAGAATCAAGGGATTCTATTCCAACCTGATTGAGAACCGACAGATGATTAGCCGTGCTGTGACAGAGCATAGGAACGTTTTTACTGAGAGGATGGGATGTAGCCATTGACAACGGCGATGCCCTACATGCAGCTTGCCATGGAAAGGAGTAAGAAGAATTGAGTTGAAGCAGTGGGAGAGCAGGCGTCCTTGAGCCATACAGTATCTCCACATGCTTATCTGAAATTCCCACCAATGAAGCTACATAAGTATTCTATCCCTTTTATTAATCTATTCTCTTATTTCTATTTTCGAAAACCCATGAACCAATTTAATCTGCCTAACTGAGATTTACAAGGTGACCATAGCTTGCTTCATACCAACAATCTCTGTGGGATCGACCCTTACTCACGTAAGGTTTATTACTTGGACGACCCAGTACACTTGCTGGTTAGTTGAACGAAGTTGTGATAACAACTGGTGCCACAATAATAATTTCATACAACTTAAAGAATAGTGATCACAATTTCGTCCACCAGGCTATAACCTCATGAACCTCTATTTCTTCTCCAATCATGATGCTATGGATCATGATAGCCCGGTCTATGGTAACTTCGGACCGGTTGCTAGTGGGAATGATTGAGCGTTGTATAAACTCTAACCATCCTCTAGCCACGGGCTTGAGGTCATGCCTTCTCAATTGAACCGGCTTTCCTCTTGAATCTCTCTTCCATTGGGCGCCCTC
>NC_029778.3:47274700-47293591 GCF_000817695.3 Arachis duranensis
ACAGCAGAGCTCCACACCTTAATCTATGGTGTGTAGAAGCTCCACCGTTGAAAATACATAAGCATGAGGTCTAGGCATGGCCGAATGGCCAGCCTCCCATAGTGATCAAAAGATCTAAAGAAAAAGGTTCCAAAGATCCAAAGATTTCTAATACAATAGTCAAAGGTCCTACTTATAGAAAACTAGTAGCCTAAGGTTTACAGAGATGAGTAAATGACATAAAAATCCTCTTCCGGGCCCACTTGGTGTGTGCTTGGGCTGAGCATTGAAGCGGCATCTGCAGTCCTTTTTGGTCTCTGAATCAGATTTTTGCTCAGGTCCCTCAATTTCAGCCAGAAAATACCTGAAATCACAGAAAAACACACAAACTCATAGTAAAGTCCAGAAAAGTGAATTTTAACTAAAAACTTATAAAAATATACTAAAAACTAACTAGATCATACCAAAAACATACTAAAAACAATGCCAAAAAGTATACAAATTATCCGCTCATCAATGCCTGCAGAGGCTCAGGAACTCATTATGGTGGTTGCAAATAATCAATTCATGTACACTTCTGAAAGAAATCCTGTGAGTAATGGGATGACTCAGAAGAAAGGAGTTTTTGAGATTGATACTCTGAATGCCATATTGGCTCAGAACAAAATATTGACTAAACAAGTCAATATGATTTCTCAGAATCTAACTGGATTGCAAGCTGCATCCGGAAATACTAAAGAAGCCTCCTCTGAAGGAGAAGCTTATGACCCTGAGAATCCTGCAATGGAAGAGGTGAATTATATGGGAGAATCCTATGGAAACACTTATAATCCTTCATGGAGAAATCATCCAAATTTCTCATGAAAGGATCAATAGAAGTCTCAACAAGGCTTCAATAATAATAATGGTGGGAGAAATAGGTTTGGCAATAGCAAGCCTTTTCCCTTATCTTCTCAACAACAGACAGAGAATTCTGAGCAGAGCCCCTCTAGCTTAGTAAACATAGTCTCTGATCTATCTAAGGCCACTCTCAGTTTTATGACTGAAACAAGGTCCTCCATTAGTAATTTGGAGGCCCAAGCAATACAGAAGAGAATCCAAAGAGAGAGTGCAAGGCCATCAATATAACCAAAATGGCCAAACCTATAGAGGAGGAAGAGGCAGTGACTTCCAGTGAGGAAGACCTCAATGGACGCCCACTAGCCAATAAAGAAGTCCCTAATGAGGAACCAAAGGAATCTGAGGCTTATATAGAGACCATAGAGATTCCACTGAACTTCCTATTACCATTCATGAGCTCTGATGAGTATTCTTCCTCTGAAAAAGATGAAGATATTGTTGAAGAGCAAGTTGCTCAATACCTAGGATCAATCATGAAGTTGAATTCCAAGTCATTTGGTAATGAGACTTGGGAGGATGAACCTCCATTGCTCATCCATGAACTGAATACCTTGGTGCAGCTGAAATTACCTCAGAAGAAACCAGATCCCAGAAGGTTCTTAATACCTTGTACCATAGGCACCTTGACCTTTGAGAAGGCTCTGCGTGAGCTGGGGTTAGGTATAAACCTCATGCCACTCTCTGTAATGGAGAAACTAGGGATCTTTGAGGTACAAGCTGTAAGAATCTCACTAGAGATGACAGACAAATCAATGAAATAGGCTTATGGACTTGTAGAGGATGTCTTAGTGAAGGTTGAAGGCCATTACATGCCTACTAACTTCATAATCATAGACCCTGGGAAGGATGAGGATGAATCCATCATCCTTGAAAGACCCTTCGTAGCCACAGCAAGGGCTGTGATTGATGTGGACAGAGGAGAGTTAGTCCTGCAACTGAATGAGGACTACCTTGTGTTTAAGGCTCAATGATCTTCCTTTGTAACCCTGGAGAGAAAGCCTGAAAAGCTTCTCTCAATACAGAGTCAAGCAAAGTCCCATCAAGACCACTTCTATGAAGTTGTGGCCAAGAAAAAGGTGATCCCCGAGGTCCCCTTCGTGCTCAAAAAGAGTGAATATCCGGAGATCCGACGTGAGGTGCGGGGAAGAGGTTGGGAAGTTCTCACCAACCCCATCCAATAAGTCAGAATCTTAATGGTTCAAGAGTTCTATGCTAATGCATGGATCACTAAAAACCATGATCAAAGTGTAAACCCAAACCCAAAGAATTGGCTCACAATGGTTCGGGGAAAATACTTGAATTTTAGTCCAGAAACGGTGAGGTTGGCATTCAACTTGCCAATGATGCAAGGAGATCCTCATCCTTTCACTAGAAGGGTAAACTTTAATCAAAGGTTGGACCAAGTCCTCATGGACATCTGTATGGAAGGAGCCCAATGGAAGAGAGACTCCAAAGGCATATCGGTTCAACTGAGAAGGCTGACCTCAAGCCCGTGGCTAGAGGATGGTTGGAATTCATCCAATGCTCTATTATTCCTACTAGCAACCGGTCTGAAGTAACAGTGGATTGGGCCATCATGATCCATAGTATCATGATTGGAGAGAAAGTGGAAGTTCATGAGATCATACCTCTAGAACTATACAAGGTGGCTGACAAGCCCTACACTTTGGCAAGGTTAGCCTTCCCTCATCTCATCTATCACCTATGCAATTTAGCTGGAATTGTCATAGAGGATGACATCCTCATTGAAGCAGACAAGCCCATAACTAAAAAGAGGATGGATCAAACAAGAGAGCCCACTCATGGACCTCAACAAGAGCATGAGGAAGTCCCTCATCAAGAAATCCCTGAGATGCCTCAAGGGATGCATTTCCCTCCACACAACTATTGGGAGAAACTCAACACCTCTTTAGGAGAATTGAGTTCTAACATGGAGCAATTGAGGATGGAGCACTAAGAGCACTCCATTATCCTCCATGAAATCAGAGAGGACTAAAGAGCCATGAGGGAGGAGCAACAAAGGCAAGGAAGAGATATTGTGGAGCTAAGCACTCCATAGGATCTTCAACAGGAAGAACTAGCCGCCGTCACTAAGGTGGACCCATTCTTTAATTTCCTTGTTCTTATTTTTCCATTTTTTCATTTCTATGCTTTATGTTTTGTCTATGTTTGTGTATTTACTACATGATCATTAGTGTTTATAGTCTATGTCTTAAAGCTATGAATGTTCCATGAATCTTTCACCTTTTTTAAATAAAAAATGTTTCTATTTGCAAAAGAACAAGAAGTACATGAATTTTAAAATTTATCTTGAAAATAGTTTAATTATTTTGATGTGGTGGCAATACTTTTTATTTTCTGAATGAATGCTTGAACAGTGCATATTTTTTATAGTGAAGTTTATGAAAGTTAAACTTGTTGGCTTTTGAAAGAATAATAAAAAAAGAGAAATGTTATTGATAATATGAAAAATAAAAAAATTGATTCTTGAAGCAAGAAAAAGCAGTGAAAAATACAAAGCTTACAAAAAAAATGGCAAAAAATAAAGAAAAAGAAAAAGCAAGCAGAAAAAGCCAATAGCCCTTTAAACTAAAAGGCAAGGGTAAAGAGGATCCAAGGCTTTGAGCATTAGTGGATAGGAGGGCCCAAAGGAATAAAATCTTGGTCTAAGCGGCTAATTCAACCTGTCCCTAACCATGTGCTTGTGTCATGTTGGTCCAAGTGAAAAGGTTGGGACTGAGTGGTTAAAGTTGTGATTGATGATCGGATAATTTATACAGTTTTTGGCATTATTTTTAGGTAGTGTCTAGTATATTTTAGTCAATTTTTAGTATATTTTTAATAGTTTTTATGCAAAATTCACATTTCTGTACTTTACTATGAGTTTCTGTATTTTTCTGTGATTTCATGTATTTTCTGGCTGAAATTGAGGGATATGAGCAAAAATCTGATTTAGAGGCTGAGAAAGGACTGCAGATGCTGTTGGATTCTGACCTCCCTGCACTCGAAGTGGATTTTTTGGAGCTAAAGAAGGCCAATTTGCACGCACTTAATTGCGTTAGAAAGTAGACATCTTGGGCTTTCCAGAAATGTTTAATAGTCCATACTTTGTCTGAGAATTGATGGCCTAAACTGGCATCCAAACGCCCACCAAAGACCCTTTTCTGGCGTAAAACGCCGGAACTGGCACCAAAGCTGGAGTTAAACGCCCAAACTGGCATCCAAGCTGGCGTTTAACTCCAAGGATGGCCTATGCACGTGAAAGCTTCAAAGCTCAGCCCAAACACACACCAAGTGGGCCCTGGAAGTGGATTTCTACACTATCTACTCATTTTCTGTAAACTTAGGTTACTAGTTTAGTATAAATAGCACTTTTTGACTATTGTATTGCATCTTTGGACCACTTTCGATCCTTTGATCAGGTCTTCTTCCCCTATTTTTGAATTCTTATGCCATTTGGGAGGCTGGCCATTTGGCCATGCCTAGACCTTTTGTTCTTATGTATTTTCAACGGTGGAGTTTCTACACCTCATAGATTAAGGTGAGGAGCTCTGCTGTTCCTCATGAATTAATGCAAGTACTATTATTTTCCTTCAATTCATGCCTACTTCTTCTCCAAGATATGATCTTGCACTTAATTCAGTTAAGTCAGACTGAAGGGGTGACCTGTGACAATCACCCACTATCTTCAGTACTCGCTTAGCCAAGATCCGCGTGCCTGACAACCACAAAGTGGTCTACATGATGTTCAACGTAGTCATTGGACGCCAGCCAGAGTATACTCTCTTGGGTCTCTGATCTACGGATTCACATCGTCTCTCCTGACAATAGAGCATCCGACCCCGTGATTAGGATCTTCGTGGTATAGGCTAGAATCAATAGACATCATTCCTGAGATCCGAAAAGTATAAACCTTGTCTGTGGTATTCCGAGTAGGATCTGGGAAGGGATGACTGTGAGGAGCTTTAAACTCGTGAATGTTGGGCGCAGTGACAGTGTGCAAAAGGATCAATGGATCTTATTCCGACACAAATGAGAACCGACAGATGATTAGCCCTGTGGTAGCTGTGCCTGGTATTTTTCATCTGAGACGAGAAATCTGACAGTTGATTAGCCGTACGGAGACCGTAGCTGGACCATTTTCACTGAGAGGATCATACAGCTTGCCATGGAAAGGAGCATGCATGGTTGGATGAAGACAATAGGAAAGCAGAGGTTCAAAAGCAACAAAGCATCTCCAAACGCTTATCTAAAATTCTCACCAATGAATTACATAAGATTTTATGTTCTATTTATCTTTTAATTATCAAACCTCATAACCATTTAAATCTGCCTGACTAAGATTTACAAGATGACTATAGCTTGCTTCAAGCCGACAATTGAGGACATGTCACCATGTCATGTTTTCCTATGCTTTTTCACTAGTTTTTTTACTCGGTTTTCATGCATTCTTGAGCTATAAGCAAGCCAATTGGGTAGAATTTCATGTTTCCTTTGATTTAATCAACCATAGATGAATTAATGCAATTTCATGAGGTTTTATGCCATTATTATCATATATTATGAAAGAATGAATATCTCATGATTTTGAGCATAGCTTTGATGTGTTTGGTTGATTAATGATAGGCGAAGAAAGCTTGGAGAAAGGTTGAAGCAAGAAGAAATGGCTAGGAGGAAGAGAGAACAAAAAGTTTGATCAAAATTTTGCCTCAAACTTTAGCTCAAACTTTTAGAATAAGTGAAAACGAACCAGGGAGCAAAAAGCTTGAGCAAAAATTTGCCTCAAACTTTTGCGCAAACTTTTGGGAGAAAAGCTTGACCAAAAGTTTGCCTCAAACTTTTGCGCAAACTTTTGGGAGAAAAGCTTGAGCCAACGTTTGCCTCAAACTTTTTGGCAAACGTTGGCCTCACAAATCAACACCCTGGGGAGCAAAAGTTTGCGCCAATGTTTGCCTCAAACTTTTTGGCAAACGTTGGCGCCATCAACAACACAGCCTGAAGGGGTACACTTCCAACGAGAATAACTTGAGTTGTAGATGTCCAATTGAGGTGATTCCAATTGGGTTAGAAAGCTGACATTCAGAGCTTTCTAACCATATATAATAGTCTATAGGGGGCATTAAATCTGAAACGTTGACAAGAGGACAAAGTGGCGCCACACATATGCTCAAGGGGGCCAACGTTTGAGCAAAAGTTTGACCCCAAACTTTAGCCCAAACGTTGGTAGCAGCAAGTGATGCCCAGCTGATATGAAAGGTTGGAGTAAAAGTTTGCCTCAAACTTTTACTCAAACTTTTTTGTTTCACAACCCGGTTCACATTGGTTCTCTCTCCAACTCCAAGAGCAATCAACCAAGGCCTTTGTCAACCCAATTCCATCAAGAGCAAGGGCCCAATTGACACCACTCAAAGGCACAAGAGATAGTTAGAATAGAAATTTCATTTTAAGTTGTAATTTGTTTTGAATTTCATTTTCATTTTGTAAAAATGCCTATAAATAGGCATCTGTTTCATTTTATTAAAGGGGGAGCTCCATCAAAGAGCACTAGGAGGCGAGCTCCACTAGGGAGTATTAGGAATACAGAACTCTCTCTCTTTAGTTTTTCTTTTTGAATTTGGATCTTGGATTGAGGGGAGAAGGAATTCTGTTTCCCTCTCGGTCAAAGATTTCTCTTGTTCTTCTTCAGCAATTTTAATTTCTCCTCTACTACAAGTTCCTTTGCTGCAAGTTTACATTGAGCTTGATTTCGATCTTTGGTTCTCATTGCTTTCTATTCTCACTAAATTCAATTTACTTTCAAGCAATTTAATTCTTCTGCAAGTGCTCTGCATTTTACATTTCTGTTCATGATCTGATTTATTTTCCTGCAAGTTTAATTTTCTCTAAGCTTTGATCTATTGCTCTCTTTAATTTCCAGCACCCACTCCCCTTTACATTTAATGAAATTTACTTTTCTTGCAATTTAAGATTCTTGCAATTTATATTTCTTGCTCTTTAAGTTACTTGCCAATTTACATTCTGCAACTTTAAATTCATTGTCATTTACTTTCTGTTGGCTACAATTTCACACAATTCACTTCAATGTTAGCTTGACTAAACTAATCACCCAAGAAAATTGCTTGATCCATCAATCCCTGTGGGATCAACCTCACTCTAAGTGAGTTTTACTACTTGATGCGACCCGGTACACTTGCCGGTGAGTTTTGGGTGTTTTGGAAATTCATTTTTCCACAAAAATATCCATCAACAATCTCCGTGGGATCGACCCTTACTCACGTAAGGTATTACTTGGACGACCCAGTGCACTTGCTGGTTAGTTGTGCGGAGTTGTGAAAAGTGTGATTTACAATTTCGTGCACCAAGTTTTTGGCGCCGTTGCCAGGGATTGTTTGAGTTTGGACAACTGACGGTTCATCTTATTGCTTAGATTGAGTAATTTTATTTTTATTTTCGAAAAAATACAAAAAAATTAATAAATCATAAAAACCAAAAATATTTTTTGTGTTTCTTGTTTGAGTCTAGTGTTAAATTTTAAGTTTGGTGTCAATTGCATGCTTTAATTTTTCTTAATTTTCGAAAACATATGCATTGTGTTCTTCATTGATCTTCAAGTTGTTCTTGATGATTTTCCTTGTTCTGATCTTTAAATTCTCCTGTTTTGTGTCTTTTCTTGTTTTTCATATGCATTTTTAAATCCATAGTGTCTAAACATTAAAAATTTCTAAGTTTGGTGTCTTGCATATCATTCTTTTCTTAAAAATTTTCAAAAATATGTTCTTGATGTTCATCATGATCTTCAAAGTGTTCTTGGTGTTCATCTTGACATTCAAAGTGTTCTTGCATGCATTACTTGTTCTGATCTTAATTTTTCATGTTTTGTGTTATTTTGTTGTTTTTCTCTCTCCTCATTAAAAATTCAAAAAAAAATAAAAAATAACTCTTTTCAAGCAAATAATACAGAGAAATGAAGATTCAGAACATATAGCAGAGGAATCACAGAGAAAAAGTTGGGCGTTTAGAAAAATGCCCAGTGAGGAAGGAATTCTGGCGTTAAACGCCAGCTAGGGTATCTGGCTGGGCGTTAAACATCCAAAGAGGTAGCATTTTGGGCGTTAAATGCCAGAATGGATAGCATCCTGGGCGTTTAACGCCAGGATGACACAGGGGAGGTAATTTCGTTTCAAATTCAAATTTTTTTCAAATTTTCATGTTTTAATTCATAATTTTAAAATCTTATCTTTCCATATTTTCAAAAATTCTTGCTAACAATTAATGTTTTGATTCAAAAAATTGCAAGCTTGTTACTTTCTTGTAATGAAAGGTTCAATCTTTGAATTTTAGAATCATATCTTTTAATTTCTTGTTAGTCAAGTCATCAATTTTAAAAATCAAATCTTTTTCAATCATATCTTTTTAAAATCAAATCTTTTTCAAATAATTACTATTTCTTATCTTTTTCAAAACCACTTAACCACTTCTTCACTTCTCATTTTCAAAAATCACTAACCCCTTTTTCAAAAATCTTTTTAATTAACTAATTGTTTTAAATTCTAATTTTATGTTATTTCTTTTAAATTTTCGAAAACTCTTTCTCTCTCATCTCTTTCTATTTATTTTATTTAATTGCTAACATTCCTCCTCCACTCATCTAAAAAAAATTTTCGAACTCACCTCCTCTCTTTTCTCATTTTTCTACTCCTTTCCCTCTAACACATCAAAGAATCTCTATACTGTGACATAGAGGATTCCACTACTTTCTTTTATTCTCTTCTTTTTCATATATGCAGAAACATGGATAAAAATATTCTTGTTGAAGCTGATCTTGAACCTGAAAGGACTCTGAAGAAGAAGCTAAGAGAAGCTAAAGCACAACACTCTGGAGAGGACCTTTAAGAGAATTTCGAAAAAGAAGTAGACATGGCAGTCGAACCCAACAATAATGCAAGAGATGCAAGGAATGTGCTTGGTGACTATACTGCACCAACTTCCAGCTTCTATGGAAGAAGCATCTCAATTCCTACCATTGGAGCAAACAACTTTGAGCTTAAGCCTCAATTAGTTTCTCTAATGTAGCAAAATTGCAAGTTTCATGGACTTCCATCAGAAGATCCTCATCAGTTCTTAGCTAAATTCTTGCAGATCTGTGATACTGTCAAGACCAATGGGGTTGATCCCGAGGTCTACAGACTTATGCTTTTCCCCTTTGCTGTAAGAGATAGAGCTTGGACATGGTTGGACTCACAACCTAAAGAAAGCCTGAACTCTTGGGAAAAGTTGGTCAATGCTTTCTTGACCAAATTTTTTCCACCTCAAAAGATGAGCAAGCTTAGAGTGGAAGTCCAAACCTTCAAATAGAAGGAAGGTGAATCCCTCTATGAAGCTTGGGAAAGATACAAGCAATTAACCAAAAGGTGTCCTTCTGACATGCTTCCGGAATGAAGCATCATATGCATATTCTATGATGGTCTATCTGAGTTGTCTAAGACGTCATTGGACTATTTTGCTGGTGGATCCCTTCATCTAAAAACCCCTGCAGAAGCACAGGAACTCATTGAGATTGTTGCAAATAACCAGTTCATGTACACTTCTGAAAGAAATCCTGTGAATAATGGGATGACTCAGAAGAAAGGAGTTCTTAAGATTGATACTCTGAATGCCATATTGGCTCAGAATAAAATATTGACTTAGCAAGTCAATATGATTTTTTAGAATCTAACTGGATTGCAAGCTTCATCTGGTAGTGCTAAGGAAGCCTCCTCTGAGGGAGAAGCTTATGACCCTGAGAATCCTGCAATGGAAGAGGTAAATTACATGGGAGAATCCTATGGAAACACCTATAATCCTTCATGGAGGAATCATCCAAATTTCTCATGGAAGGATCAACAGAAGCCTCAACAAGGCTTCAACAACAATAATGGTAGGAGAAATAAGTTTGACAACAGCAAGCCTTTTCCATCATCTTCTCAGCAACAGACAGAGAATTCTGAGCAGAGCCTCTCTGGCCTAGCAAACATAGTCTCTGATCTATCTAAGACCACTCTTAGTTTCATGAATGAAACAAAGTCTTTCATCAGAAATTTGGAGGGACAAGTGGGTCAGCTAAGTAAAAGAGTTACTAAAACTCCTCCTAGTACTCTCCCAAGCAATACAGAAGAGAATCCCAAAAGAGAGTGAAAGGCCATAACTAAAACCAAAATGGCCGAACCTGGAGAGAGTGAAAAGGTAGTGATTCCCAGTGAGAAAAACCTCAAGGGACGTCCACTGACCAATAAGAAGTTCCCTATTGAGGAACCAAAGGAATCTGAGGCTTATACAGAGACCATAGAGATTCTACTAAACCTACTATTGTCATTCATGAGCTCTGATTAATATTCTTCCTCTTAAGAGGACGACGACACTGCTGAAGAGAAAGTTGCTCAGTATCTAGGAGCAATCATGATGCTGAATGCCAAGTTATTTGGTAATGAGACTTGGGAGGATGAACCTCCATTGCTCATCAATGAACTGAATACATGGATTCAGTAGACATTGCCTCAAAAGAAACCGGATCCCGAATAGTTCTTAATACCTTGCACCATAGGCACCATGAACTTTGAAAAGGCTCTGTGTGACCTGGGGTTAGGTATCAACCTCATGCCACTCTCTGTAATGGAGAAACTAGGGATCTTTGAGGTACAAGCTGTAAAAATCTCACTAGAGATGGCAGACAAATCAATGAAAAAGACTTATGGACTTGTAGAGGATGTCTTAGTGAAGGTTGAAGGCCTTTACATCCCTGCTGACTTCATAATCCTAGACATTGAGAAGGATGAGGATAAATCCATCATCCTTGGAAGACCCTTCCTAGGCACAGCAAGGGTTGTGATTGATGTGGACAGAGGAGAGTTAGTCCTTCAATTGAATGTGGACTACCTTGTGTTTAAGACTTAAGGATCTTCTTCTGTAAACATAGAGAAGAAGCATGAAAAGATTCTCTCAATACAGAGTCCGAAAGAGCCCCACACTCAACTTCTAAGTTTGGTGTTGGGAGGCCACAACCATGCTCTGAGCATCTGTGAAACTCTGTAACAGCTTCATGTCAACCTATTGACATTAAAGAAGTGCTTATTGGGAGGCAACCCAATTTTATTTATCTATGTTAATTATTTTTTCATTTTATTCTCCATTGTTAGTATATGTTTTCTTTAGGTTGATGATAATGTGAAGTTACAAAAACAGCTGTAGAATTAAAGCAAAATAAAAAATAGCATACCCTGGAAGACGAGCTTAGTCACGTTTAAACGCCAGCAAGGAAAGCAAATTGGGCGTTTAACGCCCAGTCAGGCACCATTCTGGGCATTAAACGCCACAAATGGCACACAGACTGACGTTTAATGCCAGAAAAGGGTGTCTGGTGACTGGCTGGCGTTAAACACCAGTAAGGGTAGCAGAATGGGCGTTTAACGCCCAGTCTGGCAGCATTCTGGTCGTTAAACGCCAGAACTGGCAGCCAGACTGGCGTTTAACGCCAGAAAAGGGCATCAGCCTGGCGTTTAACGCTAGAAATGCTATACAGAGGGCGTTTAAATGCCAGAAAGGTGCAGGGATGAGAAATCCTTGACACCTCAGGATCTATGGATCCCACAGGATCCCCACCTACCCCATCTCACTCTCCCTCTTCTTCACACCTTTCCATAATACTATTCCCCAATACCCAACTACCTCACCATTCAAATTTAAACCATTTCCCTCCCAAACCCACCCATTCTTCACACGGTTACCCTTTCTCCCTTACCCTATAAGTAACCCTCTTTACCACCGTCCGTCTCACACATCTCCAACATTTAACCCCCTTGGCCAAATTCTTACACACCTCCATCTCCTCTATTTCTTCTTCTTCTCCTCCTTTCTTTCTTCTTTTGCTTGAGGACGAGCAAACCTTTTAAGTTTGGTGTGGAAAAAAGTGTTGCTTTTTGTTTTTCCATAACCATTAATGGCACCTAAGGCTGGAGAAACCTCTAGAAAAAGGAAAGGGAAGGCAGTGGCTTCCACCTCTGAGTCATGGAAGATGGAGAGATTCAACTCAAGAGCACATCACTAAAAACGAGGATGGAGCAAACAAGAGAGCCCACTCATGGACCTCAACAAGAGCATGAGGAAGTCCCTCATCAAGAAATTTCTGAGATGCCCCGAGGGATGCATTTTTCTCCACACAACTATTGGGAGTAACTCAACACCTCTTTAGGGGATTTGAGTTCCAATATGGAGCAACTAAGGATGGAGCACCAAGAGCACTCCATTATCCTCCATGAAATTAGAGAGGACCAAAGAGCCATGAGGGAAGAGCAACAAAGGCAAGGAAGAGACATTGAGGAGCTCAAACACTCCATAGGATCTTCAAGAGGAAGAACTAGCTACCATCACTAAGGTGGACCCGTTCTTTAATTTCCTTGCTCTTATTTTTCTATTTTTCGTTTCTTATGCTTTATGTTTTGTCTATGTTTGTGTCTTTATTACATGATCATTAGTGTCTAAGTGTCTATGCCTTGAAGCTATGAATGTCCCATGAATCCTTCACCTTTCTTAAATGAAAAATGTTTCTCATTGCAAAAGAACAAGAAGTCCATGAATTTCAAATTCGATCTTAAAATTTGTTTCATTATTTTGATGTGGTGGAAATACTTTTTGTCTTCTGAATGAATGCTTGAAAAGTGCATATTTTTTATAGTGAAGTTTATGAATGTTAAAAATTGTTGGCTCTTAAAAGAATAATGAAAAAAGAGAAATGTTATTGATAATCTGAAAAATCATTAAATTGATTCTTGAAGCAAGAAAAAACAGTGAAAAAGACAAAGCTTGCAAAAAAAAATTGGCAAAAAATAAAGAAAAAGAAAAGGCAAGCAGAAAAAGTCAATAGCTCTTTAAACCAAAAGGCAAGAGCAAAAAGCCAGTAACCCTTTAAACTAAAAGGCAAGGGTAAAGAGGATCCAAGACTTTGAGCATCAGTGGATAGGAGGGCCCAAAGGAATAAAATCATGGCCTAAGCAGCTAAATCAAGCTGTCGCTAACCATGTGCTTGTGTCATGATGGTCCAAGTGAAAAGCTTGAGACTGAGTGGTTAAAGTCATGATCCAAAGCAAAAAGAGTGTGCTTAAGAACTCTGGACACCTCTAACTGGGGACTCTAGCAAAGCTGAGTCACAATCTGAAAAGGTTTACCCAGTTATGTGTCTATGACATTTATGTATTCGGTGGTAATATTGGAAAACAAGATGCTTAGGGTCACGGCCAAGACTCATAAAGTAGCTGTGTTCAAGAATCAACACACTAAACTAGGAGAATCAATAACACTATCTGAATTCTGAGTTCCTATGGATGCCAATCATTCTGAACTTCAAAGGATAAAGTGAGATGCCAAAACTGTTCAGAAGCAAAAAGCTACAAGTCCCGCTCATCTAATTAGAACTCAGCTTCATTGATATTTTGGGATTTATTGTATATTCTCTTCTTTTTATCCTATTTTATTTTTAGTTGCTTGGGGACAAGCAATAATTTAAGTTTGGTGTTGTGATGAGCAGATAATTTATACGCTTTTTGATATTATTTTTAGGTAGTTTCTAGTATGTTTTAGTCACTTTTTAGTATATTTTTATTAGTTTTTTTGCAAAATTCACATTTCTGGACTTTACTATGAGTTTGTGTGTTTTTCTGTAATTTCAGGTATTTTTTGGCTGAAGTTGAGGGACCTGAGCAAAAATCTGATTCAGAGGCTGAGAAAGGACAGCAAATGCTGTTGGATTCTGACCTCCCTGCACTCAAACACGTTTTTCGGGAGCTACATAAGTCCAATTGGCGCGTTCTTAATCAACCTAGATAGCTAACATCTTGGGATTTCCAGCAATGTATAATAGTCTATACTTTTCCCGAGATTTGATGGCCCAAGCTGGCGTTAAAACGCCCACCAGAGTCCCTTTTCTAGTGTAAAACGCCGGAACTGGCAGTAGAACTGGAGTTAAACGCCCAAACTTGCATCCAAGCTGGCGTTTAACTCTAGAAAAGGCCTATGCACGTGTAAAGCTCAATGCTCAGCCCAAGCACACACCAAGTGGGCCCCGGAAGTGGATTTCTTCACTATCTGCACTTAGTCACTTATTTTCTGTAATCCTTAGTAACTAGTTTAGTATAAAAAGTACTTTTTACTATTGTATTAGGATCTTATGCCATTTTTTACATTTGGGAGGCTAGCCATTCTTCCATACCTAGACCTTTTTCTCTTATGTATTTTCCAACGGTGGAGTTTATACACCTCATAGATTAAGGTGCGGAGCTCTGCTGTTCTTCATGAATTAATGCAAGTATTGTTATTTCTCTTTCAATTCACGCTTACTTCTTCTCCAAGATATACTCTCGTACTTGATTCAGTTAAGTCAAAATGAAGGGGTGACCTGTGACAATCACCCACTATCTTCGTTACTCGCTTAGCCAAGATCTGCGTGCCTGAAAACCACAAGCGGTCTACATGATGTTCAACATAGTCATTAGCCGACAGCCAGAGTATAGTCTCTTGGGTCTCTGATCCACGGATTTGACTTACCTCTCCTGACAACAGAACATTCGAATCCATGAGATTAGAACCTTTGTGGTATAGGCTAGAACCAATTGGCAGCGTTTCTGAGATCTGGAAAGTCTAAACCTTGTCTGTGGTATTCCGAGTAAGATCTGGGATGGGATGACTGTGACGAGCTTCAAACTCATGAATTTTGGGATGACTCATGACGAGCTTCAAAAGGATAGAGAAATTCTATTGTGACAAAAGTGAGAACCGACGGATGATTAGCCGTGCGGTAGCTGTGCCTGGTATTTTTCATTCGAGTCCGACAGTTGATTAGCCGTACAGAAACCGTAGCTAGACCATTTTCACTGAGAGGACAGATGGTAGCCATTGACAACGGTGATCCACCAACATACAGCTTGCCATGAAAGGGAGCACACATGATTGGATGAAGACAATAGAAAACCAGAGGTTCAGAAGCAACAAACCATATCCAAACGCTTATCTGAAATTCCCACCAATGAATTACATAAGTATCTTTATTTTAACTTACGTTTTATTTATCTTTCAATTATCAAAACTCATAACCAATTGAATCCGCCTGACTAAGATTTACAGGATGACCATAGCTTGCTTCAAGCCGGCAATCTCCGTGGGATCGACCCTTACTCGCGTAAGGTTTTATTACTTGGATGACCCAGTGCACTTGCTGGTTAGTTGTACCAGAGTTGTGAAAAGTGTGATCACAATTCTGTGCACCACTAACCAAGGATTCAGTTGGGGTAATTAATTTGTTTTTCTGCTTAAGGCTAGTGATGTGGTAAAATGTAGAATAAATGGGGATAAAAAGGCTCAAGGTGGGTAACAAAGGTGATTAAAAGGGTAGGCTATTTAGGATAAGTAAGCTAGCAGCAAACGATGGCCTCAATCATATGCACACATATAAATACACTAAACATTGGACATATAGAATGGAACAAAATATAGATTATAATTATAGAGAAAAGAACACATAAGAAAAATTATTATGGTTAAATAGTGTAACCATGCAATTAAGCTCAAGTCTCACAGGTTGTGTGTTCTTAGCTATAATTCATGTTCCAATTTACAATCTTCAAACAAGTTTAACATAATTTTGTTTTGAATTAGTGAAAATTTTCAAAAATAGGGTCCTTGAAAGGAACTTATTATTTTTCAACCAAGTAGGACATATATGCAAACACTTATCACTATGCAATCTATCCTATCTGATAGAAGAGAAGGAAAAAATAACCTACTGGTGTTGAGAAAGAAAGATTACCTCCAGAAGATAGGTACTGACTGACCTCCCCACACTTTAAAGCTTGGCACCATCCTCGGTGCCATCAGTTAGGAGCAACGGAATGCTGGAAGTGTTTCCTCCAGTGTCTAGTTCACCTTGGCTGCCTGTGCTATTGGAAGAAGGGGAAGCTGAGGTGTTCATTGGTTCTGGAGGAGGGTGTGTGCCAACAATCAGCTCCTTGAGGTTTGTAAATCGGCGCTTGTTACAGTGCTCCATTCGCTTTGCTTGCCGGTCAAGCCGGTCAAACCTCTGAAGTATCTGAAGGAGCAGCTAATTCGTTGAAGGTGTTTGTGATGTGGAAGGAGAAAGGGTATCTCCGGCCGGATCTGCAGTCTGGCTGGTAGTGGTTGCTGGACGTCTGATGTACTTTTCGTTGGGGACATACTGATCGTCCCGCAGAAGGATGGTCTTGGTGTCTCTAGCTTTGTAGGAGACTCCAGCTGCCGAGACTAGATCTAAAATCAAGGCAGGGAAAGGAAGGTTGCCCAAAAATATGTACGTGTTCCATGGCTTGCCGGATGTGTCTTCGTAAGTTAAGAGGCTGGTCTGTAAGGATACACCAGATGAGAACAGCCATGTTCGCAGTGAAGGAAGACTCATGGGTGCTCAGAAAGACGTAGTGGGACATGATTTGTGCCCACAATCGAGCTTCCAAGGTAAGTGCTAAAGCTGAGATGCCCTTAGGTCAGGATCGATGGTATCCATAGATCTAATGGCTGCCAGGTAGTGCTATAACTCTAAGGACGTCATCCTAGTCAAAGTCGTATGTCTGGCGCTTGACAGAGGCTTCCTGGTATGCGTCCAATTCTTCTGGAGCAGGGGGAAGATTTAGAGCTTGTTGAATGGCCCCTTTAGATATAGAGACTTACTTTTGACGGACGTAGACAGACTGCAGGGTTGGCCGGTGAAAATTGGAGTAGACTTCAACTACCCATGAAAGGTTGACCTGCCGTGGCTACCTTCATAAGAATCCCCAATGTCTGCGCTCAATGCGGGGCTCTACAAGATCAACAATGCTGTAAGGGAGGATGAGTAGCTGCTCATTATTGTAATTTCGCTTAGCCAGGATGGGGAATATCTGCTCACAGTAGCAGTTGGTGAACTGTGTAGTGTCCCTTGCCGGAAAGGCCTTTTCGATTTCATCGACCTTTATAATCCTCTTGACCCGCTTTGTAGATGGCTTGACTGATGTAGATGGTGGTTCCATAGCTAGTGCTCTTTTAGTGCCTCTCCTTGCCAGTGGTTTGTTAACAGCTTTCTCTTTATCCTTCTTGGTGGCCATTCTAAAAAGGGAAAAAGAAAGGTACATGTAAGTCAAAGAGTTAGAGCAAGGAGGAGGACAGTACAAGTGATAATCTTGCCAAGGTAAAGAAGGATGTCATTAACACATGGTCGCAACTTCATGTAATTAGGACATCAAAGGAAATATAGTAAGAAAGATGAGAGCAATTAAATGCAAGATATTTATTGACATGCCGGCAAAGGCAGGAGTTGCATAGATCAAGCATTAATTGCAAAAAATGTATTATCACTCCTAACAAACTAACAATCATGTTTGTATTGACAATTATATTAAATTAATAAAACATTATCAGGATGTTGTGAAAAATAGGCATTAGAGTAGAAGACGAGAATATTTAAGAATGCACAATGCCATATGGGCTTTTTCACAAACACTTGGTATGCATGTTTAATGTGATGGGGAAAGAATTAAATATGAACATGCAAGCAACCCAAAAATAATCAATAATAATTGTCAAAGAACTCCTAAATAATCCACAAGCAATTATAGAAGAGAATAATCACCCAATTAGATTTCTAACTCCAATTAAAATAATGCAAAATAGAGAATGAAGAAGAAAGGGAAGATAGAAAGAAAGAACCTTGAGAGGAAGGTGATAAAGAGAGAGATCATGGAGAATGTGAGATTGAGAAAATATGAGGGAAGAGAAAAGAAGAAGAAAAGAGAAAGAAGAAGAAGAAGAAGAAGAAGAATAAAGAAGAAAGAAGAAAGAAAAGAAAGAAGGAAAGAAGAAAGAAAGAAATTAGGATTAGAAAAGAAAAGGTATTGAAAAGTGGCGGCGTAGGGATCAGGCTGTGCTACGCTGACTGGTGGACGAAATTGTGATCATCAAAGTTGGTCTCTTTGTTATTGTATGGAATCATTATTGTGGCTCTATGCTATGTGTGGACACAACTCCGTTCAACTTAACCAGCAAGTGTACTGGGTCATCCAAGTAATACCTTGCGTGAGTAAGGGTTGATCCCACAGAGATTGTTGGTATGAAGCAAGCTATGGTCACCTTGAAAATCTCAGTTAGGCAGATTAAATGGTTTATAATAAGTTTGAAAATAAATAATAAACAGAAAATAAAATAGTAAATAGTTACTCATATAATTCCATGGTGAGAATTTCAGATAGGCATATGGAGATGCTGTGCTCCTCTTGAATCTCTACTTTCTTATTACATTAATCCAATCCTTCTTACTCCTTTCCATGGCAAGCTGTATGTAGGGCATCACCGTTGTCAATGGCTACATCCCATCCTCTCAGTGAAAATGGTCCTATGCTCTGTCACAGCACGGCTAATCATCTGTCGGTTCTCAATCAGGTTGGAATAGAATCCCTTGATTCTTTTGCGTCTGTCACTAACGCGCAGCCTTCAGGAGTTTGAAGCTCGTCACAGTCATTCAATACCAGAATCCTACTCGAAATACCACAGACAAGGTTAGACTTTCCGGATTCCCATGAATGCCGCCATCTATCTAGCTTATACCACGAAGATGCTGTTGGGGAATCTAAGAGATATGCGCCCGGCCTAAGGTAGAACGGAAGTGGTTGTCAGTCACGCGCGTTCATAGGTGAGAATGATGATGAGTGTCATGGATCATCACATTCATCAAGTTGTTGTGCAACGTATATCTTGGAATAAGAATAAAAGGGAATTGAATAGAAAATAATAGTAATTGTATTAAAACTTGAGGTACAGCAGAGCTCCACACCCTTAATCTATGGTGTGTAGAAACTCCACCGTTGAAAATACATAAGTGAAAGGTTCAGGCATGGCCGAATGGCCAGCCCCCATGGTCTAAGGACTAGGCGTCCAGAGATGTTCCCAGATATGGTCGTGATCAAAAGATGTCTAATACAATAGTAAATT
>NC_029778.3:47293713-47295678 GCF_000817695.3 Arachis duranensis
TGGTGTATGTTTGGGCTGAGCTTGATCTATCCACGAGCTGAGGCTTCCTTTGGAGTTGAACGCCGAGTTATAGCGTGTTTCTGGCGTTCAACTCCGGGTTGTGACGTGTTTCTGGCGTTTAACTCCAGATAGCAGCATGTACTTGGCGTTGAGCGCCACTTTACGTCGTCAATTCCCAAATAAAGTATAAACTATTATATATTGCTGGAAAGCTCTGGATGTCTAATTTTCAACGCCGTTGAGAGCGCCCCATTTGAAGTTTTGTAGCTCCAGAAAATCTATTTCGAGTGCAGGGAGGTCAGATTCCAACAGCATCACCAGTCCTTTTGTCAGCCTTTTTCAGAGTTTTGCTCAAGTCCCTCAATTTCAGCCAGAAATTACCTAAAATCACAGAAAAACACACAAACTCATAGTAAAGTCCAGAAATGTGAATTTATCATAAAAACTAATGAAAACATCCCTAAAAGTAGCTTGAACTTACTAAAAACTACCTAAAAACAATGTCAAAAAGTGTATAAATTATCCGCTCATCACAACACCAAACTTAAATTATTGCTTGTCCCCAAGCAACTGAAAATCAAATAGGATAAAAAGAAGAGAATATACTATAAATTCCAAAATATCAATGAATATTAATTCTAATTAGATGAGCGGGACTTATAGCTTTTTGCCTCTGAACAGTTTTGGCATCTCACTTTTTCCTTTGAAGTTCAGAATGATTGGCCTCTCTAGGAACTTAGAATTTCGGATAGTGTTATTGACTTTCCTAGTTAAGTATGTTGATTCTTGAACACAGCTACTTTTATGAGTCTTGGTCGTGGCCCTAAGCACTTTGTTTTCCAGTATTACCACCGGATACATAAATGCCACAGACACATGACTGGGTGAACCTTTTCAGATTGTGACTCAGCTTTGCTAGAGTCCCCAGTTAGAGGTGTTCAGAGCTCTTTAAGCACACTCTTTTGCTTTGGATCATGACTTTAATCACTCAGTCTCAAGCTTTTCACTTGGACCTGCATGCTACAAGCACATGGTTAGGGACAGCTTGATTTAGCCGCTTAGGCCTGGATTTTATTTCCTTGGGCCCTCCTATCCATTGATGCTCAAAGCCTTGGATCCTTTTTACCCTTGCCTTTTGGTTTTAAGGGCTATTGGCTTTTTCTGCTTGCTTTTTCTTTTTCTTTCTATATTTTTTTTTGCCATTTTTTTTCGCAAGCTTTTTACTTTTCACTGCTTTTTCTTGCTTCAAGAATCAATTTTCATGATTTTTCAGATTGTCAATAAGATTTCTCTTTGTTCATCATTCTTTCAAGAGCCAACAGTTTTAACATTCATAAACAACAAGATCAAAAATATGCACTGTTCAAGCATTCATTCAGAAGCTTCTCTTATTTCATGGAGAATGATGGAGTGCTCATGATGTTCCACCCTTAATTGTTCCACATTGTAACTCAAATCTTCTAAGGAAGTGTTGAGTTGTTCCCAATAGTTGTTGGGAGGAAAGTGCATCCCTTGATGCATCTTAGGGATTTCTTGATGATGAGCTTCCTCATGCATCTCTTGAGATCCGTGGAGGGTCTCTCTTGCTTGCTCCATCCTCTTCTTGGTGATGGGCTTATCCTCCTCAATGGAGATGTCTCCTTCTATGATAACTCCAGCTGAGTAGCATAGATGGCAAATAAGGTGAGGAAAAGCTAGCCTTGCCATGGTGGAGGGCTTTTCGGTTATTTTGTAGATTTCATTGGAGATGACTTCATGAACTTCTACTTCCTCTCCAATCATGATGCTATGAATCATGATGGCCCGATCCACAGTAACTTCAGATCGGTTGCTAGTGGGAATGATGGAGCGTTGAATGAACTCCAACCATCCTCTAGCCACAGGCTTGAGGTCCAGTCTTCTTAGTTAAACTGTCTTGCCTTTGGAGTCTATTTTCCATTGAGCTCCTTCCACACATATGTCCAT
>NC_029778.3:47295826-47297305 GCF_000817695.3 Arachis duranensis
GTTCATACTTTGATCATGGTTCCTAGTGATCCATGCATTGGCATAGAACTCTTGAACCATTAAGATTCCGACTTGTTGCATGGGGTTGGTTAGGACTTCCCAACCTCTTCTTCGGATTTCATGTCGGATCTCCGGATACTCATTTTTCTTGAGTTTGAAAGGGACCTCAGGGATCACCTTCTTCTTTGCCACAACATCATAGAAGTGGTCTTGATGGCTTTTGGAGATGAATCTTTCCATCTCCCATGACTCGGAGGAGGAAGCTTTTGTTTTCCCTTTTCCTTTTCTAGAGGATTCTCCGACCTTAGGTGCCATTGATGGTAATGGAAAAACAAAAAGCTTATGCTTTTACCATACCAAACTTAAAATATTGCTCGCCCTCGAGCAAGAGAAGAAAGAAGAGAAGAAGAAGAAGAAGAAGAAAATATGGAGGAGAAGGGGGAGTATAGGTTTCGGCCAAGGTATAGAAGAGGGGGTTGTGTTGTGTGAAAAAGAAGTAGAATGGAAGGGTATATAAAGGGAGGGTAGTGGGTGTAGTTTCGGTCATTTAGGGTGGGATTGGGTGGGAAAGTGTTTTTGAATTTTGAAGGTAGGTGTGGTTTATGGGGAAGAGTGGATGGATATGAGTGGTGAAGGGGGTAATTGGGAAGAGAGATTGAAGTTGTTGTGAAGTGTGATATGGGGAAGAGTGTTATAGGATTAGGAAGTAAGGTGGGAATATGTTCGGTGGGGATCCTGTGGGGTCCACAGATCCTGAGGTGATCCTGTGGGGTCCACAGATCCTGAGGTGTCAAGGAATCAAATCCCTACACCAAATAGACATACAAAATGCCTTTGCATACCATTCTGGCGTTTAAACGCCGAGGTGATGCACGTTCTGGGCGTTCAACGCCCATGTGTAGCATGTTCTGGGCGTTCAACGCCCATGTATAGCATGTTTCTGGCGTTGAACGCTGTTCCATGCTTGTTACTGGCGTTCAGCGCCAGCTTTCCTCAAGGCACATTCCTGGCGTTCAAACGCCAGAATGTTGCTTGTTTCTGGCGTTCAGCACCAGATTCATGCTCTGTTCTGGCGTTAAACGCCAGCCAGATGCTTCTTACTGGCATTGAACGCCAGTCTGTCTTCCCTCTAGGGTGTGATTTTTCTTCTGCTGTTTTTGATTCTGTTTTTAATTTTTATATTTTTTTTCGTGAATCCACATGATCATGCACTAATAAAACATAAAAGAACAATAAAAAGAAAAATAAAATTAGATAAATAAAAATTAGGTTGCCTCCCAATAAGCGCTTCTTTAATGTCAATAGCTTGACAGTGGGCTCTCATGGAGCCACACAGGTGATCAGGTCAATATTGTAGACTCCCAACACCAAACTTAGAGTTTGGATATGGGGTCTTAACACCAAACTTAGAGTTTGATTGTGGCCTCCCAACACCAAACTTAGAGTTTGACTGTGGGGGCTCTTCTTGACTCTGAACTG
>NC_029778.3:47298037-47303759 GCF_000817695.3 Arachis duranensis
AAATTCACTCCCAGGAGGCTGCCCTGCCCTTGTGGAGGGCAGGGCAGAAAATTGATGCTTGGTGCTAGCAATTGGTGCGTGCTGGTGTAGCCTTGTGCGAGCCTGGTGCGGCCATGGTGCTGCGATGCGCGTTGGTGCGTGGGACGCTGGTCTGGCGCGTCCTGGTGCGGCAAGATGCTGCCCTGCCCGCGCCAAGGGCAGGGCAGGAAAAGTTGATGCGCCAGATTTGAGGAGTGCGCTTGTTGGTGCTGCCAGAGGAGGAAATTGGTGCGCCAGGAGGAAAATTGGTGCGCCAGGGACGCAAAACGCTGCCCTGCCCGCGCCAAGGGCAGGGCAGGAACGGTTTGGTGCGCCAGGGACGGGAGTGCGCGCGCTTGGTGCTGCCAGGGGAGGAAATTGGTGCGCCAAAAGCCAGAATGCGTGCGTGGTGCTGCCAGGGGAGAAAATTGGTGCGCGCGTTGGTGCTTCTTGGTGTGCCACACACGATGCTGCCTTGCCCGCGCCAAGGGCAGGGCAAAATCCCTTCCTTCACGGTCCGTGTTCGAAACTGGGCGGACGCATGCGCTACAATTATTTTCTTGGTTTCTTGGCACGGTAGTGAACCTTAGTGCTTAGCTTGCTCATGGTCCCTTGTTCGATCCTTGTGGCATGCATGGTTGATATTTTCTTCTTGAATTTCTCTCCTTGGAGTGCCCGATTCTGCCCTCCACAAGGGCAGGGCAGAGTTTGCTTTCTCTTGGTCCCAAGGCATATTTTGTGCTCTGCCCTTGTAGTGGGCAGGGCAGAGTTGCCTATTCTTGTTTGGTTCTCTATGTTGCTCTCCTAGAGGGCATTCTGCCCTTGTAGAGGGCAATGTTGCTTCCCCCATTGCAATGCGGCACGCTTCTCTCCTCTTTGACCACGCTTTCCTTTTCTTGGGCTACACTTTTTATGCCACGCTTTTCCTTTTCTTTTCTTTTCTTCACCTATAATAAACCAAAACAACACTCCAAGTATCACTAAATTCAAGAGGCTTATAAATCAATTAAAATTCAATTAAAATTAGCTTAAACCTCAATGATTAACATTAAATTCATGGTGGTTGTTTGATTTAGAAAAGTTATGCATTTTCACTCCAAATCACTTACTTAGGATGCAAGAAAGTGCATAAATGCTAACAAAACAAGTGAAATTAGCTTGAAAAATGGGTATATGATGACTTGTCATCAGTTGCTCTTTATTGTGGATTTTCAATTGGCCATCCCAAATCAGTTGATCTAAGTGACCGGGTTTCAAAATACCCCTTAGAATTTACTCATCCAAGCAGATCTCAGTACAAGAACACCACAGGCATTTGTCCTAAGGTTCAAGCCATTGGTGTCCAACCTTTATTCTTTGTTTTTCTTGCCATTTTGGCTTTTTCTTTCTTCCTTTTCTTTCTGTTTTTGTTACCAAGGTTGTTTCATTATAGACAGGAGTTTTTATAACAGCAAGCTAACTCACAATTGGATGAGAATGATATTATGCAACACTTATTTCATGAGTCATGCATTTAATCAAACACATATGCCACCACCAACTTCCATTCACACTTATGCAACATTGGATATTTTACTTTTCAATCCATACCAAACTCTTTTATTTAGGTATATGGGAAACAAAGCAATATTTAAAGCTAAGTGATGGATACAAGCATTATGCAGACTTGGTATTTTTCACAAACAAATAAGCAGATTTATCATTTTTAACAAACCATTTCACTTGTAGCTAAATAAACACTTTAGCAAGAGATACAATGGCTTCCAGATTCGAAACATCACATAGCAGCAAGGATTAAGTTCAGATACCACCTTTGAAGTTGCAGCCCTTTGATTCTTCCTTCTGTTGTGTTCTCTTTGAGTTAAAATGCATATTGTCTTCAATTGTTGACTCATGTCCTGCATAATCCTCAAAGTTGCTTGCTTCTCAAGCCCTTAATTTTATGGTTAGTGTGTATAATACTGAGTGTGGCTCCAGGATTGATTTTTGGTGTAGGGACACCAAACTTAATTGTTTGCCACTACTTCAGATGTAACAAGTTAACCATAATTGAAACCATGTATCCTTGCTAAAGGTGAATGAAATAAAAGCTAGAAAACAATTCAACAGTTGAATAATGTGTTTGATTGCTTGGAGCTAGAGTCATGCAGGAGGTGAGAATGTGTTTTCAAATGATATTTTTGGTAGAACACCAAACTTAGAAATTTTCATTCTCCCTCAAATTGTTTTGGTGTGCAACACCAAACTTAGCTCCTTGCAACGCATACTGATTATTCAACATTTTTATTGAAAAGCTATGAAAAGAAACTACCTCAGGTTGGGTTGCCTCCCTACAAGTGCTCTTTTATTGTCATTAGCTTGACATCTTCCATTGTTGCTTCAAGAGGGATTTAGGTTCTGGACCTCCTTTTCTTTGTTCCATTGCCCCCCTAGGTACGGTTTTGCTCTATGACCATTTGCTGTAAACTGATTCTTTGTTGCTTCATCTAGTAATTCGATGCTCCCATAAGGAAAAACCTTAGTTACCAAATATGGACCAGTCCATTTAGACTTAAGCTTGCCAGGGAATATCTTGAGCCGTGAGTTATACAGGAGTACTTGTTGTCCAGGTTTGAATTCTTTCTTCAAGATCTTCCTGTCATGCCATCTCTTAGCTTTCTCCTTGTATATCTTGGTATTTTCATAAGCTTCTAGTCTAAACTCATCTAGCTCATTCAGTTGCAACAATCTTTTCTCTCCTGCTGCTTCAGAATCCAAATTTAGAAGTTTAGTGGCCCAAAAAGCTTTGTGCTCAAGCTCTACAGGGAGATGACAAGATTTGCCATATAACAGTTGAAATGGGGACTTCCCAACAGGAGTTTTGAAAGCTGTTCGGTATGCCCAAAGAGCATCTTCCAACTTCCTAGCCCAATCCTTTCTTGTGCTACCAACTATTTTTTCTAGGATCTTCTTTAGTTCCCTGTTTGCTAATTCTGCTTGACCATTAGTTTGGGGATGATATGGTGTGGCTACCTTGTGAATAACTCCATATTTGTGGAGAAGTTTCTCCATTTGTCTATTACAAAAATGGCCACCACCATCATTGATGAGACCCTTGGGTACTCCATATCTAGTAAAGATGTGCTTCTTCAAGAATTGAAGAACAACTTGTGCATCACAGGTAGTTGTGGCTATGGCTTCCACCCATTTTGAAACATACTCTACTGCTACCAAGATATATTTGAATGAATAAGAAGGGGGAAAGGGTCCCATGAAATCAATGCCCCATAGATCAAACAATTCTACTTCCAAAATGAAGTTCTGTGGCATCTCATTCCTTTTTGTTAGTCCTCCTGCCCTTTGGCATTCATTACATTGGTGGACAAATTCCCTAGCATCTTTGAAGATGGTTGGCCAATAGAACCCACTTTGTAGTATTTTTGCTGCTGTTCTTTCTGGACCAAAATGTCCACCATAAGCTGAGCCATGGCAATGCCATAATATTGATCAAAACATCAAGAAGAACGAGTTTCAACCTGGAGATTTTGTTCTCCTTTACAAATCTAGACTAAGGCTAATGCCCGGTAAGTTAAGATCAAAATGGGAAGGTCTATACAGAGTAGAGAAGGCTAAATCGTACGGAGTTTATCACCTAAGCCATCCTTCAAGCTCTGAACATATTAAGGTCAATGGACACCGCCTGAAGCTGTACCATTGTGAGAAGGTGCAGAAAAACAAGGAGCTCGAGATCTTTCGCTTGGATATATTACCAAGAAGAGCATGGAGGGAACAAATGATGAAGAAGACCAAGAAGGGGTAGTAGCTTCTAGATTTTCAGTGCCTTTCCTGTCCCTTACCTCAATGTCAAATTCTTGTAAGAGTAGAATCCATCTGATAAGTCTTGGCTTAGCATCCTGTTTTGACATCAAATATTTGAGAGCAACATGATCAGTATAAACCACAATTTTAGATCCTATCAAATATGATCTAAACTTATCAAATGCATAGACTACAGCTAGCAATTCCTTCTCTGTTGTAGTGTAATTTTTTTGAGCTTCATTCAATACTTTACTTGCATAATATATGACATGATGCAAGTTTCCCTTCTTTTGCCCAAGTACAGCACCAATTGCAATTTCACTTGCATCACACATGAGTTCAAATGGTAAGTCCCAATCAGGGGGTGTGATAATTGGTGCTGTTGTGAGTTTATGTTTTAGAGTTTCAAAGGCATGCTGGCAATTTTCATCAAAAACAAAAGGTTTATCAATCATTAACAGGTTACTCAAAGGTTTGGCTATTTTAGAAAAATCTTTGATAAACCTTCTATAAAATCCTGCGTGCCCCAAGAAACTTCTAACAGATTTTACATTAGTTGGTGGAGGGAGTTTTTCTATTATTTCCACTTTTGCCTTGTCAACCTCTATCCTTTTTCTTGAAACTTTATGACCAAGAACAATCCCCTCAGGCACCATGAAATGGCACTTCTCCCAGTTCAAAACCAAATTAGTTTCTTGGCACCGTTTCAAGACAAGAGTTAGATGGTTTAAGCAAGTATTGAAAGTGTCACCAAAAACAGAAAAGTCATCCATGAAAACCTCTAAAAATTTTTCAACCATATCTGAGAAAATGGAGAGCATACACCTTTGAAAAGTGGCTGGGGCATTGCATAATCCGAATGGCATTCTTCTATAGGCAAAAACTCCAACTGGGCATGTGAATGAAGTCTTTTCTTGGTCCTTTGGATCTACCACTATCTGATTATACCCAGAATAGCCATCCAAGAAGCAATAATAAGCATGGCCAGCCAACCTTTCAAGCATTTGATCAATGAAAGGAAGTGGGAAGTGATCTTTGCGTGTGGCATCATTCAACCTTCTATAGTCAATGCACATCCTCCACCCTGTCACTGTTCTGGTGGGAATGAATTCATTCTTCTCATTAATAATGACTGTCATCCCTCCTTTTTTTGGTACCACTTGGACTGGGCTTATCCATGAGCTATCGAAAATAGGATATATGATTCCTGCATTCCATAACTTCATCACTTCCTTCTGGACAACTTCCTTCATTGCAGGATTTAGTCTTCTCTGAGGTTGAATTACTGCTTTGGAATTGTCCTCCAAAAGAATCTTATGCATGCATACTGTAGGTGGTGGACGAAATTGTGATCCTTTTTTCTTGTAATTGGATTTTAGAAATTGGCACGAGTGAACACAACTCCGTTCAACTAACCAGCAAGTGTACTGGGTCGTCCAAGTAATACCTTACGTGAGTAAGGGTCGAATCCACAGAGATTATTGGTTTGAAGCAATCAATATTTATTTTATTAATCTTAGTCAGGATGTCAATAGGATTATTTGAATTAAAAGTGAAATTACTGGATTTGATAAAAGAGGGAACAATGTTACTTTGATTTGCAGCACTGAGGAATATGTTGGAGTTTTGGATATGCTTTGTCCTCTGACTTCAACTCTTCCTTGAAATCCTCTTCTCACACGCAGGTTCCTTCCATGGCAAGCTCTATGTAGGGTGTCACCGTTGTCAGTGGCTACTTCCCATCCTCGCAGTGAAAACTATGCTCACGCACTCTGTCACAGTACGGCTAATCACCGGTTGGTTCCCGCTCCTACTGAAATAGAATCACTCTTTTGCGTCTGTCACTAACGCCCAGCAAGTTAAAGTTTGAAGCACGTCACAGTCATTCAATCCCAGAATCCTACTC
>NC_029778.3:47310935-47312059 GCF_000817695.3 Arachis duranensis
AGCTCTGATTCGAGACTCTCAGCCATATTGACCTCTCTTACCAGAGAATCAATAATATCAACACTCATGCAGTCATTTGGGTTATCTGGATGTTGCATGGCTTTAACAACATTCAACTTGAACTCCTCCTCATTGACTCTCAAGGTCACTTCCCTTTTTTGGACATCAATGAGGGTTCGGCCAGTTGCTAGGAAAGGTCTTCCTAGAATGAGAGTTGCACTCTTGTGCTCCTCCATTTCCAGCACCACAAAGTCAATAGGAAAGGCAAATGGCCCAACCTTGACAATCATGTCTTCAATCACGCCTGATGGATATTTAATGGAGCCATCAGCAAGTTAGAGACATATCCGGGTTGGTTTGACTTCTTCAGTCAAACCAAGCTTTCTAATAGTAGATGCAAGTATTAGAGTGATACTTGCCCCAAGATCACATAGAGCTTGCTTGGTACAAGTACACTCAAGTGTGCATGGTCTTATAAAGCTTCCGGGATCTTTAAGCTTCTCAGAATGGCTGCACTACATTTTTCAGTGAGGTAAACTTTTTCAATTTCCCTCCAATCCTTCTTATGACTTAAAATCTCTTTCATGAACTTAGCATAAGAGGAGTTTTTGAGGATAAGGCATTTTGGCTTTGTATTCCTCAACTTTAGTTGCTGCAGGTTTATTACCTGCAGAAGTGGGTTGGGAAGCCTTTTTAGAAGGGTTGCTATCAGTACTTGTATGTGACTGATCACCCACTGGCATTTGAATGCCAGGTGTGGAAGCTGGGGTGGCGTTAAACGCCACCTCCTTGTTTGTTACTGGCGTTTGAACGCCAGAACCATGTTCCTTTTGGGCGTTCAACGCCAGATCCATGCTTGTTTCTGGCGTTGAACGCCAGGAATGAGCATGGTTTGGGCGTTCAGCGCCAGCTTTATTCCTTTCTGGGCTCTGCTTGTCCTCAGAGGGATTTTGAGTAGCTATTTGTTCATTTCCTGTCTTCTTGCTGCTTTGAAGTGAGTTATTTAATGTTTTCCCACTTCTTAATTGAACTGCTTGGCATTCATCTGCTATTTGTTTTGACAGTTGCTTTTCTGTCTGTTTTAATTGCACTTCCATGTTCCTGTTAGCCATTCTTGTTTCCTG
>NC_029778.3:47314825-47317109 GCF_000817695.3 Arachis duranensis
ACTTCTGGGGCCCACTTGGTGTGTGCTGGGGCTGAGATTAAAGCTTTCCACGTGTAAAGGCCTTTCTTGGCGTCAAACTTCAGGTTATGACGTGTTTTGGGCGTTCAACTCCGGATAATGACGTTTTTCTGGCGTTTAACTCCAGACAGCAGCATGAACTTGGCGTTTAACGCCAAGTTACGTCGTCTATCCTTGCGCAAAGTATGGACTATTATATATTGCTGGAAAGCCCTGGATGTCTACTTTCCAACGCCGTTAAGAGCGCGCCAATTGGACTCCTGTAGCTCCAGAAAATCCATTTCGAGTGCAGGGAGGTCAGGATCCAACAGCATCAACAGTCCTTTTTCAGCCTAAGTCAGATTTTTGCTCAGCTCCCTCAATTTCAGCCAGAAAATACCTGAAATCACAGAAAAATACACAAACTCATAGTAAAGTCCAGAAATATGATTTTTGCCTAAAAACTAATAATATTCTACTAAAAATTAACTGAAACATGCTAAAATCTACATGAAATTACCCCCAAAAAGCGTATAAAATATCCGCTCATCAGTAGGGCTAATGCCTTTCAAGTCATCAATGGTCCATCCTAAGGCATCCTTGTGGGCTCTGAGAACATCAAGAAGCTCTCCTTCTTCTTTCTTTGTCAAGGACGAATTTATGATCACCGGGAGACTTTCTGAAGTCCCAAGAAATGCATATTTGAGATGAGAAGGTAATGGCTTCAGTTCTTGCTTTTGCACCTCTTCTTTCTTGCTTGGTTCCACTTCTTTGTTTATGAAAGCCTCAGCCACATATTCCTCTATTGTTTCTTGATTGTCCTTTTCTTGCTCATGCTGATCACTGTCTAGCATTTCTTCCACCAAGCTCTCTATCATATCCACCCTCAAATGATCTTCCTGCTCTAGAGGGTGTTGCATTGACTTAAAAACATTGATGATCATCTGCTCATTGTGTACTCTGAAAATCATTTCTCCTTTTTCCACATCTATGATAGCTCTTGCAGTTGCTAGAAATGGTCTGCCCAAGATGATTGAATTGTTGCCTTCCTCATCAGTATCTAGGATTACAAAGTCTGCAGGGAAGATAAACTTTCCAACCTTTACTAGCAAATTTTCCACAATTCCATTTGGTATCTTGATTGATCTGTCTGCCATGACTAGTGACATCTTGGTGGGTTTGAGTTCTTCTATGGCCAACTTCTTCATCATGGACAAAGGCATTAAGTTGATACTAGCTCCTAAATCACAAAGAGCTTTATCCAAGGATAGTTTGCCTATAGTGCATGACACTACAAAACTCCCTGGATCCTTGAGTTTTGGTGGGATTCCCTTTTGGAGCACGGCACTACATTCCTCACTAAGCATCACCGTTTCCTTCTCATTCCAATCTCTTTTCTTGTTGATGAGTTCCTTTAGAAACTTAGCATACAGGGGCATTTGCTCCAAAGCCTCTGCCAAAGGTATGTTAATCTCTAGCTTCTTGAAAGTCTCAAGAAATTTGTGGAAGTGTTGATCCTTTGTTTCCTTGTGAAATCTCTGTGGATAAGGCAAAGGTGATGTTGAGCTCTTCTCCATTTGATGTTGTTTTGGACTTGGTTCTTCTAAGATCTTCTTTCCTTTCTTCAACTTCTGTGGCTTGTTGTCTTCTTCTGTGAGCTTTTCTGGAGCATTCTTGCTTATCATGTCTTTGTTGATGGTTTCATCATTCTTTGTTGGCTCAGTGTCATTCTCCATAAGCTTCTTTGTTGCTCCTTGACTACCATCCACTAACACTTTTCCACTTCTTAGTTGCACAACCTTGCATTCTTCCTTTGGGTTGGGAATGGTGTCACTGGGTAGTGAACTTGATGGCTTCTCAACAGAGATCTTCTTAGAGATTTGTCCAATCTGCCTCTCTAGGTTCTTCATGGAGGCTTCTTGATTCTTGGTTGTCAATTCTTGGATCTTCATTAGTTTCTCCATGAGTAGCTCTAGATTGGTAATTCTCTGTGAGTCTTGTGTGATGGGTTGGTTTTGGGGTGTTGATGGATGAAGATAAGTGTTTTGGTTAGTTGGGTGGTTATTGGGTGGGTATTGGTTAGAATTTGGGTAGTTATTTTGTGGTTTTCTGTATGAGTTTTGGTTAGTGTTTGGCTGGGGGTTATGGCTTGTGTTTTTCCAATTGTTCTGGCCTGTGTTTCTTTGCCATGGTTGTTGGTTTTGGTTATAGTTATCTCCCCATCTAAGGTTGGGATGATTCTTCCAAGATGGGTTGTAGGTATCACCATAGACTTCATTTGTTCCAG
>NC_029778.3:47318790-47319987 GCF_000817695.3 Arachis duranensis
AAAAAGGTCCTAATTACATCAAACTAGCTCCTATTTATACACTTTCTATTCTTGGATTTTGGGATTTGGATGGGCTTTTGAATTGGTGAAGAAATGAACTAAAATGGGATTTTAATTTAAATTTTCGGCCCATGAAATTCACTCCCAGGAGGCTGCCCTGCCCTTGTGGAGGGCAGGGCAGAAAATTGATGCTTGGTGCTAGCAATTGGTGCGTGTTGGTGCAGCCTTGTGCGAGCCTGGTGCGGCCATGGTGCGCACGATGCGCGTTGGTGCGTGGGACGCTGGTCTGGCGCGTCCTGGTGCGGCAAGATGCTGCCCTGCCCGCGCCAAGGGCAGGGCAGGAAAAGTTGATGCGCCAGATTTGAGGAGTGCGCTTGTTGGTGCTGCCAGTGGAGGAAATTGGTGCGCCAGGAGGAAAATTGGTGCGCCAGGGACGCAAAACGCTGCCCTGCCTGCGCCAAGGGCAGGGCAGGAACGGTTTGGTGCGCCAGGGACGGGAGTGCGCGCGCTTGGTGCTGCCAGGGGAGGAAATTGGTGCGCCAAATTTGTTGCTTGGTGCGCCAAGTTCTTGTGCCATCCAAATGCTGTCCTGCCCGCGCCAAGGGCAGGGCAATGTCCCTTCCTTCACGTCCCAAGTTCGAATCACGGAGGAGGCAAACACGCTACATTTTTTCTTGGCTTCTTGGCACGGTAGTGGACCTTAGTTCTTGGCTTCCTCATGGTTCCTTGTTCGAACCTTGTAGCATGCATAGTTGATATTCTCCCCTTGATTTTCTTCCTTATAGAGCCCGATTCTGCCCTCCACAAAGGGCAGGGCAGAGTTGCCTATTCTTGCTTGGTCACCTAATGTTGCTCTCCTAGAGGGCATTCTGCCCTTGTAGAGGGCAATGTTGCTTCCCCCATTGCAATGCGGCACGCTTATCTCCTCTTTGGCCACGCTTTTCTTTTCTTGGGCTACACTTTTTATGCCACGCTTTTCCTTTTCTTTTCTTTTCTTCTCCTATAATAAACCAAAACAACACTCCAAGTATCACTAAATTCAAGAGGCTTATAAATCAATTAAAGTTCAATTAAAATTAGCTTAAACCTCATGATTTATCATTAATTTCATGGTGGTTGCTTGATTTAAAGAAGTTATGCATTTTCACTCCAAATCACTTACTTAGGATGCAAGAAAGTGCATAAATGCTAACAAAA
>NC_029778.3:47320021-47321147 GCF_000817695.3 Arachis duranensis
TTTTTCTTCTGTTGTTTTTGATTCTGTTTTTAATTTTTATATTTTTTTCGTGACTCCACATGATCATGTACCTAATAAAACACAAAATAACAATAAAATAAAAATAAAATTAGATAAATAAAAATTGGGTTGCCTCCCAACAAGCGCTCTTTTAATGTTATTAGCTTGACAGTGGGCTCTCATGGAGCCTCACAGGTGATCAGGTCAATGTTGTATAGTCCCAATTCCAAACTTAGAGTTTGGATATGGGGTCTTAACACCAAACTTAGAGTTTGGTTATGGCCTTCCAACACCAAAATTAGAGTTTGACTGTGGGGGCTCTTCTTGACTCTGAACTGAGAGAAGCTCTTCATGCTTACTCTCTTTTGTCACAGAGGGATGGCCATGTGCCTTAAACATAAGGTAGTCCCCATTCAATTGAAGGACTAATTCACCTATGTTGACATCTATCACAGCTCCTGCTGTAGCTAGGAAAGGTCTTCCAAGGATGATGCATTCATCCTCTTCCTTCCTAGTATCTAAGATTATGAAATCAGCAGGGATGTAAAGGCCTTCAACCTTTACTAACACATCCTCTACTATTCCATAAGCCTGTCTCAATGACTTGTCTGCCAATTGTAATGAGAACAAGGCAGGTTGTACCTCAATGATCCCCAGCTTCTCCATTATAGAAAGTGGCATAAGATTTATCCCTGACCCCAGATCACATAGAGCTTTTTCAAAGGTCAATGTGCCTATGGTACAAGGTATTAATAACTTGCCAGGATCTTGTCTCTTTTGAGGTAAAATTTGCTGAATCCAGGTATCTAGTTCACTAATGAGCAAGGGAGGTTCACTTTCCCAAGTCTCATTACCAAACAACTTGGCATTCAGCATCATGATAGCTCCTAAATATTGAGCAACTTGCTCTCCAGTCACATCTTCATCCTCTTCAGAGGAAGAATAGTCTTCAGAGCTCATGAATGGCAGAAGGAGTGGTCTCTATATGAGCCTCAGATTCCTTTGGATCCTTAATAGGAAGCTCCCTATTGCTTGAGAGACGTTCCAAGAGGTCTTCCTCACTAGGATTTTCGTCCTCCTCCTCCCTTGTGCATTCGGCCATATTGATTACATCAATGGCCTTGCA
>NC_029778.3:47321348-47329298 GCF_000817695.3 Arachis duranensis
AATTCTCTGTTTGTTGCTAAGAAGATGATGGAAAAGGCTTGCTATTGCTCAGCCTATTGCGTCCACCATTGTTAAAGCCTTGTTGAGGCTTTTGTTGATCCTTCCATAAGAAATTTGGATGATTTCTCCATGGTGAATTATAGGTGTTTCCATAAGGTTCACCCATGTAATTTACCTCTGCTATTGCAGGGTTCTCAGGATCATAAGCTTCTTCAGAAGCTGCCTCCTTAGTACTGTTGGATGCATTTTGCCATCCATTCAGACTTTAAGAGATCATGTTGACTTGCTGAGTCAACACTTTGTTCTGAGCCAATATGGCATTCAGAGCATCAATTTCAAGAACTCCCTTCCTCTGAGGTGTCCCATTATTCACGAAATTCCTCTCAGAAGTGTACATGAATTGGTTATTTGTAACCATGTCAATAAGTTCTTGAGCCTCTTCAGGCGTTTTCTTTAGGTGAATAGATCCACCTGCAGAATGGTCCAATGACATTTTTGAAAACTCAAATAGACCATAATAGAATATATCTAATATGGTCCATTCTGAAAACATGTCAGATGGACACCTTTTGGTCAACTGCTTGTATCTTTCCCAAGCTTCATAGAGGGATTCACCATCTTTTTGTTTGAAGGTCTGAACATCCACTCTAAGCTTGCTCAGCTTTTGAGGAGGAAAGAATTTATCCAAGAAGGCCGTGACCAGATTATCCTAGGAGTCCAGGCTATCCTTAGGTTGTGAATCCAACCATATTCTAGCTCTGTCTCTTACAACAAAAGGGAAAAGCATGAGCCTGTAGACTTCAGGATCTACTCCATTCATCTTTACAGTCTCACAAATCTGCAAGAACTCAGTTAAAAACTGATAAGGATCTTCAGATGGAAGTCCATGAAACTTGCAGTTTTGTTGCATTAAAGCAACTAGCTGAGGTTTCAGCTCAAAGTTGTTTGATCCAATGGCAGGAATAGAGATGCTTCTTCCATCAAACTTGGACGTGGGTTTAGTAAAGTCACCAAGCATCCTCCTTGCATTATTATTATTTTTGGCTGCCATCTCCTTCTCTTGTTCTAATATTTCTGAAAGGTTACCTTTAGATTATTGTAATTTAGCTTCTCTTAGTTTCCTCTTCAGAGTCCTTTCAGGTTCGGGATCAATTTCAACAAGAGTGCCTTTTTCCTTGTTCCTGCTCATATGAAAGAGAAGAAAACAAGAAAAGAAGAGGAATCCTCTACGTCACAGTATAGAGATTCCTTTATGTTAGTAGAAGAAGAAAGGGGAGAAGAGTGAAGAAGAATGGGTTCGGATTTTCAGATGAAGAGAGGTGAAGAGAAGTGTTAGTAAATAAATAATTAAATAGAAGAAGAGGGGAGAGGGAGAATTCAAAAATTAATTTTTGAAAAGGGGTTTGTAATTTCGAAAATTAAAGATAAGATGTAATTAAAATTAAAATTTAAAACAAAAAGAATTTTTGAAAAAGGGATGAGATATTTTCAAAAATTAGAGAGGGAAAATTGGTTAGGTGGTTTTAAAAAAGATAAGAAACAAACACAAAGTCAAAGAGTTAGTTGAAAAAGATATTAAAATCAAATTTGAAAAGATAAGAAGATAAGTTAGATAAGATATTTTGAAATCAAATTTTGTAAAAGATAAAATTTTTGAAAAAGATATGATAAAAAGATAAGGTAAGAAGATAAGATAGAAAAGATTAAAAAAAAGATTTTAATTTTTAAATTTAAAATTACTTACTTCACTAACAAGAAACTACAAGATAAGATTCTAGAACTTAAGGATTGAACCTTTCTTAACAAGAAAGTAACAAACTTCAAATTTTTGAATCAATCACATTAAATGTTAGTGTAATTTCAAAAATATGATATAAAGATAAGAAAAAGATTTTGAAAATATTTTGAAAAAGATTTTTGAAATTTTCGAAAAAAGAAAAAAAAAGAAAAAATGGAAAAGATATGATTTTTGAAAAAGATTTTGAAAAGATAAGATTTTTAAAATTGAAAATTTGACTTGACTTGTAAGAAACAACTAATTTTGAAAATTTTTGATTAAGTCAACTCAAATTTTCGAAAATTATGAGAAAAATAAGGAAAAAATATTTTTTTGATTTTTGAATATTTTAATTATGAGAGAGAAAAACACAATTATGACCGAAAACATAAAAATTTTGGATCAAAACACATGATGCATGCAAGAACACTATGAATGTCAAGATGAACACCAAGAACACTTTGAAGATCATGATGAACATCAAGAACATAATTTTGAAAAATTTTTTATGCAAAGAAAACATGCAAGACACCAAACTTAGAAATCTTTAATGCATGAAAAATATGAATGCAAAAATGCACATGAAAAACAAGAAAAGACACAAAACAAGAAATCATCAAGATCAAACAAGAAGACTTGTCAAGAACAACTTGAAGATCATGAAGAACACTATGAATGCATGGAATTTTCGAAAAAATAATGCAAAAATTTTAAAAACATACAATTGACACCAAACTTAAAAATTGACTCAAGACTCAAACAAGAACACAAAATATTTTTGGTTTTTATGATTTTATGATTTTTTGTATTTTTATTAATAAATTTTTTTTTCAAAAATATTTTTTTTGGAAAAAAACGAAAAAGAAAAGAAAAATTTTGAAAAAGGTTTTTTGAAAAGTTTTTTTTTTTGAAAAGAAAATTACCTAATCTGAGCAACAAGATGAACCGTCAGTTGTCCATACTCGAACAATCCCCGGCAACAGCGCCAAAAACTTGGTGGACGAAATTGTGATCATCAAAGTTGGTCTCTTTGTTATTGTATGGAATCATTATTGTGGCTCTATGCTATGTGTGGACACAATTCCGTTCAACTTAACAAGCAAGTGTACTGGGTCATCCAAGTAATACCTTACGTGAGTAAGGGTCGATCCCACAGAGATTGTTGGTATGAAGCAAGCTATGGTCACCTTGTAAATCTCAGTTAGGTAGATTAAATGGTTTATGATAAGTTTGAAAATAAATAATAAACAGAAAATAAAATAGTAAATAGTTACTCATATAATTCCATGCTGAGAATTTCAGATAGGCATATGGAGATGCTGTGCTCCTCTTGAATCTCTACTTTCTTATTACATTCATCCAATCCTTCTTACTCCTTTCCATGGCAAGCTGTATGTAGGGCATCACCGTTGTCAATGGCTACATCCCATCCTCTCAGTGAAAATGGTCCAAATGCTCTGTCACAGCACGGCTAATCATCTGTCGGTTCTCAATCAGGTTGGAATAGAATCCCTTGACTCTTTTGCGTCTGTCACTAATGCCCAGCCTTCAGGAGTTTGAAGCTCGTCACAGTCATTCAATACTAGAATCCTACTCGGAATACCACAGACAAGGTTAGACTTTTCGGATTCCCATGAATGCCGCCATCTATCTAGCTTATACCACGAAGATTCTGTTGGGGAATCTAAGAGATATGCGCCCGGCCTAAGGTAGAACGGAAGTGGTTGTCAGTCACGCGCGTTCATAGGTGAGAATAATGATGAGTGTCACAGATCATCACATTCATCAAGTTGTTGTGCAACGTATATCTTGGAATAAGAATAAAAGAGAATTGAATAGAAAATAATAGTAATTGTATTGAAACTTGAGGTACAGCAGAGCTCCACACCCTTAATCTATGGTGTGCAGAAACTCCACCGTTGAAAATACATAAGTGAAAGGTTCAGGCATGGCCGAATGGCCAGCCCCCATGATCTAAGGACTAGGCATCCAGAGATGTTCCCAGATATGGTCGAAAACCAGATAAGACTCCTAATACACTAGTAAAAAGTCTTATTTATACTAAACTAGCTACTATGGTTTACATGAGTAAGTAATTGATGCATAAATCCACTTCTGGGGCCCACTTGATATGTGTTTGGGCTGAGCTTGATCTATCCACGAGCTGAGGCTTCCTTTGGAGTTGAACGCCGAGTTATAGCATGTTTCTGGCGTTCAACTCCGGGTTGTAACGTGTTTCTGGCGTTTAACTCCAGACAGCAGCATGTACTTGGGGTTGAGCGCCACTTTACATCGTCAATTCCCGAATAAAGTATGGACTATTATATATTGCTGGAAAGTTCTAGATGTCGACTTTCCAATGCCATTGAGAGCTCGCCATTTGAAGTTCTGTAGCTCCAGAAAATCCGTCTCGAGTGCAGGGTGGTCAGATTCCAACAGCATCAGCAGTCCTTTTGTCAGCCTTTTTCAGAGTTTTGCTCAAGTCCCTCAATTTCAGCCAGAAATTACCTGAAATCACAGAAAAACACACAAACTCATAGTAAAGTCCAGAAATGTGAATTTATCATAAAAACTAATGAAAACATCCCTAAAAGTAGCTTGAACTTACTAAAAACTACCTAAAAACAATGCCAAAAAGCGTATAAATTATCCGCTCATCACTGACGATGCGGAGGCATGGTCCACGCGTACGCGTGGGATGCACAGAGAGGAAGGTAACGCATGAGCGTCGATCATGCGTATGCGTGAGCGTCGATCACGCGTATGCGTGACCATGTTTGTGCTACTAGCGCGAGGGCAACGTGGCACTCGCACAACCCTCTGTTCATTTTGGGATGTGTCCCAAAATGTCATATGACGCATGCGCGCCAGGCACGCACATGCGTGAGAGTGCTTATTGTGAAAGTGACGCGCAAGCGTCCACGACGCATACGCGTGATGCGATTTGTGCCTCAGATGCAGTGCCAGCACCAAGCCAGCCCAACTTTCGGCCAATACATCTTTTACGTCGAATTCGCAAGGTGACACGTGCGCGTGAGGTGCCAAAGTTCCAATTGATGCGTACACGTGGGTTACGCGTACGCGTGGTGATGCTTGTGCAATTGGCACACTTTTTGCACTATTCCCACGTAACTTTCTGTTCTGTTTTTTTTTTTAATGTAATTATGCAGATGTAAATGCAGACTATATGCAGAAATAAGGAGAAGAGTCGCTAAATAAAGCTAAAAAGAGGGGAGGAAACGATCATACCATGGTGTGTTGTCTCCCACCTAGCACTTTTCTTTAACGTCCTTAAGTTGGACGGTCCACTAGCTCAGTCTTCTGCTGTTGGTGGATCCTCCAAGAGGAAGATCTCTAGCTCCTTGTTTTTCTTCATCTTCTCACCATGATATTGCTTTAAGCGATGCCCATTGACCTTGATAAATTCGGAGCTTGAAGGATGACTCAAGTGAAAGACTCCTTATGGCTCTGCCTTCTCTACTCTATAGGGACCTTCCCATCTTGATCTCAACTTGCCTGGCATGAGCCTCAATCTGGAGTTGTACAAGAGGATGCCATGTTAGTCTTCCTATTAGTCTGGGGATGGTAAGCTATTGCTATCTTGTGAAGGACGCCATGTTTCTTCAGTAAGCCTGCTAATCTCCTGTTACAAAAGTGAGTGCCTTGATCACTCACGATTGCTCGTGGTGATCCAAAGCGACAAATAATATGATTTCGAACAAAAGAGACAACAGTGTTAGCATCATCAGTACGGGTAGGAATTGCTTCCACCCATTTAGAAACATAATCTACAGCTAACAGTATGTATGAGAAACCATTAGATGTTGGAAATAGACCCATGAAGTCAATGCCCCAGACATAAAAAATTTCACAAAACAGCATAAACGATTGGGGCATCTCATCCCTCTTGGATATATTACCAAATCTTTGGCCTGAGGAACAAGATTTACAGAAAGCAGCAGCATCTCTAAAAAGAGTGGGCCACCAGAATCCACAGTCTAAAATTTTTTCTAGCTGTTCTTGAGGGCCAAAATGTCCACCACTCTCAGAGGAGTGGCAGGCCTCTAAAATGGATTGGAATTCTGATTGAGGCACACACCGTCTAATTACCTGGTCAGCACCATACCTCCACAGATATGGATAATCCCATATATAATATTTGGACTCGCTTTTCAGCTTGTCCTTCTGACGCTTAGTAAAATTGGGAGGGAAGGTATGACTAACTAGATAATTAGCTACAGGCGCATACCAAGGAACTACTTCAGATACTGCATGAAAGCTATTAAAAGAAAAAGCATCATTGATAGGAGTAGAGTCATTTTTATTGTGCTCAAGGTGACTCAAGTGGTCCGCCACTAAATTCTAAGAACCACTCATATCCTTAATTTCTAAATCAAATTCTTGCAGCAGTAGTATCCAGCGTATTAGCCTTGGTTTGGACTCTTTTTTAGCTAATAAATATTTTAGAGCTACATGGTCTGAGTACACTACCACCTTAGTACCAAGTAAGTAGGCTTGGAATTTATCCAGAGCAAAAACAATAGCCAGAAGTTCTTTTTCAGTGGTAGTGTAATTAGATTGGGCAGTGTCTAAGGTTTTTAAAGCATATGCAATTACAAAAGGATCCTTACCTGCGCGCTGGGCCAGTGCCACTCCTACAGCATGGTTAGAGGCATCACACATAATCTCAAAGGGCTGGCTCCAGTCTGGCCCTCTCACAATTGGAGCTTGAGTCAAGGCGATCTTCAGCTTATCAAACGCTTCTATGCAGTCCTCACTCAGCTTGAACTCAACATCCTTCTGCAGCAGTCTAGATAAAGGTAAAGCTACCTTACTGAAGTCGTTGATGAATCTCCGGTAAAAACCTGCATGGCCAAGGAACGAACGGACTTCCCTCACAGAGGAGGGGTAAGGTAAACTAGAAATGACATCTACCTTTGCTGGATCTACAGAAATACCAGTATTAGAGACAACATGTCCTAGAGCTATACCTTGTTTGGCCATAAAATGACATTTTTCAAAATTCAAAACAAGGTTTGAACTAACACACCTGTCTAATACTCTAGATAAACCATCCAAGCAAAGGCTAAAGGAATCACCGTATATGCTAAAATCATCCATGAAGGCTTCCATACAGCTCTCAATAAGATCAGAGAAAAGAATCATCATGCACCTTTGGAAAGTAGCTGGTGCATTGCATAAACCAAAAGGCATTCTCTTGTAAGCATATGTTCCAAAGGGACATGTAAAAATAGTCTTTTCCTTATCTTCAGGAGCTATATGAATCTGAAAATAGCCTGTGTAACCATCTAAAAAGCAGTAATGTGATTTACTTGACAGGCGATTGATGTGTGGAAAGCAATCCAACACAAAACTCACCGGCAAGTGTACCGGGTCGCATCAAGTAATAATAACTCACATGAGTGAGGTCGATCCCACAGGGATTGAAGGATTGAGCAATTTTAGTTTAGTGGGTGATTTAGTCAAGCGAATCAAGTTTTGGTTGAGTGATTTGTGTTTGACGGGAAGTAAATGATAGTAAATGTAAAGGGGGAAGGGAGAAATGCAGTAAAATAAAGAACAGAAAAGTAAAATTGCAGAAACTTAAAGAACAAGAAAGTAAATGACTGAAACTTAAAGTGCAAGAAACTTAAATTGCAGTAACTTAAATGGCAAGAAAGATAAATTGCTAGAAAGTAAAAGGGAATTGAGGAATGGGATTGCAGGATCTAAACAAAGAAGAAGTAAATTGCAACAATTAATTGAGCAGAAATTAAATAAGAAGCAAATATCATTCAAACAGAAAGAAAATAAGATGCAGGTTCACAGAAGAACCCAAAATGAATTATGATCTCAGGACCCAAGGGCTTAGGTAGCAGAGCCTAAAACCCAATTTCCTTCCCAGATCTGAATTAACTAAGCAATTGACAGAAAATTAAAGAAGATGTAATAGAAGAGCAGAATTGGAATTGAATTATGCAGAAAACAAAGTGCAAAGAGCTTGAATGGGAATTGGGACAGGATTTCCCCAATTTCACACACCCAAAACTCAGAAAAAGAGGAGTAGAATTGCCCAAAGGAAATGAGGAAGGAGATCAATCAATTCTCCCTTGATCCTCTTAGTGCTCGGACAAGTCTCTCAAGAAAGTATTCAAAAGCTCTCAAAATAAAAG
>NC_029778.3:47331012-47331667 GCF_000817695.3 Arachis duranensis
TTCCCTGTCTTGGAATAATCTCGGATCTCTTCCCCAGGACATCTTCTACCCCAAACAAAATCTAAGAGTCCTGAGAGCCCAAAATCTTCCAATCTTTTAAAGGTTGCCTCAGTGTATTGATGAGATTTTGCTTGTTGCTTGGCTAAGAATTCAGGGCATTGTTCAAATGGCTTGATCTCAGGATTGAGTGTTGGCAAATTGTGGGTCAAGTACTCCAACCTTGCTTGCATGTTTTCATCATACTCCATCCTTTGTACGTGTCTAACTTCTCCCAAGGTATGATGAACATTCTTCCATTGATACAGGTTGTGACTATACTCCTCTGCTTTAGCTTGACTAAAATACAGCTTATCATATGATTCCTTGAATTCTTTGTATTGCTCTTTTTGCCCTTCAAGGATCTGTGCTTGGTGCCAAGCTTCTCGTTCTTCTTTTTGCCATCTCTCTTGTTTCTCCTCCATTTGATGCTGCCAAGCTTCTCGTTCTTCTTTTTCTTTCAAGAATTGCTCCATGAATGCAGGGTGGGGCTCTAGATATTTCTCTTGGCCCTCTTGATTTTGGCCTTGTTCAGCCTGCATAAGTTGGTTTTGACCTTGTTGAGCCTGCATGAGCTGCTGAGATAATTCTTCAATTGATCTTTGCAATTGGCTCATAT
>NC_029778.3:47332939-47334766 GCF_000817695.3 Arachis duranensis
GTGTTCATGAAGGGCTGAGATTGGTTTGCTCATTCAAAGAATGCATGAGATGGACGGCTTGCATGCATGGTTGAGGCTTGACGAGGATTCTCCTCCCATTGGCTGCATGCACTTCGGTGTCCAATGTTGCATGCATGCAAATTTTGTTCCCCATGAGCACGTTCTCCTAGGCACATGTGACCTCCCTCACATAGCTCCTCCTAGTCGTGGCCCCCCTTTGTGTTTGTCTTAACTTTTTTTCTCCTGCATAAATCAAAACAGCAAGCTTAGAGTATAATATAACCGTGACAACTTATTTGCAATAATAATAAAAAAAAGATTGTTTTGGTTTGTTTAATAGTTATAAAATCTTTTTTGTGATCAATTGTGTCCCTAAATAAAATGTTAAAAGTTGGTGAACACCAAACTTATCTTTTATTAAGGGGATGGCTTAAACCTTTCTCACAATTGATGCATTTTTAAAACAAATTGATGTATGATCCCTTATCTGTATGGTTTTGAGTCCATGCTTGGAAAATGATCCTCTGAACCTTGTTACATATGCGGACACCAAACTTAGTGTTTGGTCATATGCTTTATCAAAAGACTTATGCATATGCTCTAAAAGACAATCCTCTTCTTTGAACAATGAACTTGGGTGTACCTTAAGGTACACCAAACTTAGAAGTTTGCCATGTGCTTCAAAATGACATATGCATTTACCAGGCATGAAAGTTCAAAACCATATTTAGAAGAATCATAGCTTATTGAATAAAAGAGAAGACAGAAATCTTAAACCATGGGTTGCCTCCCATGAAGCGCTCTTTTATTGTCATTAGCTTGACATTGACCTCCCTTTAAGGTGGTTGATGTTGGTGATGTCTCAGCTTGTCGCCTCTCACTGTCAGCTTTCTCTGTGTGCTTTGATGCTCAATTTCCATATGCTCAAGAGAAAGAATTTGGTTGACAGTGTAATAATCTTCTGCTCCCTGCTGTTGGTATATTAATTGCACCTTATCACCCTTAGAGAATCCTTCAGTTGGGATTTTCTTGTTCTTCCACCCTTTGTGAGCCTTTTTCTTGCTCTTCACCTTTTTCTTGCTTGTTGGTCTTCCTTTCTTGACAGTTACTTGAGTTGTGATGCCTTCCTTCTTGCTAATCACCCCTGCTTCCTTGTGAATCCCCTTTTCTTCTTGTATTTGTTTGTTTATCTGTCCCATTTCCTTTTCAGTTGATTGCTTTGAAAGAAGATCATCACTCATTCTGCTTGTTTCTTCATCCATTTGTAATTCTGGAAAGACTTTCAGGATGATGCTCTCCTCATGCAACCTAAGGGTTAGCTCTCCTTGCTCTATGTCCACAATGGCTCTAGCAGTGGCCAAAAATGGTCGACCAAGTATTATGGAGTCATTTCCATTCTCTGAAGAATCTAGGATCACAAAGTCTGCCGGATAGATGAACTTGCCAACCTTAACTAAAAGGTTCTCAATCAGCCCCTTAGGATAGACTATTGATTGATCCACCAATTCCAAAGTCATCTCTGTTGGTTTCACCTCCTCTATACCAAGCTTTTTCACTAGAGAGTATGGGATTAGATTTATGCTTGCTCCTAGATCGCACATCCCTTTGTTAATGAACAGGTTTCCAATAGTGCATGGTAAGAAAAAACCTCCAAGGTCTTCAAGCTTGGGAGGGAGTCCCTTTTTAATGAGAGCACTGCATTCTTCACTAAGCATTACAGTCTCCTTTTCATTCCAACTTCTCTTCTTGTTGATGAGCTCCTTCAAGAACTTGGCATACAGAGGCATTTGCTCCAATGCCTCAGCTAAAGGTATGTTGATTTCCAGC
>NC_029778.3:47336779-47352323 GCF_000817695.3 Arachis duranensis
GATCCAACACAAAACTCACCGGCAAGTGTACCGGGTCGCATCAAGTAATAATAACTCACATGAGTGAGGTCGATCCCACAGGGATTGAAGGATTGAGCAATTTTAGTTTAGTGGGTGATTTAGTCAAGCGAATCAAGTATTGGTTGAGTGATTTGTGTTTAACAGGAAGTAAATGACAGTAAATGTAAAGGGAGAAGGGAAAAGTGCAGTAAATTGGAGAACAGGAAAGTAAAATTGCAGAAACTTAAAGAACAAGAAAGTAAATGACTGAAACTTAAAGTGCAAGAAACTTAAATTGCAGTAACTTAAATGGCAAGAAAGATAAATGGCTTGAATATAAAAGGAAATTGAGGAATGGGATTGCAAGATCTAAACAAAGCAGAAGTAAATTGCAGCAAGAGATTGAGCAGAATTTAAATCAGGAGCAAGTAGCATTCAAACAGCAAGAAAATAAAATGCAGCAATGATTCAAAGAAGAACCCAAAATGAATTATGATCTCAGGATCCTAAGGGCTTAGGTAGCAGAGCCTAAAACCCAATTTCCTTCCCAGATCTGAATTAACTAAGCAATTGACAGAAAATTAATGAAGAAGTAATAGAAGAACAGAATTGAAATTGAATTATGCAGAGAACAAAGTGCAAAGAGTTTGAATGGGAATTGGGACAGAATTTCCCCAATTTCACACACCCAAAACTCAGAAAAAGAGGAGTAGAATTGCCCAAAGGAAATGAGGAAGGAGATCAATCAATTCTCCCTTGATCCTCTTAGTGCTCGGACAAGTCTCTCAAGAAAGTATTCAAAAGCTCTCAAAATAAAAGTAAAAATTCAAAGCTCAAAGTAAAAGTCCTAATTACATCAAACTAACTCCTATTTATACACTTTCTATTCTTGGATAATGGAATTTGGATGGGCTTTTGAATTGGTGAAGAAATGAATTCAAATGAATTTTTAATTTGAATTTTGGCCCAAAAAGTCACTCCCAGGAGGCTGCCCTGCCCTTGTGGAGGGCAGGGCAGAAAATTGATGCTTGGTGCTAGCAATTGGTGCGGCCATGGTGCGTGTGGTGCGAGTCTGGTGCGAGTTTGGTGCGTCAGAGGCTGCCCTGCCCGCGCCAAGGGCAGGGCAGGAACGGTTTGGTGCGCCAGGGACGAGGCGTGCGTGCGTTGGTGCTGCCAGAGGAGGAAAATTGGTGCGCCAGGAGGAAAATTGGTGCGCCAGGGAAGGAAAACGTTGCCCTGCCCGCGCCAAGGGCAGGGCAGGAATGGTTTGGTGCGCCAGGGAATGTTGGTGCGCACGATTGGTGCTGCCAGGGGACGTTGGTCTTAGAGCTTGGCTTCCTCATGGTTCTTTGTTCGAACCTTGTGGCATGCATGGGTGACCTTTTTTTCTTGATTTCTTTCCTTGAAGTGCCCGATTCTGCCCTCCACAAGGGCAGGCAGAGTTTGTTTTCTCTTGGTCCCAAGGCACCATTTTGTGCTCTGCCCTTGTAGTGGGCAGGGCAGAGTTGCCTATTCTTGTTTGGTTCTCTATGTTGCCCTCCTAAAGGGCAGTCTGCCCTTGTGGAGGGCAATGTTGCTTCCTCCATTGCAATGCGGCACGCTTCTCTCCTCTTTGGCCACGCTTTCCTTTTCTTGGTATATGATGACTTGTCATCAGCGATCCAGCATTTGATCAATGAATGGCAGGGGGTAGTGATCCTTACGAGTGGCCTGGTTGAGGCACCTGTAGTCAATGCTCACCCTCAAGGAATTTTACACTCTGGTTGCTATGAGCTCTCCTTGCTCATTCTTTACTGTAGTGACTCCAGACTTCTTGGGCACCACTTGTACTGGGCTAACCCATTCGCTATCTGAAATGGGGTAAATGATATCTGCCTCCAGTAGTCTGGTCACTTCCTTCTTGACAACCTCTAAAATGGTGGGATTCAGTCTTCTTTGGGGTTAACGGACAGAACTTGCTCCCTCTTCTAAAAATATTTTATGCTCACAAACTTGAGGGCTGATGCCTACTATATCTGCCAAGCTTTACCCAATTACTTTCTTGTATGTTCTCAGCACACTAAGCAACTGCTCCTCTTGTTGGGGAGTGAGTTCCCTTGCAATGATAACTGGGAGCTTCTGATTATCCTTAAGGTAAGCATACTTGAGATGGGATGGAAGGGGCTTTAACTCCAATCTCTGCTCTTGACTTGGAACTGGATCATTGGGAGTCAGTAATGATGGCAAAGTGTCCTTATTGTGTTTGGAGGGTTTCCCCACACTTGGACCTTACTCCATGTGCATCTCTTTTACGTCTTCTTGGTGAACTGCAGCTACAGTCTCATCAATAATGTCGCACTGGGAGATGGAATGGTCTTCCGGAGGGTGCTTCATACCTTCATCCAGATTGAAGCTCACGACTCCACCATCTATCTCAAAAGAGTAAGTTCCTGAGAAGGCATCCAGCTTGAACTTTGAAGTCTTTAGGAATGGCCTTCCAAGCAGGATGGATGATGGTCTTCCTGAGTCATTAGGGGGAATCTCCAAAATGTAGAAGTCAATAGGGAATGTGAGCCCCTTAATGCTCCCCAGCACGTTCTCAGCAATTTCAACCACAGAGATAATGCTCTTATCTGCTAAAAAAAATGAGCTGCTGACCTTTTTTAAGGGCGGGAGCCTCAAAGCTTCATATACAGACAATGGCATTATACTAACACACGCGCCTAAATCACACATACAGTCAGAAAATTTCACACCATCTATAGTAATAATAACCATGCATGGACCTGGGTCACTACATTTTTCAGGTATATCACCTACTAAAGCAGAAATGGAACTACCTAGAGTAATAGTTCCTAAATTCTATAATTTATCTTTATGCATGCACAAATCCTTTAGAAACTTAGCATATCTAGGTACTTGCTAAATAGCATAAAAAAGTGGAATGGTTACCTCAACTTTTTTGAATATTTCTACCATTTTAGGGTCTAGTTCCATCTGCTTTTTGGGCTTCCTAGCAAGGTGTGGAAATGGAATAGGAATGGCGCCACTCACAGCTTCTGCATCCCTTGGTGCTTTATTCCTTGGTGGAGCTACTTCTTCTTCAACCCTGTCTCGTACTTCATCTTCCTCTTCAACCATGTCCTCAACTGGGGCATTTTCTTGCAAGCTTGGATCCTCATGATTCCTCTCTTGTAGTGTGGTTTCGGACCTCAAAGTGATTGTGTTGATTCCACCCTTGGGGTTGGGTATAGGTTGAGAAGGAATTTCATTGGAGCTTGAAGGCTAATTATTGGAAGTATTCATTGACCCAATCTATGAGGCAAGAGCTTGTACAGCAGAGGTCAGACCGTTTAAGGTAGAGCTAAGTGTGTTCTCCATGGCCTTTTGTCTTTGCTCAATAGAAATTGTGAGTCGCTGCCAAGGTTTTGTCCTCAAGTTGGAGCTGTGGATACTCATCAGTGTAATGGTTATAATTAGCACATATTCTGCATATTCTCTGAAGAACCCGTTGTTGACTATGTTGTGGTGAGGGAAGTCGAGACTATTGCTGGCCCAGATGTATCTGCTTCAGTAGGTTGGTCATCTCACATAGTGATTGTGTGAGAGCAATATTCTCGCTGCTAGAGGAAACCTCTGCCACAGCCTTGGGATTGTTGTTCATGTGCCTGTAATTCCGAGCGAACTCTGCTAGGTCGCTGATCAGTTGCCATGCTTCCTCTGCGGTCTTGTACTTTTTTAGAGAACCATTACTCGCACCATCCAATGTAGTCTTGTCCTGAGGTTTCATGCCTTGTGTGAAGTAGCTTATCAACACCAACTTGTCAATCATGTGGTGGGGGCATGCGTCTAGGATATTATTGAAGCGCTCCCAATATTCATAAAGAGTCTTGGATTCACCTTGAATAATCATTGAAATTTCCTTCCTCAGTCTATTAGTAACTTCAGCCGGAAAGTATTTTTCTAAGAATTCTCTTCTAAGCGTATCCTAGTTAGTAACAACTGCTTCAGGTTGAGTGTAGTACCACTCCCTCGCCTTTCCCTCAAGAGAAAATGGAAAGGCGGATAGCAGAATGGAAGTCTCAATTGCACCATTACGCCTAACAGTAGAACATGCTGTCTGAAAATCCCTGAGGTGCTTGAGAGACTCTTGAGCAGGTAGGCCATGAAACTTTGACAGTAGATTGATTAGTGCAGTCTTCAGTTCAATATCTGCACCCAGATTTGGATTACGTGCTTGGAAAGGTGGTAGTGTAAAGTCCGGAGCTCCTGCTTCCTGGAGAGTAATCCTCCAGGGAGCCTCCATGTTCTCTTCGCGTAACTAAACCAAATTAGCAGAAAAGGAGCTTGTTTCTTCCTTAAATGACGTTTTAGATTCATCTTTAGATAGGACTAATGGACGCCGAGCTTGCCTTATACATGAAATAGTTCTTTCAATTTCAGGATCAAATGCAGGTAGGCTCGGATCAGGTAGTGAACGCGTCATTTAGTGAAAGAAACATACAGCTCATGGTAATAAAATAAAAGAAAATAAAATGAGAATAAATAAATTCCAACCAATAAATTAGCACACTATTGCAACTCCTCGGCAACGGCGCCAAAATTTGACATGGCAAAAATTGGCTGATTAAGAATTTATAGAGGAAACAGCGTTGCAAGTACAGTTCTCAACCGACTAAAATCCGCTTGTCAATTTAGAAAAGGGGTTGTCACAATTTTTAAATAAAAATACTGGGAGTATGAGTCCCAGGTCGTCTCCTAACGAGTTGAGAAAAGAGTGCAGCTTATTGGTCATAGGTTTTCCAAGAAATTTTTGAGTTTGAGAAACAGAAAAATAAATAATAGTGAGTTCAGGCAACGGAAATTAATAAGAGAATTTATATAATTCAAGTAAAAGTCTTGACCGGGAGGAGATTAATTGGAAGTTCTATCCGTGTTGAATTTTCCTAAGTGTAATAATAAAAGGTTGTTGTTCTACTTGGTTATCCCTTATATAATAAGAGAAAGTCAAGTAACTAACCAACTAACATTATCGCTCGCGTCCTAATCCTTCCCTAAGAGAGGATTAGAGTCGGAGACTAGAGAGTCAGCCAACAACTTCCAATAAAGATTAACACTTGAGTAATTCAACTCAAGGTTCTCCTCTTAATCAACTCCCAATCAAGTTAGGAAACTACTCCATTAACATGAATATAACTTTCACAGAATTAAGAGAGGAATAAAAGGAAGACATGATAAACAATACCTGAAAACTAATTAAAAGAAAAAATGGTTCTTTGCATTAATAAATTCCAAAATCATAAACATACTTATCCAAACAGGGTGAATGGGCAGTAAAAGAGTAAAGGAATAGGGAAACAAACCAGAGTAATGAAGCTTCAACGGAGGTAATGACTCCTCTCAAGATCCAAAGCAAAAGCAACAAAACTCTAAAAAACTATGAACTATGAATGTGAAGAAAACCTAGAGGAGGTAGTAGAATTCTCTCTAAAAATTCAAATTTAACTAAAACTATGCTGAATGAGAATGTCTCTTGAGTCTCTGCTATTCCCTGGTTCTAGTCTGTGTTTCTGGGCTAAAAACTGGGTTTAAAACTGGCCCAAAATCGCCCCCAGCATTTTTCTGCAAATGCTGTACATCGCGCATGTCACGCGTGCGCGTCGTTTGGCAATTTTCCTTGTCACGCGCACGCGCCGTTGATCGAACTCCAATTCACGCGCACACGTGAGCCATGCGTGCGCGTCGCTCCTCGCTGATTGTCTCCATTATTTCTTGCGCTCCTTCCATTTTTACAAGCTTCCTCTCCATCCTCCAAGCCATTCCTGCCCTATAAAGTCTGAAATCATTGAATGCACAGATCACGACATTGAATGGTAGAGAGGGGAATTAAAATACTCAAATTAGAGGCTTAGGAAGCAAGTTTTCAACCATAGGACAAAACTCGGAAGGAATTGTAAAACCATGCAATTTGTATGAATAAGTGTGCAAAGGTTTGATAAAAACCACTCAATTGAGCACAAGATAAGCTATAAAATAGTCATGGCTTCATTCAGAAGTTCAAGGCTTCCATAAGGAAGAACCTTTGTCACCACACAGGGGCCAGTCCATTTGGACTTGAGTTTTCCAGGGAAGACCTTGAGTCTGGAGTTATACACAAGCACTTGTTGTCCTGGTTCGAATTTCTTCTTTAAGATTTTCTTGTCATGCCACTTTTTAGCCCTCTCCTTGTATATCTTTGCATTCTCATAAGCTTCCAACCTAAATTCATCCAACTCATTGAGTTGTAATAGCCTTTTCTCTCATGCTACTTGAGAGTCAAAATTGAGGAGCTTAATGGCCTAGTAAGCTTTATGTTCTAGCTCCAGAGGAAGGTGACAGGACTTTCCATACAACAATTGAAAAGGTGATTTTCCAATAGGAGTTTTGAAGGCTGTCTTGTATGCCCATAGAGCATCTTCTAGCTTTCTGGACCAATCCTTTCTTGTGGTTCCCACTGTCTTTTCTAAAATCCTCTTCAGCTCTCTATTAGCCAACTCAGCTTGGCCATTGGTCTAAGGGTGATAGGGTGTAGCTACCTTATGAATTACCACATACATGTGAAGCAATTTTTCCATTTATCTATTGCAAAAATGGCCACCACCATCACTAATAAGACCCTTAGGTATCCCATGTCTGGTGATCATGTGTCTCTTGAGAAATTGAAGAACGATTGATGCATCACAGGTGGTTGTTGTCATGGCCTCCACCCATTTTGAGACATATTCTACTACCACCAGTATGTATTTAAAAGAGTACGATGGGGGAAAAGGGCCCATGAAATCTATTCCCCAAAGATCGAAGATTCTACTTCGAGAATGTAGTTTTGAGGTATTTCATTCCTCCTTGTTAATCCTCCAGCTCTTTGACATTCATTGCATTGGTGCACAAAGTCTCTAGCATCTTTGAATATCGTTGGCCAATAAAATCCACTTTGAAGCACTTTAGCTGCTGTTCTCTCTAGTCCAAAATGTCTACCATAAACTGAACCATGACAGTGCCACAATATGTCTCTCATCTCATTTTTAGGGATACATCTTCTAATCATCCCATCTGGACACCTTCTGAACAGGAATGGTTCATCCCACACAAATTTTCTAGCCTTATTGTGCAGCTTCTTCACTTGTTGTTTGGTCAATCCTTGAGGAATCTTCCTTCCAACCTTGTAGTTTGCAATATCAACAAACCAGGGAGCTTGTTGAATTTGCAAGAGGTGTTCATCTGGAAAACTTTCATTCACTGGTTGAGTAGCCTCTTGACTTGTTCCTTGTAGTAACCTTGATAAGTGATCAGCAACTTGGTTTTCACTCCCTTTTCTATCCTTTATCTCAATGTCAAATTCTTGTAAAAGTAATATCCATCTGATGAGCCTGGGTCCTGCTTTGACATTAAATACTTAAGGGCAGCATGGTCAGTAAAAACCAGAATTTTCGATCCAATCAAGTATGGTCTGAACTTATCAAAAGCATAAACTACAGCTAATAATTCCTTCTCTGTTGTGGTATAATTTTTCTATGCTTCATTCAACACTTTGCTTGTATAATATATGACATGATGCAAGTTTCCCTTCCTCTGTCCCAACACAGCACCAATTGCAAGGTCACTTGCATCACACATGAGTTCAAAAGGTGATTTCCAATCTGGTGGTGTGATGATTGGTGCTGTTTTGAGTTTAGTTTTCAAAGTTTCAAAGGCATGCTTGTAGCTTTCATCAAAATTAAATGGGTTATTGACCACTAGTAAATTGCTTAATAGTTTAGCTATTTTGAAAAAATCTTTGATGAATCTTCTATAGAATCCAGCATGCCCTAAGAAACTTCTAACAGCTCTCACATTAGTTGGTAAAGGAAGTTTCTCTATGATTTCTACTTTTGCCTTGTCAACCTCTATGCCCTTTCTTGAAATTTTGTGACCAAGAACAATTCCTTCGGGTACCGTGAAATGGCATTTTTCTCAATTTAAAACCAAATTAGTTTCTTGACACATTTTCAAGACTAGGGTAAGATGGTGCAAACAAGCATTGAAAGAATCACCAAAAACAGAAAAGTCATCCATAAAGACTTCAATAAATTTTTCTACCATGTCAGAGAAGATTGATTGCATGCATCTTTGAAATGTGGCTAGAGCATTACATAACCCGAATGACATCCTTCTATATGCAAAGACTCCAAAAGGGCAAGTGAAGGAAGTCTTCTCTTGATCTATGGGGCCAACCACTATTTGATTGTAGCCGGAATATCCATCCAAGAAGTCGTAATAGGCATGGCCAGCCAACCTCTCAAGCATTTGGTCTATGAAGGGGAAAGGGAAGTGATCTTTCCTTGTGGCATCATTCAACCTTCTGTAATCGATGCACATCCTCCACCCTGTCACTGTTCTTATGGGAATGAGTTCATTCCTCTCATTTATAATGACAGTCATGCCACCTTTCTTTGGCACTACTTGCACTGGGCTAACCCATGGGCTATCAGATACTGGGTAGATAATTCTAACATTCCATAACTTCATTACCTCTTTCTGATCAACTTCCTTCATTGTGGGGTTTAGCCTTCTCTGAGGTTGTACTACTGGCTTAGAATTTTCCTCCAAAAGTATCTTGTGCATACATATGGTTGGGCTGATGCCTTTCAAGTCATCAATGGTCCATCCCAGTGCATCCTTGTGAGCTTTCAACACAACAAGGAGTTTTTCTTCTTCCTCTTCACTCAAGGTAGAATTGATGATTACTGGGAAGCTCTCTTTGTTACCAAGGAACGCATATTTCAGGTGTGAAGGAAGAGGCTTCAATTCTTGTCTTGGCTTTTCCTCTATCTTACCTTCAGAGGAAATTTCAGGCACTTGTTCCTCTAAGATATATTGGGTCACTTCTATTTCTTCTCCTTGTTCTTCTTGACTGTTGGTTTCAACCACTTCTTCCACCAAATCTTCTATCATTTCCACTCTCATATTCTTTTCATTCTCAGGGGGATATTGCATGGCTTTAAAAATATTAATGATCATTTGTTCATCATGCACCCTGAGGATCATATCACCCTTCTCTACATCAATAATAGCTCTTGCTGTGGCTAAGAAGGGTCTCCCCAAGATAATTGAGTTGTGTCCCTCTTCTTCCATGTCTAGAATGACAAAGTTAGCAGGGAATATGAATCCTCTAATTTTTACCAATATGTTTTCCACAACTCCATTAGGTATCTTGAGTGATCTGTTTGCCATTTGGAGTGACATTCTTGTTGGTTTGACTTCCTCTATTGCAAGTTTTTTTCATCAATGAGAGAGGCATCAAGTTGATGCTGGCACCTAAATCACAGAGAGCCTTTTCTAGTGTCATGTTGCCTATGGTGCATGAAATGATGAAGCTCCCAGGGTCTTTGAGTTTTGGTGGAAGACCTTTTTGAATCACTGCACTGCACTCTTGAGTCAAGATCAATGTCTCATTTTCATTCCAGCTTCTCTTCTTGTTAATGAGTTCCTTGAGGAATTTCACATACAGAGGCATCTGCTCCAACGCTTCAGCAAGTGGGATATTAATTTCTAACTTCTTGAAGACCTCCAGGAACTTGGGAAATTGTTGATCCTTAAGCTCCCTTTTGAACCTTTGAGGGTATGGCAAGGGAGGTGTGTATGGTTTCTCCACTTTCTTCTGTTCTTGTGGATGCTCCTCCATGACTTGTTTTCCCTTCTTTGAAGCTTGTGGTTCATCCTCTTCCTTATTGGAACTCTTCTTGTCATGCTTGTCCTCCTCTACTTGCTTCTTGCTGCCAATGTCACTCTCCAAAGTTTTCCCACTCCTTAGTTCAATTGCTTTGCACTCTTATTTGGGGTTTGGAATGGTGTCACTTGGTAGTGCATTGGTTGGTCTTTCAGCCGTTGTTTGCTTGCACAATTGACCAATCTGTCTCTCCAAATTCATCAGTGAAGTTTCATGGTTCTTGTTGGCTAGTTCTTGGTGCTTGATCATTTTCTCCATCATTATTTCCAACAAATTGGAGATTCTTTGAGATTCTTGGGGTAGTTGTGGTTAATTGTGGGATGTTGACAGTGGATGAAAATTAGTTTGGTTAGCTGAAGGGTTATTGGGAGGATAGAAATTGGATGCAGGGTGGTTGTTTTGTGGTTTTCTGTATGGATTTTGGTTAGTATTTTGATGGTTTTGATGGTTTGTGTTTCTGGAAGTGTTTTGCTTGGAGTTTTTCTGCCAAGATTGCTGCTTTTGGTTCTCTCCCCACCTCAAATTAGGATGGTTCCTCTAAGATGACTTGTAGGTGTCTCCATGGAAATCATTTGATCTAGGTCCTTGATTATGCATGTATTGCACTTGTTCTGGCTGTTGCTCCTCATAGCTCTCTTCTTGTTGTCCCCATACTACTGGTGGTTGATTTGTGGTGCTCACTGCTGCAAGTTGTAGCCCATCCATCCTTTTTGACATTATTTCAAGTTGTTGTTGAAGTTGTTAGTGCAAAATCTTGTTTTGTGCCAAAATTGTATCAACTCCTTCAAGCTCAAATACTCCTCTCTTTGGGGCAGCTTGCCTTTCAGACGAGTAGAAGTACTCATTGTTGGCCACCATGTCTATAAGATCATGTGCCTCTTGAGCCGTTTTTATCATTTGCAAGTAAGGGTGTTCATAAAAAAACCAAAATGTGGTTAACCGGTTAAAAAATTATAACCACATTGTGGTTAACCAGTTTAATAAAACAATTTTAAAAACTATATCCATATTTTTTAGAATAGGTTAACCAAAACCAAATTAAAAAAAAACGGTTTTTAACTAGTTAACCAAAACTAAAACCAAATTAAAATAAAAAACTAATTTCAAAACTAAATTACATACTCTTTCTCTCTCTCTCTCTTTCTCTCTCTCTCTCCCTTCATCTCTCTTTCTCTCTCTCTCTCCTCTTTCTATCTTTTCTCTCTCTCCTCCTATCTCTCTTTTTCCCTTTTCTCCCCCTCTCTCTCTCTCTCATTTTCCTCTTTCTCCTCCTCTTTGTCCTCTCCTTTTCTCTCTCCCCCTCCTCTCTCTCTCCTCTCTCTATTCTCTCTCTTCTTTTTTTATCCCTATTTCTCTCCCCTCTCCCTCTCTCTCCCCCTTCCTTCCCCCTCTCTCTCTCTCCCTTCTCTCCCTTATTTCTCTGTCTTCTCTCCGTCTCTCCCTTTCCCTCTTTCTCTCTATCCTTTTCTCCCTCTCTCTCTTTCTCTCTCTGTCTCTCTCTCCTTCTCTTCGCTCTCTCACTTTCTCTCTCTCTTCCCTTCCCCTATTTTTCCTCCTCCCTTCTGTCTCTTCCTCTCTTTCCTCCAATTTCTCTCTCTAATCATCTCTCCCCCTTTTTCTATCTCTCCTCCTCCTCCTCTCTCTCCTCTCCTATCCTTCTCTCTCTCCCATATCTCTCTCCTTTTTCTTCTCTTTTCCCTTCTCTCTCTCTTTCTCTCTCTCTCCCCTCTCCTTTTTCTCTCTCTCCCCTCTCCTTTCTCTTTCTCTCTCTCTCTCTCTCTCCTTTTTCTCCCTCTCTTTCTCTATCTCTTTTTTCTCTTTTCTCTCTCTCTCTCTCTCTCGCTCCTCTCTCTTTCCTTTTCTTCTTTTCTCTCTCTTTTATTTCTTTTCTTACTCTCTCTTTTCTCTTTCTCTCTCAACCTTTTCTCAATCTCTATCCCTCTTCTATCTCTTTTCTCCTCTTCTCTCTAAAGTGAGAGAGAAGAGAGAGAGAAGGAGAAGACAAAGGGGGAAAAAGAAAAAAAGAGAGAGATAAAAAGAGAGAAGAAGGATAGTAGAGAGAGAAGAAGTGAGAGAAAGAGGACAAAGAGGGAGAAAGAGAGAGGGAAGAGAGAGAGAGAAGGAGAGAGACAGAAAAAGAGAAGAATAAAGAGACAAGAGAGGAGGGGAGAGAGAAGAAGAGAGAAAGAGGAGGGGAGAAAGAAAGAGGGAAGGGGAGAGAGAGAGCATGGGGAGAGAGAGGGAGAGAAGGATAGAAAGAAAGAAAGGGGAGGGAAAAAAGGAGAAGGGGAGAGAGAGAGATAGATAGAAAGGAGGGGGAGAGAGAGAAAAAAAGAGAAGAGGAGAGAGAAAGGGAAGAAAAAGAGAGGGAAGGGGGAGAAAGAGAGAGAGAAAGAGAGAGAGAGAAAAAGAGAGAGAGAGAGAGAAAGAGAGAGAGAGAGAGAAGGAAGAGAGAAGAGGAGGGGGAGAGAAAAGGAGAGAGATGGGAAGCAGGAGATAAGAAAAAGTTACTCGTATCATTTAGAAAGAAAATTATTTATATTAGAAAAAATTATTTATAGAAAATGCTGAAAAGAGATAAGAAAGAAAAAAGAACAAAAGCAATGGAAGGGATTTCATTAGTTACAAATGTTACTCGTATTATTTAGAAAGAAAAAAATTTGATTAAAAAAATTCAATTAAAAAAGGTTTAAAAATTTGGGTTTTTGTATGTAAAAATATTATATTTTGTGTAAAAATCTATTTTTACATGTAAAAACCAATTTTTTGTATAAAAACCAATTTTTTAGTATAAAAACTGGTTTTTTTTATGTAAAAACTTGTTTCTAGTGTAAAACCGGTTTTTAATGTAAAATCAGTTTTTTTAATATAAAAACCGATTTTTCTATATAAAAACCGGTTATTTTTTAAAACTGTTTTTAATTTAATAACCGATTAAAAACCGGTTTTGAATTTTACTAACCGGTTAATAACCGGTTTCATCATGTAAAACCAATTTGGTTAGTTAACCAATACTATATTTTTGGTTAACCAAAAAACTGGTTTGGTTTTTGGATTAACCAAACCATGAATACCCCTACATGCAAGGATCGTCCTGAAGAATAATCCAATGCCTTTCTTGAACTTAAAGACACGCCTTCATATAAATTTTGCAGCTCAACCCATTCATTGAACATTCCTTTCGGACATCTCCTAATCAAAGTCTTATACCTCTCCCAAGCATCATATAATGACTCTCCTTCTTGCTGTCTGAAGGTTTGCACATCAGTTTTCAATTTGATGACTCTTTGAGGGAGGTAGAATTTGGCTAGGAATTTACTGACTAGATCATCGCAATTGGTGATGCTTTCTTTTGGGAATGTCTCTAACCAGTGTGTGGCTTTGTCTCTCAGTGAAAATGGGAATAACAAGAGCTTGTAGATGTCAGGGTGGACTTCATTGGTTTTGACAGTGTCACAAATCCTTAAGAACACAGAGAGATGTTAGTTTGGATCTTCAGCAGCACTCCCTCCATACTGACAATTATTCTGAACCAGGGTAATCAATTGAGGCTTGAGTTTGAAGTTATTTGCATGGACATTGGGGGTTAAGATACTGCTCCCACAATTCCATGGGTTGGGGATAGTATAGGAGGCTAAAACTCTTCTCTGAGGTTGGCCATTGTTGTTAGCCACATCCTCAGGTGGATTAGGGATGTTGCCCTCCATTTCTTGGTCCTCTTCTTCTAACTCTTCTCCAATAACTCCCTTCCCTCTTGCTTCTCTTCTCAATCTCAAGAATCTTCTCTCTAGTTTAGAATCAAATGAAGTGGATTCTGATCGAGGGAAAATTTGTCTCTCAACAAATCTCCATTCGGCAAGTGTACCGAATTTGTCGTCAAGTAAAAACTCACAATAGAGTGAGGTCGAATCCCACAGGGATTGATTGATCAAGAAACTTTAATTAGAGGAATGTTCTAGTTAAGCGAATCCATGAATAGAGTTGATATTTGCAGGAAATAAAATGCGGGAAAGTAAATGACTGAAAGTAAATTGCAGAATTGTAATTGGGAATGGGGGAATCGCTCATAAAAGAAATTGCAGAAATTAAAGAGAATGAGTAAGATCAGAAATGGAGAGTTCATTGGGCTCAGGAGATGTTGCATTCTCTAGATCAATTTTATTCTCATCTCTTCCTCAATCAATGCACTTATTGATCTCCTTGGCAATCTTAAGTGATTGAACAACAATTTTTTGTGGTTCAATCTCTCAAATCTTGATCAATAGCCAATTCCTTGGTCAATTGCTCATGAGAAGAGATGAAGTATGGTCACTGATTATACCACATGCATTTCCCAAATCAAGTGTTGAGAGGGTTATAGCCACATACCCATCCACACCCAATGTGGTCCAGCATGAGAAAGCATTTCTAGCTGATCTCTTCATTCCTCTTTCAAGGTTCCGAAGATATCCAAGTTTGAATAGCTTCTTTTCCAAGATAACTATCCAATTGGATGAAGATCGAAAGCTTTCAAGTAAAATCAAGAGGAAAGATAGAAGAAGAATAATGAAAACTAGTATTGATCCATCAAATTACAACAGAGCTCCCTAACCCAATGAAAAGGGTTTAGTTGTTTATAGCTCCAGAAATCAAAATCAAAGATGGAGAATACATGATAAAGCTAGAAGTGCAGAGAAAGTAAAATACAAAGAGTAGTTCTCTTTCCTAGTTCTCCGTTCATCTCTTAAACAATTCAAAGCTAGCTCTAGTTGGCTCTTCAAGTTTTGGGCCTTTGGGTCTTGAGTTTGAAGCAGTTCCTTTCTTCATTTGGGCTTGGCTTTACTTGCAGAGAGAAAGTGTGAAGTGGGTAGAGACTTTAGCTCAAGACGTCAGGGGTGTTTAACATTTAGCGAAAGTGTAAGTTCGAGAACGTTAGTGACAATTAACATTGTCACTAACGTTCCAATGCACCCCTTAGCCTCACATTAAAGTCCACGTTAACTAGGTTAATGTGGCTTCTAACGTGGCTTTTGCCAACCTTCGAGAACGTTAGTGACACTCAACATTGTCACTAACGTTCCAGTGTGCCCCTTCTTGCTTCACGTTAAAGCCTACGTTAACTAAGTTAACGTGGCTTCTAACGTGGCTTTTGCCAACCTTCGAGGACGTTAGTGACACTCAACATTGTCACTAACATTCTAATGTGCCCATAGGTCACACGTTAGAGTCCACGTTAACTAGGTTAACGTGGCTTCTAACGTGGCCACTCTTAGCCATGACAATAACGTGTGACCTATGGGCACATTGGAATGTTAGTGACAATGTTGAGTGTCACTAATGTTGGCTCATTCTTCATTCCTCATCGTTAGCTTCCACGTTAACCAAGTTAACGGGGAAGTTAACGTGGCTCTTGGGGGTTGTGTGGTTGCTTCAACGTTAGTGACAATGTTGAGTGTCACTAACGTTGTCGACAACTCTTCATCTCTTACGTTAGCTCCCACGTTAACCAAGTTAACGTGAGAGTTAACGTGGTACTTTGCACCTTAGGCCAACATTAGTGACAATGTTGAGTGTCACTAACGTTGGCTTCTCTTCCCCCTTTAACGTTAGAGGCCACGTTAACTAGGTTAACGTGGCTCCTAATGTGGCCATTTGTGAGCAATTGCCAACATTAGTGACAATGTTAAGTGTCACTAACGTTGGCTCAACTTCTCTTCTCCACGTTAGAGTTCACATTAACTTAGTTAACGTGACTCCTTAACGTGGCATTGATGGCTTTTAAGAGTGTTATTGGCAATCACTTTTCTCCTTAGCCTTGCAAGTTACTCCCATTCTTTGCTT
>NC_029778.3:47352641-47359559 GCF_000817695.3 Arachis duranensis
ACTTAAAGCTTGCTTGTCCCGAAGCAAGTACTGGAACAAGAGAATGATGAATGTAATCTCCAGAGAAATGAGTCATTCTTGTGGAAGTCATATTACTAATTTTATGGTGGTTTCATGCATAGCAACTTAGGTTCATTCCACTGCTGGCTTTCAGACCTTTATCATCTCCTAACATACTCACTTTGTTATATCCCATGAGACCTTTATTTATTGATCCTATTATTGTTATTTCAAGGGTTGTTTGTGTTCTTCAGGCTAAGTGCTCTGTAGGGGGCAACTCTTTAAGTTAAGCTTTCAGCCAACACTCCCGAACCAGTTAGTTCAAGGTGCTAGGTGTTGAAACACCCCTAAGGACTTACTCCCTCAAGTCTCTCCCCCATACATACACACCACAGGCATCTGGTTCATTTATTTTCTTCCTTGAGACCTTGGTGTCCAGCACCTCTTTGGGTTATTAAGTGTTCTGTAGTGAGGGTTACTCTTGATATTGGATTTTTAGCTGATAATCCCGGGTTAGTTAACCCAAGTTACCAAGTGATAAAGCACCCCTAAGAGCTTATTCATCCAAGTAGATCCCCCACACAGGAGCACCACAGACACATGTCTTAAGGTAAACCATTGGTGCCTAGCCTTATTGCTTATTCTTTGTCTTTTGTTTTTCACTCCCATTGTTCTTTCCCTTTTCTCTTATTAGGATCTTGTTGTTATCTTAGTCTCATGGGTATATCAAAAGTAAAGTATTCAGGATAGATAGTTGTCATCCTAACCTTGTGGTGGATAGATAGTTGTCATCTTAACCTTGTGGTTGAACCAACTTAGCTAACTTATGATTACCCCCCAAAGATTCATGAATACATTTCCACATTATGGGCTCCACTCTGGTCTTTTAGAAACATAAACACTCATTCTCTTTTCATTTGATTTAAAAGACAAGCATACAAGTAAGTAAATGACAGATGCAGTGACACTCCAACCAGAATCATAGACCATGCTCAACAACAAAAGCTTAAAAGACAAAATTTGAAAAGTGCTTAAGCTAATATGGAAGCATATTCTATTTCATACAAGATCTTCCTTATTCAAGCATAGAGAAAAAATGGAGTAAAGAAGGAACTCCACCACCTTTTACTTTTGTGGCTGTCCATGCTCTTTTTCTTGTTCTCCTTGCGTGCTCAAACTTCCATTTCCTTTGCTTCTTCTAATCAACTTCTTCCAAAACCCACCATCTTCCATCTTCTTCTTGAGTGTTTCCTTTTGCTGTTTCACCTTCCTTTCTTCTTGATCTACAAAATCTTTTTGGACCTCATCATATGTGGGGATGGCATAGTGTAGATGATGCAAATTACTAGACATGTAGTTCAACCTGGCTTGAGTATTTACGTTGAACTCATCCCTATGCAATTGCCTCCCTTCATTAAGCACATTGAACTCATTGAATGCTTTCATCTGAGCCACTGTTCTTTGATTGAGTTCTTGCAAGTGCTTCTCTTGACGTTCTTGCCTCTCAGTGACTTGGTGGATGGCTTGAGTGAGCTGTGAGTATTGCTCCTGTTGCTGCTCCATGTGCTGTTTCTGCCACTGTTCTTGTTGTCTCATCCAGTTAGACTGAATGTTCAGTATTTGCTCTTGTCCCTCCATCTGTCTCATCCCCAGATCTTCAATGGCTCTTAGAAGATGATTCATATTCAAGTTGGTTGGATCATGCTGTTCTTCTTGTTGATCTTCTTCCTGATGAGCTTCTTCTTGAGGAGTTACTTCTCTTGGTCTTCGTCCTCCTATGTGAGGTCTTCTCTGTTGTTGAGTTGCAGTAGTATATACCAGTCGCTGAACTGTCATTGGCCTCCTAGGGTTTACCCAATCCGGATTACCATCCTCAAAAACTACCTTGGCCTTTTTGCACAATCGGAGAATGGTGCTAGGATACCGCAGTCTGGCCCCTGATTCAAGCTTCTCAGCTGAATCTAAAATCCCCTCAGCTATGAGTTCATGCGCATTGATTTCTCCACCTTGCACTAGGCAATGTACCATAGTTGCTCTGTTAATATTGACTTCTGAATTATTCGCAGCTGGGAGGATGGACCTTCTCACAAGTTCAAACCACCCTTTTGCTTCCGGGCTAAGATCTCCCCTCTTGATGAACCGTGGTCTCCCATCTTCATACCTTTCCCAATCAGCTGCTATAACACAGATGTCAGTAATGATCTCAGTGAGCTCATCATTGTGTTGGCTTCTACTTATCCTTGCATGATAGCTAGGCTCATCAAAGTGTGGTGATTTCAGCTTAAGAGCCCTTGTTATGGCTCTGGGGCTGAAGTCCACCTCCTTTCCTCGTACATAGCTCGTGAAGGTGGAGGCCTTAGTTTTATCCTCTCAGACCACATTTGCATAAAATTCTTTGATGAGGTTCGCATTGATCTTTCCCTCTAGATTAGTGAGCCTTTCCCATCCTCTTTTTTCGATCTTCTCCCGAATCTGTGGGCATTCGTCTTTATTGAATTGGAAGGTTAATTTGAGCAGTATCTTTTTGAGTTTATCCGCTCAAATTCTCGTTCATGAAAGGCAGATTTGAATCTCCTCTCATCGAAGGGAACACTCTCCATTGGTTCCTTCCTCTTTTGCCTTTTAAAACTTGAGGCCGCCATGAGTGAATTTAAATGTGAAGAGGGTGTGGCAAAAAGAAAAATGTAGGATTTAGAGAATGGGAAGTTGGAGACTGATTTTCGGACAGGGAAGTGGAAGGGTAGCAACTTTAAGTGTGGAAGAGGTGTGGACTAAATCTACTTATATAGAGAATTGGTGAGTGGATGGAGGGTGTGGATTGTTGGAGTTGTTACTTGATGGACGGTTGGGGTAGTGCATGGATAAGGGACAAGGATCACCACTTTATGATGGAGATTGCTCGGTCTTCAAGGGTCTTCTCTCTTCAATGTTGCATGGCAACATTTTCCAATGCATTCCTTCTTGAGTCACGTGTGTGTGTCTCTCTTTATAAAGTGCTGAACCATTTCTATTTACTTGTCCTATCAATCCCCTCCAATGCTCCTCTCTTTTTCCCTATAAAATAAAATGAGAAAAGTAAAAAGGAATGTCTGAACCAAATTGAATTCTACGGCTAGCATAATAAAAGCAAGAAAAAGGGTTTTTTTGTTTATTCATGAACTCCGACTAACTAACTAACTGTGTATCCTTATATGCACATTGGTGGCACCATAAGGTGACACCAAACTTAGTTTTGAGCACTGTGATGAAAAGTTGTGTTCAAAGCCTTAAGAATAATGCTTTGAACACCAAACTTGTTCTTCACTATATTTTGCATATCAAGAATTTCACATGTGTTTGTCAAGTTTCGGTTGGAATTCATGAATATTGATTTATTCACTATTTCCTGAAGGCATATAAAACATGGGTTGCCTCCCATGAAGCGCTTCTTTAGCGTCACTAGCTTGACGTTTTGCTTTCATCAAGGAGGTTAGTAGTGCTTGAAGTCTTCTCCTATGGCAATGGACTTATATCCATTGGTTGGATCAATTATCTCTACATGCTCCAAGGAGAGAACTCTATTGATGGTGAAAACCTTAGGTAACTGAGATGGCACAGTAGGGAGATTAGGGGGATGTCTGTGAAGTAGGCTGAGATTACTTTATCCCCTGGAGAGAAATCTTCCGTAGGGATCTTCTTGTTCCGCCACCCCCTTGGTACCTTCTTCTTTGCCCCTGGTGCTGTTTTCTTATTCTTGGTGACCTCCTTTTTTGATGAGCTTTTGTTGATGTCCTCACAAGCCTCTGGTGGCTTAGGTTCTTCCAATTTTTCCTTGACTTGTGGCACTTGCTGTTTGCCTTGTCCATCAACCCAGTGAATCTCAAGATGAGCTGGCTGTGCTTCAGTGCTTGCTTCTTCCTTTAACAGCTCATCATGATGTTTGCTTAATTCCTTGTACTCTTGGTCTTCTTCTTTGAAGACATTAAAGCTGAGTTGCTCATCATGGATTCTCAGTATTAGCTCCTCTTTCTCCACATCTATGAGTGCTCTAGCAGTAGCGAGAAATGGTCTTCCCAGTATAATTGGGTGCAGGTGACTCTCTTCCATGTCCAGGATGACAAAGTCTGTTGGGAGAAAGTACTTTCCAACTTTGAGCAACACATTTTCCACCACTCCTATTGCTTGCTTTTGAGTCTTGTCGGTCAATCTTATGACTACATCTGTGGGTAGTCTCTCATTGATTTGCATCCTTTTCACCAGGGATAGGGGCATTAAGTTGATCTAAATCGCAAAGTGCTCTATCAAAAAGTGTCTCCCCTATGGCACAAGGGATGTGAAAACTCCCTGGGTCTCTTCTTTTTGTAGGTAGCTCAGGTTGAATCAGAGCACTACATTCTTTGTTCATCACTATAGTCTGGCCCCCTTGAGTGAACTCTTCTTGGGAAGAAGTTCCTTCATATATTTGATGAATGCTGGCTTTTGTTGAGTGGCCTTGATGAATGGTATGTTCACATTCAAGGATGCAAACAAGTCCAAGAACCTTGAGTATATTCTCTTTTCCACAGCACCCTTAAGTAGTTGGGGAAATGGTGCATATAGTCTCAGCAGCTCCTGTTGTGAGATTTCTGGTCCTTGATGGTCTTTCTTCTCCTTCTCTACTAAGGTATCTTCAGGTTGTTCTGTCAGATTGCTTGGCTTGTCTTCAGTCTCCTTATCATTTGTAGTGACCATGTTGCAATCCTCCCATCTTACTTTCTTCGTTTCACTTCTCGGATTCTTCTCCGTGTCACTTGGGAAGCTATCAGTGGGTCTGGGAATCTTCTCAGATAAACATCCCACTTGGAATTCCAGCTTCTTGATTGCTTCTCCCCGATTCTTCATACTGGCTCGCACCTCCTCTTTGAACACCTTATTGTCTTGAATGTCTTTGCATATGCTTTCAAGGAGGGTTTCTATCTTTGAGATTCTGTCATCAAATGATGGTAGGTTGGGATTAAGGGTAGATGGATGAGATGTGTTGATGTGGGGGTGTTGATATGTCCTCTGTGTGAATTGTTGATGAGCTGCATTGTTGTTGGAGTTGTAACGTCTCTGGTCTTGGCTTTGCTCTTGCTGATTCCCCCATCCAAAGTTTGGGTGGTTCCTCTATCCAGAGTTGTATGTCTTGGAATATGGATCATGGTTCTGTCTAGGTGAATTCCCAATGTAGTTGGCTTGCTCAAGGTCCTTTTCTTCAACTTCTTCTTGGGTTGTTGATGAGGTGGTGATTGCTGCTACTTGACTTCATTCCATCTTCTTGGTGAGGTCAGCTAGCTGCTTGGTGATGAGCTTATTTTGAGCCAGCAGAGCATCTACATTGTTTAGCTCCATTACTCCTCTAGTGTTCCCTCTTTCGGAAGCATAGAAGTAGTCGTTCTCAGCTACAGTTTCAATGACATCTATGGCTTCTTCAATGGTCTTCTTCTTGTTCAAGGATCCTCCAGAGGAATGATCTACTGCCTTCTTTGATTCATATGACAAGCCTTCATAGAAGATATGCAACTGCACCCATTCATTAAACATATTTGGTGGACACCTTCTTGTTAGGTCTTTGAACCTTTCCCAAGCTTTATAAAGTGTCTTTCCATCTTGCTGTCTGAATGTCTGTACTTCAGTTCTCAGCCTATTAATCCTTTGTGGGGGGTAAAACCTTGCCAAAAACTTATTCACTACCTCCTCCCAAGTTGTCAGGCTTTCTTTTGGGAAAGATTCGAGCCATTTGAATGCCTTGTCCCTGAGTGAGAAAGGGAACAAGAGCAGCCTATAGACATCCTAGTGGACTCCATTGGACTTCACTGTGTCACAAATCCTCAAGAAGATGGTCAAGTGTTGATTCGGATCTTCTTGAGCACCTCCTCCAAATGAGCAATTATTCTGCACAAGAGTGATGAGCTGAGGTTTTAGCTCGAAATTGTTGGCATAGATGGTTGGCTTTTGGATGCTACTTCCACAGTTCCCTGGGTTTGGGTTGATATAAGAGCCCAAGACTCTTCTATCCTCCCCACCAGGATTTGCTCTACCTCCTCCACCATGGTTGTGAACCTTTTCCTCACGATGGTCTTCCATGGTTGTTTCAAAGTATTGTTCAAAGTGTTCCTCCTCTTCTTCAGCACCAACCACACGTTTTTCTTTTTCCTCCCTTCTTAATCTCAAGAAGGTTCTCTCAGGTTCAGAATCAAAGGAAGTTAAAGCCCCGCCTCTTATCCCTGTCATACAACCAACAGAGTACAAGCAAAGAAAAGAAATGCAGAGAGTATTTCGTTAGGATTACTGTTAGTTTCAGTGATGCATTATATCAAACAGTTAGTGGGGTTAGTGAACTGAATTGTAAATAACAAAGAAAAACTAAGAAATAGGGGAGGGGAGAAATTAATTAAGACAGAAAGCAAATTACTCAAACAGAAAATTAAATCAAACAAAACAAAAAAATGCTCAATCTAGAGATCCTCTAATGTAATCATTGTCGATGCACAATCAATCCCCGGCAACGGCGCCATAAACTTGATCGGGGGAAAATTTGTCTCTCAACAAATCTCCTTCGGCAAGTGTACCGAATTTGTTGTCAAGTAAAAACTCACAATAGAGTGAGGTCGAATCCCACAGGGATTGATTGATCAAACAACTTTAATTAGAGGAATGTTCTAGTTGAGCGAATCCATGAATAGAGTTGATATTTGCAGGAAATAAAATGCGGGAAAGTAAATGACTGAAAGTAAATTGCAGAATTGTAATTGGGAATGGGGGAATTGCTCATAAAAGTAAATTGCAGAAATTAAAGAGAATGGGTAAGATCAGAAATGGGGAGTTCATTGGGCTCAGGAGATGTTGCATTCTCCGGATCAATTTCATTCTCATCTCTTCCTCAATCAATGCACTCATTGATCTCCTTGGCAATCTTAA
>NC_029778.3:47359900-47360420 GCF_000817695.3 Arachis duranensis
TCTTGAGTTTGAAGCAGTTCCTTTCTTCATTTTGGCTTGGCTTTACTTGCAGAGAGAAAGTGTGAAGTGGGTAGAGACTTTAGCTCAAGATGTCAGGGGTGTTTAACATTTAGCGAAAGTATAAGTTCGAGAACGTTAGTGACAATTAACATTGTCACTAACGTTCCAATGCACCCCTTAGCCTCACATTAAAGTCCACGTTAACTAGGTTAACGTGGCTTCTAACGTGGCTTTTGCCAACCTTCGAGAACGTTAGTGACACTCAACATTGTCACTAACGTTCCAGTGTGCCCCTTCTTGCTTCACGTTAAAGCCTATGTTAACTAAGTTAACGTGGCTTCTAACGTGGCTTTTGCCAACCTTCGAGGACGTTAGTGACACTCAACATTGTCACTAACGTTCCAATGTGCCCATAGGTCACACGTTAGAGTCCACGTTAACTAGGTTAACGTGGCTTCTAACGTGGCCACTCTTAGCCATCCCAACGTTAGTGACAATGTTGAGTGTCACTAACGTTGTC
>NC_029778.3:47360534-47365932 GCF_000817695.3 Arachis duranensis
AGTTGCTTCAACGTTAGTGACAATGTTGAGTGTCACTAATGTTGTCGACAACTCTTCATCTCTTACGTTAGCTCCCACATTAACCAAGTTAACGTGGGAGTTAATGTGGTACTTTGCACCTTAGGCCAACGTTAGTGACAATGTTGAGTGTCACTAACGTTGGCTTCTCTTCCCCCTTTAACGTTAGAGGCCACGTTAACTAGGTTAACGTGGCTCCTAACGTGGCCATTTGTGAGCAATTGCCAACGTTAGTTACAATGTTAAGTGTCACTAACGTTGGCTCAACTTCTCTTCTCCACGTTAGAGTTCACGTTAACTTAGTTAACATGACTCCTTAACGTGGCATTGATGGCTTTTGAGAGTGCTATTGGCAATCACTTTTCTCCTTAGCCTTGCAAGTTACTCCCATTCTTTGCTTCCTTTGTCCTGAAATCAAGCAATAAAGTGCATCAAAGTTCTAATCCAAGTCATGGGGGATGCAATATAAATTTTGTCATTAAAATCATGCAAAATCCTCATGAAATCATGTAAAATGCACAATGCATGCTTGAATTAGGATGTAAATGATTTTCTACCCAAAACTAGCTTATTTCCTAAGAAAATGCAATGAAACTACCTAAAAACAGTAACGAAAAGGTCAGTAAAACTGGCCAAAAACACAAAAGCAAGGTACTCTGTTGTTAGAGTAAGGTTATGGTTAGTAAAAACAAAATCACAAACAGTTAGTGTGCTTTAGCAAAAACAAAAGAAAATGCTTAATCTAAATTATCACCTTACTTAATCATTGTTAATCTAAATCAATCCCCGGCAACGGCGCCAAAAACTTGATGGCGAAAAATTTAATTTCCGCACAAACTTACCGGCAAGTATACTGGGTCGCATCAAATAGTAAAACTCAGAAGAGTGATGTCGATCCCACAAGGATTGATTGGATTAAGCAACTTTAGTTAAATGATGAATTTATTTAAGCTAATATTAATTAATTTAGTGGAATTAGATTTGCAGAATGTAAATTGCATAAGATTTAAATATTGGAAGTAAAATAACGGAAACTTAAATGGCAAGATAGGTAAATAGCAGAATTTTAAATTGCAAGAAAGTAAAAGAACTGAATCTTAAATTGCAAGTAATGGAAATGGTTGAATCCTAAAATGCGGGAAATTTAAATGGCAGAATCCAAATTATAAGGGAAGTTAAATTTCATGAAAATTAAAGAGAATTGAGTAGAGGGATTTAGAACAGAACAGGACAATTGTAATTTGTAGTAAGCACAGAAAATCAAGTGAAGGAAATTCAAAGAAAATGATTCATCAGGGATCAGAGGTACTGTAATCCTTCCTGAATCAATTAGTCTCAATTCCTTTCTCAATCATTTGAGTAGATCTATGGCGGATTGAAATTGATTAGATCCCAATTCCTTGGAAACCCAATCTCTCTAATCACAATCAATCATGCCAATTCCTTGATCTAATCGTCATGAGAAGAGTTAGAGCACAATCTCTTATCCATAAGCCACACGAATTCTTAAAACCTGAATTCCTCCCTAATAGTGTTAGTGATGAGAATTGTGATGGATAGAGCTTTAGTTCTAATGAAGGTGATTCCCCTTCCGAGGCTCACACCCACATTCATTTAATTAAACCCCATTCCAGAGTGAATAATTCACAATCTAAACAGAAGATATCCAATTGATACAAAATGAATTGAGAAGAAGAAGAATTTCATTCATTCATTGGAATTACAATAGAGCTCCTCCCCCTAATGAAATTGGGGTTTAGTTTATCATTGCTCTAGTACCAAAACATAAAAGAAATTTTCAGAAGAAAATAAAGAATAGAAAGGAAAAATAAACTCAGATATATAAGAACTAAAGGAAAGCTAAAAATGAAAGTGAAAAAAAAAAGATATCCTAATGAAATTGAATTTTCTCCTATTTATACACCTTCTAATTCAGTCCTTAAGTGCTTGGAGTGGGCTTCTTGGCCTTCTGATGAAGTGGGTCCAAAATTTGTGCTTCCATTCAGCATCAGGTGAACATAGTGTTCTCAGATTGAATGTAACATTCTTTCACCGGCGTGTGCACGTCCTTGGTGCGTGCGCGTTCTTTGCATTCTCCCCTATTGACGCCTGTGTGTACCGCATGCGTTCGCGTCGATATTGCCTTCTGCCTCAACCATGCATGCGCGTACCATGCGTACGTGCGTGTCCTTGGTAGCTTTCATTAACTGAACGCTTCGTTCGCGCCATGAACGCTCTCCACGCGTACGCGTCCTATGCGCATGCGCGTGGATGATAAAACTCCACTATTGCGCCACAGCATCATGTACGCGTCTGCGACCATCATCACTTTTGTCATATCGACGCTTGTGCGTCATGCACGCATGCGCGTCGATGCCCATCTTCAAATTCAAACTCTGAAAGTATCGCAGGCATTCACTCCGAGTGAACGTAGCGTTCGTTGATGGTGAACAATGATCCTCAATCCACGCGTGTGCATCATGCGTGCGTACGCATGGATTTCCAAATTGCTCATCCACGCGAAGGCGTCTTGTATGCGTGAGCATCGCGTGTGAACGTAGCGTTCATCAAATGAACGCAGCGTTCATCTTCACCTTGCTTCTTTTCTTCATCTTTTCACCTATCACCAACCAAACAAGCAATCAAAGTCTCACCAAAATCACAAGGTATTGCATCATTCACAATAGTCACTTAAATTGTGCATAAATCTCATGATTTTGTATAAAATCAACCATGTTTTATTGTGTCAAGATAAATATGAAATTCTACTCCAATCACTTACTTAGTGTGCAAGAAAGTGCATAAAACCTAATAAAAGCAAAGAAAAATGCTAGTGAAACTAGCATAAGATGACTTGTCATCAAGGATCAACATGATAATTGCAAGGATCAATCCCATTAAGTCATCCTCTAACAAGTGAAGGAAAGTCAAATGAGCTACATTAATCCTAGTCCATAAGTCCTAGCCACCTCACTAATTGACTTAGTGGAAGCTAGTGTCAATGGATACCAATTATCAATCACTTGGACATTAGCAACTCAAATTCACCTAAGTTACCATCCCAAGATAAGAACACAAAAATCTACTCTAAAATCCAACCAAGCATTTTGTCAAACACTTGGAAGGCATAAAAGGAAGGCATTATAAATTGCAAGAAATAATAAAATTTAACACTACTAAATACTAGGAAATAACACTAACAAAGCAATCAAACTATAAAGGAACATAAAACATGCAATTGCATCAAAGGAAATTAAAATCAACAAAGTGCTCATAGACATGAAAGTAGCAAAATAGAAGAATGATGCACCACTATTTCGTGGTACATTTTGTGCTCAATGTAGGTGGATTTTATCCACTTTTCCCACATATATTCAATGGCATGGTTTCATGATTTCTTCCTAATTTGTGCTTAAGTGTGAAAACATGCTTTTAAGGCCCTTAATTGGTTAATTTTAATTTACCTTTGATTCTACTAGATGCCTTGATGTATTTGTTAAGTGAATTCAGGTTGAAAAGGCTAGGAATGGATCAACGGAATGAAGAGAAAAGCATGCAAAGTGGAGAAATCATGGAAAATCAAGGATTTAGGATGCATTCACCGACACGCACGCGTAGCAGAGGCGCACGCGTGGATATGGAGTCGCATGGCGATGCATACATGTGGATGGAAAATTGCCAAGCGACGCATACGTGTGACCCACACGTACGCGTCGAGACTCGCACGCGACCTCATTATAGTGAATCCACTGGAGGAGATTTCTGGGCTTCCCAGGCCCAAATCCAACTCACTTCTGAGCCTATTTCATGCAGAAATCAAGAGGAGTCAAAGGGGGGAAGTCATAATTGAATTTTGGACGGAATGCTTTAGTTAGTTCTTAGAGAGAGACGTTCTCTCTTCTCTCTAGAATTAGGTTAGATCTAGATTAGGATTTCTGTAATCTAGGTTTAGTTCATGCTTTGATTTACTTTTCCTTTACAATTTCTTGTTCTTCTACCTTTCATCTCTCTAGTTTAGCATTTTATTCTTGTAATTGTTTACTTTGTTATTGATGCACTCTTATTTCTTCTATTTTCCTTTTTAATGAAATTCATGTTTTAAGTTCCTTTATTGTTGAATTGCTTAATTGTTATTAATTCTTTGTAATTGGTAGTGTAGATCCACTTTTCTTGCAATTTGATTTTACTTTCCTTTTATGCCTTCCAAGTGTTTGATTAAATGCTTTGAAGGATGCTAGAGTAGATTTTTCTCCTCTTGGCTTTGGTTGAGTAATTGGAGACTCTTGAGTTATCAAACTTCTTTGTTGATTGATAATTGGAAGTTGCTAGTTGATTTGAATTCCACTAAAGCTAGTCTTTCCTTAGGAGTTGACTAGGACTTGAGGAATCAAATTGATTATTTCCAGTTGACTTTTCTTCATAGTTAGAGGTTGACTAAGCGGAGCAATGGACAATTCTTGTCACAATTGATGATGATAATGAGGATAGGACTTCTAGTTCTCATACCTTGCCAAGAGCTTTCTTAGTTGGGGACTTTAGCAAAGCTGAGTCACAATCTGAAAAGGTTCACCCAATTATGTGTCTGTGGCATGTATGTATCCGGTGGTAATACTGAAAGACAGAGTGCTTTGGGCCACAGCCAAGACTCAAAAAGTAGCTATGTTCAAGAATCATCATACCTTACTAGGAGAATCATTAACACTACCTGGATTCTAAGTTCCTAAAGAAGCCAATCATTCTGAATTTCAAAGGATAAAGTGAGATGCCAAAACTGTTCAGAGGCAAAAAGCTAAAAGCCCCGCTCATCTAATTGATACTGATCTTCATAGATGTTTTTGGAATTCATTGCATATTCTCTTCTTTTTATCTTATTTGATTTTCAGTTGCTTGAGGACAAGCAACAATTTAAGTTTGGTGTTGTGATGAGCGGATAATTTGTATGTTTTTGGCATTGTTTTTAGTATGTTTTTAGTATGATCTAGTTAGTTTTTAGTATATTTCTATTAGTTTTTAGTTAAAATTCACTTTTCTGGACTTTACTATGAGTTTCTATATTTTTCTGTGATTTCAGGTATTTTCTGGCTGAAATTGAGGGACCTGAGCAAAAATCTGATTCAGAGACTAAAAAGGACTGCAGATGCTGTTGGATTCTGACCTCCCTGCACTCGAAGCGGATTTTCTGGAGCTACAAAAGCCCAATTGGCGTGCTCTCAACGGCGTTGGAAAGTAGACATCCTAGGCTTTCCAGCAATATATGATAGTCCATACTTTGCCCAAGATTTGATGGCCCAAACCGGCTTTCAAAGTCACCCTCAGAAATCCCAGCGTTAAACGCTGGAACTGGCACCAAAATGGGAGTTAAACGCCCAAACTGGCATAA
>NC_029778.3:47366109-47382174 GCF_000817695.3 Arachis duranensis
TCTCTTGGATTCCTGATACACGATGCATGGTTGATCGCCTGACAACCGAGTGCTCGCCTGACAAACGAGCCAGCCATTCCGTGAGATCAGAGTCTTCTGGTATAGGCTAGAACTGATGGCGGCATTCAAGAGAATCCGGAAGGTCTAACCTTGTCTGTGGTATTCTGAGTAGGATTCTTGAGTTTGCCTGACTAAGATTTACAAGATGACCATAGCTTGCTTCATACTAACAATCTCCGTGGGATCGACCCTTACTCACGTAAGGTTTATTACTTGGACGACCCAGTGCACTTGCTGGTTAGTTGTGCGAAGTTGTGTAATGCCATGGTATTGAACACCAAGTTTTTGGGGTTCATGACCGGGGATTATGAGAGTTGTGAAAAGTATTGTTCACAATTTCGCGCACCAGCTATGAGTTTAGTTCAAATTATGTTGTAGGAAATGGTAATTTCAATGACAACATGCATCAAGGATGGAACAATCAAAGATGGGAGGAGCCTCAAGGACTTGATCACTCTTCATGGCAACAACCTCCGGTTTTCTATAGGTATAATTCCCATCCTAATTCATGTCAATTTAATGGCTATGGTGAATTTCCTTGTGAGTATCAACAACCACCATCATATTCTTATGAACCTCTTCCACAATATAACCCTCAACCATACTCACAAGCCCCTTTTTACCAACCACCTTCATATGACCCTAATCGTTACCCACCATACCAACAACCATATGAGCCATATGAACCACACATAGAACCAACACCATTCCAACCTCAACACCTACAAGAACCACCTCCTCCATACTATTACCAAGATGAACCACCTCCAATGTATGCAAATTTTCACCCACAAGATGAATGCTACTTTCCACCACAACCTTCCATGGAAGAATATTCATGTCCATCGATCCAAGAGTGACGAGATGATTATTGCCGGTAAAGAATTTCACAAAAATAATCACGTTGTAAGTATAGTTTCTAAACCAACAAAGAATCCTTTCATACAAAAACTTGTTTGTCACTAAAGCAAACCCAGTAAAATTTATAACCGAAGTATTCAAACCTCAGGTCGTCTCTCAAGGAATTGTAGGGAGGTGTATTTATTATTGGTTTTGGAAACAGGTATATTTTTGGATTTTTGAAATAGGGAACAGGAAAATAAACTGCCAATAAAGTAAACTAATTATCATGAAAACCATTGCAAGGTATAAAAACTGGAAATCCCATCCTAGTTATCCTTATCATGTGTGACGAAAATTGTTTATTGCTCCCACTTAGTTAACCCTTACTAAACAAAGGAAAGTCAAGTGGACTAATCAATTTGATTCCTCAAGTCCTAGTCAACTCCTAAGGAAAGACTAGCTTTAGAGGGATCCAAACCAATAAGCAAATTCCAATTATCATTCACAAAGGAGTTTAATAACTCAAGTGTCACCAATTACTCAACCGAAGCCAAGAGAGGAAAAATCCAAATTATTTATATCCTAAATAGAAGAAAGCAATCATAAATCTGAAACACCTCAATGTGTATTAAATAAGAAAATCAAATTCAATATAGAGTTCATAAACCATATTGAGAAAATAAACAACTAAAGTAATAGAATAAATAAAAGTAGAAGAGAACATAAATTAAAGGAACATTAAACCTGGAATAAAAAAACAATCCTAAAACTAAGAGAAATCCTAATCCTAAAACCTAAGACAGAGGAGAGAGCCTCCCCCTCTGGAAAACTACATCTAAAACCTAAAATTATGTGAATATCCAAGTTGTCTCATGAATTGATGCACTCCCACACTTTATAGCCTCTAATTTGTGTTTTCTGGGCCAAAAACTGGGTCAAAATAGCCCAGAAATTGCCCCAGCAATTTCTGATACGTCCAGCACGCGGCAAAATCATGCGTACGCGTCGTCCACGCGTACGCGTGGATTGAGTTTTCTCCAGGTCACGCGTGCGCGTCACCTATATTTAGAGCAGCTATGGTAATTTACATATCATTGCGAAGCTCTGGATGTTAGCTTCCAACGCAAGTGGAACCGCCTTATTTGGATCTCTGTAGCTCAAGTTATGATTGATTGAGTGCGAAGAGGTCAGGCTAACAGCTTAGCAATTCCTTCAATTTCTTGTATTCCTTCCACTTTTGCATGCTTCCTTTCTATCCTCTAAGCCATTCCTGCCCTATAAACCCTGAAATCACTTAACACATATATCAAGGCATCGAATGGTAATAAGAGGGGATTAAACGTAGCAAATTTAAGGCCAAAGAAGCATGTTTTCAATCATAGCACAAAATCAAGAAGGAAAATGTAAAACATGCGATTTCTATGAATAAGTGTTCGAATAGTGGATAAAATCCACTAGATTAAGCACAGGATAAACCCTAAAAATGGGGTTTATCAACCTCCCCACACTTAAATATTAGCATGTCCTCATGTTAAGCTCAAGAGAACTAAAAGAGTGAAGAGGAATGGTAGAGAGTATGAAATGCAACCTATCTATGTGAATGCAACTACATGCAAAATGTTTCTACCTACTTGATCAAAGTAAATAAATCTTCCAATAACAGACATGAACTGTATTTCACTAATTCAAATCATAAAAATGAAGTACAAATAGACTTGCAGAAGAAAATAGCTCATGAAAGCCGGGAACAAAGAATCGAGCATCGAACCCTCAACGGAAGTGTATACACTCTAATTACTCAAGTGTTTAAGGTTTGATTCTCTCAATTCTCTAGTAATCCTGCTTTCTAAGACTTGCTCTTCTTCTAACAATCAACAAAAATTTAATGCACCAATACACAAATCAAGAGGTCTTTTAAGGGTTGTAATGGGGTCAGGGTCAAGGTAGGATTGTATTTGGTCAAGTGGACTAAAATCTAAATCCTTAATTAACCTAAACTTACCACCTAATGATGCCATGGCATCTAGGCCAGTTTCACTGACCTTTTCTTTACTGATTTAAGGTAGTTTCGTGCATTTTCTTAGTGAATAAGGCAAGTTTTGGATGAAAATACACTTACACCTTGATTCAAGCAACTATTGTGAATTTCATATGATTTCACGAGGATTCTGCTAGAATTGAATGATAAATTGATGATGCATAATCTCATGACTTTTGCTAGAGCTTTGATGCACTTTATTTGCTTGATTTCAGGATAAAAGAAGCAGGGAAAAACCACGTTAGTACTCACGTTAATCTAGTTAACGTGACCACTAACGTGGAATGGTAAATAGCTTGCAACGTTAAGGAGAAAAGTGATCACCAATAATGCCCGCGAAGCCATCATAAGCCCACATTAATTGCCACGTTAACTAAGTTAACGTGGAAGTTAACGTGGAGACAAAAGAAAGCTCCAACGTTAGTGGTAAACGTGAACACCACTAACATTCCAAGAATTGGCAATGAGCCACATTAAGAGTCACGTTAACTTAGATAACGTGAACTCTAACGTGGAAGAGAGGAACAATGCCAACGTTAGTGACACTCACCTTTGTCACTAACGTTGGATCAACTAGCATTGCCCACGTTAGTGGTCACGTTAAGACCACTAACGTGAAAGTTAACGTAGAGCTGAGATTGATGAGCCAACGTTAGTGACACTCACCTTTTTCACTAACGTTGGAAGATGGCATTACTACAACGTTAGTGGCCACGTTAACTTTGTTAACGTGAGCTCTAACATGGAGACTAGGGGCACTTTGAGCGTTAGTGACAAAGGTAAGTGTCACTAATGCTCACGAAGGTGAGGCATAACCTCGTTAAGAGCCACGTTAGTTACACTAACGTGAACTCTAACGTAGGGACAAAGGGTTATAAGCCAACGTTATTGGGAAAGGTGAGTCCCAATAACGCTAACGAAGATTTACAAGGCAACGTTAGTGGTCACGTTAGTACCACTAACGTTAGAGTTAACGTAGGCTATAGGGGGTTGGAACGTTTGTGAAAATTATGATTGCCATTAACGTTCTCGAACCCACAATGTCACTTAACATTAACTTCACAAACGCCCATGCCTAATTCATACTTCTCTGCAAGCTGGGCCCACTAAAGATTGGAACTGCTTTAACTCACGATCCAAAGCCCACATCCAAGACTTGAAGAACTCACTAGAAGATCAAGAGAAGTAGTATATATAGGAGTAGTTTTGAACTATAGAGAAGCTTGGCACTTTGGAGAACTTTACTTTTCTGCACTTTTAGCTGGGATGGATTATTTTCTGCCATTTTCTATTTCTAGAGCTATGAACAAATAAACCCCTTTCATTGGGTTAGGGAGCTCTGTTGTAATTTGATGGATCAATTATAGTTTTCATTCTCTTCTTCTTTCCTCTCTTTTGATTTACTAGAAAGCTTTCGATCTTAATTCAATTGGTTAGTTGTCTTGGAAAAGAAACTCTCCATAATTGGATCTCCTCTGAGCCTTGGAAAAGGGATGAGGAGATCATACTAGAAATGCTTTCTCATGTTGGACCAAATTGGGGTCTGGGCAGATATAGTGACATGTAATCCTCCCAACACTTTAATTTGGAAATACATGTGGTATAATCAGTGACCATACTTCATCTCTTCCCATGAGCAATTAAATCAAGAAATTGGGCAATTGTTCAAGCTTAGAGAGATTGGATTACCAAGGAATTGTAATCTAATCACCTAAGATTGCCAAGGAGATCAATAGATGCATTGATTGAGGAAGAGATGAAAATGAACTTGATCCAGAGAATACAACATCTCCTGAGCCCAATGAATTTCCCATTTCTGATCTTACCCATTCTCTTTATTTTCTGTCATTTATTTTTATGCTTATTACCCCAAATCCCCATTTAAGATTCTGCACTTTAATTTCTGCTATTTACTTTTCTGTCATTTAATTTTCTACAATTCTCAAACTACACTCTGTTTAGCTCAACTAGCATACTCTTCCAACTAAAGTTGCTTGACCAATCAATCCATGTGGCATTTGACCTCACTCTATTGTGAGTTTTTACTTGACAACAAATTCGGTATACTTGCCGAAGGGAAATTGGTTGAGAGACAAGTTTTCGTGCATCAAGTTTATGGCGCCGTTGCCGGGGATTGATTTTGTATCAACAATGATTAAGTTGGAAGCTCACTAGACTGAGCATTTTTCCCTTATCTATTTACTTTATTCAGTCATTTATTTTCACTTTGTTTAACTTCTTCCTCATCCTCTATACCCTCTCTGTTTTTCTTTCTCTCTTTATTATTATCTACAATTCTGCTCACTAACCCATTAACTGTTTGATAATTTGCATCACTCATACTAACAATCACTCTAACAAGAATAACCTCTTCATTTTATCTCTTGCTACGTGTTTTGTTAGTTGTATGACAGAAAGAAGAGGGGGAACCTCAACTTCCTTCGATTCAGAACCTGAGAGAACCCTCTGGAGATTAAGGAGGGAAGCAAGAGGGAAAGGAGTTGTTGGTGCTGAGGAAGAGGAAGAGTACTTTGAACCCAACATGGAAGAGAACATAGAAAATAATCATGAAGAAAAAGCTCACAACCATGCTAGAGAAGGTCCTGCAAATCATGCTTGGCAAGAAATGAGAGTTCTAGGCTCCTACATCAATCCAAATCTAGGAAACTGTGGGAGTAGCATCCAGAAGCCCACCATACATGCCAACAACTTTGAACTAAAACCCCAGCTCATCACCCTTGTTAAGAACAACTGCTCATTTGGAGGAAGTGCTCAAAAAGACCCCAATCAACATCTAACCACCTTCCTAAGAATTTGTGACACTGTGAAGTCTAATGGAGTCCACCCGGATGTCTATAGGCTGTTGTTGTTCCCTTTTTCACTCAGGGACAAGGCATCCAAGTGGCTCGAATCCTTTCCAAAGGAGAGTTTGACAAATTGGAAAGATATGGTGAACAAATTTTTGGCAAGATTCTACCATCCTCAAAGAATTAACAGGCTGAGAGCTGAGGTGCAGACTTTCAGGCAACAAGATGGTGAGACTCTCTATGAGGCATGGGAGAGGTTTAAGGACTTAACAAGAAGATGCCCACCAGATATGTTCAATGAATGGGTGAAACTTCACATTTTCTATGAAGGTCTTTCCTATGAGTCAGAGAAGGTTGTAGATCATTCATCAGGGGGCTCTCTAAACAAGAAGAAAACCATTGAAGAAGCCATAGATGTCATTGAAATAGTAGCTGAGAATGACTACTTCTATGCCTCTGAAAGAAGTAACGCTCGAGGAGTAATGGAGTTGAACTACATGGATGCATTGCTAGCTCAAAATAAGATGATCACCAAGCAGCTAGTAGATTTGACCAAGAAGGTGGAGAAAAACCAAGTTGCAGCAGTCATCACTTCATCACCAACTCAAGAAGGAGTGAATATAGGAGAAGAGGGTGACTGGGAACAAGCCAACTATGTTGGAAATTCACCTAGACAAATCTATGACCCATACTCTAAAACCTACAACTCTGGATGGAGAAATCACCCCAACTTTGGTTGGGGAAATCAACAAGACCAAGGTCAAGACCAGAGACCCCACAATCTCAACTCCAACAACAATGCAACTCACCAACATACCTCACAGAGATCCTATCAACAACCACCTAACCATCCTTCTCAACAACCTGATCTCAACCCACCATCACTAACAGAGGATAGACTTTCAAAGATTGATGCTCTACTTGAAGATTTATGTAGAGAAGTCCAAGATAACAAGGTGTTTAAGGAAAAAGTGGGAGCCAATATCAAAAACCAAGGAGAAAACATCAAGAGACTGGAGTCTCAAGTAGGGTATCTATCTTAACAAATTCCCAAACCCACTGATGGATTTCCTAGTGACACGGAGAAGAATCCAAGAGGAGAAACAAAGAAAGTAAGGTGGGAAGAATGTAAGATGATCACCACAAGTGATAAGAGGAGTATGAATGAAGTAGAACACCTCCAAGACAATCAAAAGGAAAACCAGGAAGAAAAGAGCCATGCACCTCAATCCACACTCCAGGAAGAGCTGAAGAAGAAGGAGACACTTAACCCATATGCACCCTTTCCCCAAAGGTTTAAAGGTGGTGCAGCAGGGAGGATGTATTCAATATTCCTCGACATGTTTGCATCTCTTGATGTAAATATACCATTTATTAAAGCCCTCCAGCAAATGCCTTCCTACATAAAGTATATAAAGGAGCTATTGGCCAGAAAGAGTTCTTTGAAAGGTGGACAAACAATAAAGATGAATAAGGATTGCAGTGCTCTCATTCAACCAGGACCACCCACAAAGAGGAATGATCCAAGGAGTTTCCATATTCCCTGTGCCATAGGAGAAACAATGCTTGATAAAGGACTCTGTGACCTGGGAGTGAGCATCAACTTAATGCCTCTATCCCTCATGAAAAAGTTTCAAATCAATGAGATAACACCCACAGATGTAATCATTAAGTTGGCTGACAAAACTCAAAAACAGGCAATAGGAGTGGTTGAGAATGTGCTAGTGAAGGTTGGGAACTACTTCCTCCCCACAGACTTTGTTGTCTTCGGAATGGATGAGAACCATATTTACCCCATCATTCTGGGAAGGCCATTCTTAGCCACAGCCAAAGAACTCATAGATGTTGAACGAGGAGAGCTAGTGTTAAGAATACATGATGATCAGCTCACTTTCAATGTTTTCAACCTCTCACAAGAAGCAGACCATGATAACAAAGAGCTGATGGAGGAGTCAAACAAGGAAGCACAAGCACCACACATAAGGACTCCTATGGTTAACAACCAATGTGATCAGAAGGAGCAACAGCCAAGTGTAATCCAAAAGGAGCCAGACCCACCAGAATCACATGAAATAGACAACAAAACCATTCTCAAAAAGGAAACCACAAGGAACAAGTTGGCATCAATGGACACAAAAAAAGTTCCCAAGGGGATGGAAAAAGAAGAAAATCCCTACAGAAGATTTCTCGCCAGGAGATGAAGTGGTCTCTACATACTTCCCATCTATACCACTTCACCTCCATACTATTCCATCCCAGCTGCCTCCAGTGTACACCATCAACAAAATCTTGTCCCTAGAGCATATGGAGCTTATCAACAAGGCCAATGGACATAGGTTCGCTGCAATGGGTGAAGATTTCAAGCACTATCAGCCACCTTGACAAAGACCAAACGTCAAGCTAATGACGCTAAAGAAGCGCTTCATGGGAGGCAGCCCATGTTCTATGCCCTCTTCCTTTAATTTCTAATAGTAGTAATAAGGCAAATTTCATGAATTTTTAAATCGATTTTGACGACCAATATAAGACCCCTTTACATGCAGCGTATAGTACATGATAAGTTTGGTGTTCAAGGCACACCAAGTGGGCTTGAACACACTTTATGAGGTAAAATTATTTCCCAAACTTGTTGCACCATATGATCACAAAAAAGCTTGGTGTACCAATGTTGCATACATGTGAAATTTAGTTGTTGATTGATTGGTATTCATGGAAAGCATTTAGTCATTTAAAAACAAAAGAAAAAGATATTTTTTTTAGCTAGTTCACACCTTAAGTTTTCCCATCGAAAATTTCAAATTAACCATTTGCATTATTTTTTTTTCGTGTATAGGGAATCAAAAGGGACATTAATGGTACTTGATAGGACAACTAAGGAATGGAGATTCGGCCACTAAACCAAGGAATTCTCACACTTTTCTTCAAGGGAAATATCTTTGAAAGTGTTGCTATGCAACATTTTAGAGTTGGATAGCTTTGGAGATCAAACCAAGACCCTCATAAAAGAGGTGATCCTTGTGCTCATTCAATACCAAACCCCAACCGTCCACTATCAAACAACACCATCAATCCACACCCTTCAATCATTTGCCATCTTCCTATATAAACCCCTCCAAACAACCTCTCCGTACACACTTCATAGTATCATTCCTCTCCATTTCTTCTCTCGGACACACACTTCATCCTCCACTTTACCGAAAGTTTCATACACATTCTCCTAGCCATGTCTAGTGAACCGCAACCACACATCAACCATCTTGCATGGCATCATCAAGCTCAAAGAGACAAAAGGGGAAGGAACCCATAGAGCAGCCTCCTTTTGATGAAAAGTGATTTAGAACCTTCTATCATGCACTACAATTTGGTTAGATAGCTAACAAAGAAATCATATATGAATTAGGCTTTCAAGTCACACGAACTGAGTGCCTAGAAATCACAAAAAAGGTGGAAAATGTCGATGGGAGCTCCTCACCGACCCAATTACAAGGGTGAACGCAACTCTGGTGAGAGAGTTTTATGCAAACGCAGTTAGACATGATAAGCGGATGAATCCTATACAAGTTTCGTGAGAGGAGTCATGGTGGATTTTAGTCCCATGAGCATCATGAGAGTGCTGAAGTTGCGAAGCATAACCTTTGCAAAGGAGAGCTATCACTCAAGAATGGACAACAAACCCAACCACGACCAGATTATACATGATATATGTGTGCAAGGAGCAGATTGGGATAGAGACCCTAATAGGAAACCCAGATTTATAAAAAGATGAGACCTCCTCCCTGAAGCTAAAGGGCGGTTTGAAATTGTAAGGAGATCCATCCTCCCAGTAGGAAATAACTCAGAAGTAAACCTTAAGAGAGCAACAATGGTGCAATGCCTAATGAAGGGAGGAGAAATCAAGGTTCATGAACTCATAGCCCAAGGCATTCAGAAGCTTGCTGAGAAGAGCGATTCTGGAGGAAAGTTGGGTTATTCCAGCACTATTCTCTGTCTTTGCAACCATGCTAGGGTGATATTCGAGGATGAAAACCCCGAGTGGATAAAGGTTGGCCTTCTAATCACTTATCGTTGGATGCATGCTGCTGCAACTCCACTACCTCAGCAAAGGGTAAGAAAGAGGCCAGCCCATCAAGCTGAAGAAGGACAACATCCGCAGGAGCAAGCCCCAGCCACCTTAAGCATGCACCAATTACAAGAGGCTATCGAAACCTTATCTAGGCAATGTATGGAAAATCAGGGGGCACAGAAGGAGTTTCAAATGCAATTAATGGACCACCAAGAAGAATCACTCTCTCGATGGATGAATCAGCAAGGGGAATGGCAAAAACAATTGATGGACCAGCAATTGGAACAAGGGAGACAATGGGGTGAATCCTTCCATAACCTGAACCAGAAGCAAGATCAACAACAAGAAGCCATCCAAAGGCTAATCAACATCCAAGCACATCAAGGTGCACACATTCATGAGATGCATAGGAAACAAAGAGAACAAGCAGATCTTTTCAATGAATACAGAACATTCTCGGAAGGAGTCTACATGTGTGAGACTGGATATCATGTGAATACCCAAACCAAGCTTGGGTACTTAGTCAGACAACTACCTGTATTGCATCCTGGGATCACAAAATATGAGGATGTAAAGGATGAATTAGCACGAGTGGAGCGCGAAAGGGCCGAACAGAGTCATGAGTCAGTAAGGAAGGCACTGAAAGATTGGAAAATTGCTAGAATGAATCAGATGAGAGGAAGCACAAGCGGACAAAGTGAACATAAAGAGGACAAGGAAGCAGAAGAACATGAGCATTCTAATAAGTGAAAGGTGGTGAAGTTCCTTCTTAGTTCTACCTTTTTCAAAGCTTTAAATAAGGAAAATCATGTATGAAATAGAACATGCTTCCATGGTAGCTTAGGATTTTTAATTCTGCATTTAAGTTTTTCATTGCTTAGGTTTATATTTATTGAGCTTATCTCTAGTGTTCACTTCCACCTTTCTTACTTGTATGCTTGTCCTTTAAGTTAATCAAAAAGAAGATGCTATGAAAAGAACAAGAGTGGAGTTATTTCGTGAAGTAGGTTCTGAATGTTTTTGGTAGGATGATTAGTAAGCTAAGTTGGTTCACCAAACAAGGAAAGAAGGCAACTATCTACCCTAAATCCTATGCTTGAAACACATCCTATGAGACTAACTAAATAATAAGATCCCAATAAGAAAAGAGAAAGAGCAATAAAAGTAAAAAGGAAAGAAACACAATAAGAAACAATGCTAGGCACCAAGGGTTTTAAGATTGAGGCATGTGTCTGTGGTGTTCATGTGCAAGGGATATGCTTGGATGAATAAGCTCTTAGGGATGCCTCATCACTTGGTAACTTGGATTAACTAATCCGGGATTATCAGCTGAAAGTCCATTATCAAGAGTGACCTTTGCTGCAGAACACTTAGTAACCCAAAGAGGTGCTAGACACCAAGGTCTCAAGAAAGAAAAATAACAAACCATGTGCCTGTGGTGTGTAGCTTATCATAAAGAGTCGCCCTCTTACAGAGCACTTAGCCAAAAGAAGAATGTAATAAACCCTGGAAAAGAAGGAATGATCAACAATTAAGAAGTCTCAAATGATGTAATCAAGAGAGTGACCAAGGACTTGATAAAGGCCTGAAACCTAGTAAAAGAAAGAACCTAAGTTGCTATGCATGAAACTCCATAAACCAGGAATTCTACTTCTATATTATCTTCTTGCTCTTTCATTCATTCTTCCTTTGTTTCAGTACTTGCTTAGGGACAAGTAAGCTTTAAGTTTGGTGTTGTGATGCTAGGGCATTTAGGCCAGTTTCACTGACCTTTTCTTTACTAATTTAAGGTAGTTTCATGCATTTTCTTAGTGAATAAGGCAAGTTTTGGATGAAAATACACTTACACCTTGATTCAAGCAACTATTGTGAATTTCACATGATTTCATGAGGATTCTGCTAGAATTGAATGATAAATTGATGATGCATAATCTCATGACTTTGGCTAGAGCTTTGATGCACTTTATTTGCTTGATTTCAGGATAAAGGAAGCAGGAAAAACCACGTTAGTACTCACGTTAATCTAGTTAACGTGACCACTAACGTGGAATGGTAAATAGCTTGCAACGTTAAGGAGAAAAGTGATCACCAATAATGCCCGCGAAGCCATCATAAGCCCACTTTAATTGCCATGTTAACTAAGTTAACGTGGTAGTTAACATGGAGACAAAAGAAAACTCCAACGTTAGTGGTAAACGTGAACACCACTAACGTTCTAAGAATTGGCAATGAGCCACGTTAAGAGTCATGTTAACTTAGTTAACATGAACTCTAACGTGGAAGAGAGGAACAATGCCAATGTTAGTGACACTCACCTTTGTCACTAACATTGGATCAACTAGCATTGCCCACGTTAGTGGTCACGTTAAGAGTACTAACGTGAAAGTTAACGTAGAGATGACATTGATGAGCCAACGTTAGTGACACTTACCTTTGTCACTAACATTGGAAGATGGCATTACTACCACGTTTGGCCACGTTAACTTAGTTAATGTGAGCTCTAATGTGGAGAGTAGGGACACTTTGAGCGTTAGTGACAAAGGTAAGTGTCACTAACACTCTCAAAGGTGAGGCATAACCACGTTAAGAGCCACGTTAGTTACACTAACGTGAACTCTAACGTAGGGACAAAGGGTTATAAGCCAACGTTATTGGGAAAGGTGAGTCCCAATAACGCTAACGAAGATTTACAAGGCAACATTAGTGGTCACGTTAGTGCCACTAACATTGGAGTTAACGTAGGCTATAGGGGGTTGGAACGTTAGTGAAAACTGTGATTGCCACTACGAACCCACAAAGTCACTTAACATTAACTTCACTAACGCCCATGCCTAATTCATACTTCTCTGCAAGCTAGGCCCACTAAAGATTGGAACTGCTTCAACTCAAGATCCAAAGCCCACATCCATGACTTAAAGAACTTACTAGATGATCAAGACGAGTAGTATATATAGGAGTAGTTTTGAACTATAGAGAAGCTTGGCACTTTGGAGAACTACTCTCTGTATATTTACTTATCTGCACTTTTAGCTGGGATGGATTATTTTCTGCCATTTTCTATTTCTAGAGCTATGAACAACTAAACCCCTTTCATTGGGTTAGGGAGCTCTGTTCTAATTTGATGGATCAATTATAGTTTTCATTCTCTTCTTCTTTCCTCTCTTTTGATTTACTAGAAAGCTTTCGATCTTAATTCAATTAGTTAGTTGTCTTGGAAAAGAAACTCTCCATAATTGGATCTTCTCTGAGCCTTGGAAAAGGGATGAGGAGATCATGCTAGAAATGCTTTCTCATGTTGGACCAAATTGCGGTCTGGGCGGATATAGTGACATGTAATCCTCCCAACACTTTGATTTGGAAATACATGTGGTATAACCAGTGACCATACTTCATCTCTTCCCATGAGCAATTAAATCAAGAAATTGGGCAATTGTTCAAGCTTAGAGAGATTGGATTACCAAGGAATTGGAATCTAATCACCTAAGATTGCCAAGGAGATCAATAGATGCATTGATTGAGGAAGAGATAAAAATGAACTTGATCCAGAGAATACAACATCTCCTGACTCCAATGAATTCCCCATTTCTGATCTTACCCATTCTCTTTATTTTCTATCATTTATTTTTATGCTCATTACCCCAAATCCCCATTTAAGATTCTGCACTTTAATTTCTGCTATTTACTTTTCCGTCATTTAATTTTCTGCAATTCTCAAACTACACTTTGTTTAGCCCAACTAGCATACTCTTCCAACTAAAGTTGCTTGACCAATCAATCCCTGTGGGATTCGACCTCACTCTATTGTGAGTTTTTACTTGACGACAAATTCGGTATACTTGCCGAAGAGAAATTTGTTGAGAGACAAGTTTTCGTGCATCACCTAACTTAAGACAATCCATGTAACTACAATGCAAAATCTAACTGCCCATTAACTATGTTTTTCACATATTCATGACATCCCAAATTTAAGTACGACTCATATGCATTGATATTATTACTTTAACTTGGGGCATTTTATATTATTATTTTTTTCTCTTTTTCTCTTTTATTTTCTCTTTTATTTTTTCTTTTCTTTTGTTTTTCCAATGCATATGATTAAGGTATTGAATGGATAAACATGTTCTCAACATTTTTCATATGTTCACAGAAAGTCTAACATTTTCTATTCCCAAACCAAATGTTTCCAAACCCACTTTCTCCACACTTAATTCATGAGCACTCTCACTAGTCTAAGCTAACCAAGGATTCAAATTAAGGACATTATTGTTTTTTGCTTAGAGTTAGTGATGAGCTAAAGTAAAGAACAAATGGATCAAATAGGCTCAACTTTGGTTTGCAAAGGATAATGAAAGGTTAAGGCCATATGGGTATGTAAGCTTAGTGAAACAAGGCCTCAATCATGTAAGTATATGCATACATCAAACAATGGAAATATAGAATTAAGCAAGACAAAGATTACAATTTTAGAGAGAAAAACATACACTAAAAATAAAATATATTGGTTAATAAAATGCAACCAATCAAATAGGCTCAAAATCTCACTGGTTTTGTGTGTTCTAGCTCTAAACCATGTTCCAATATAGTATTTCTTCAAACAAGTTTTTCAAAAAGTTTAATTCAAATTAGTGAAATGCTATAAAAATTTTCTTGAAAAAGAAAACATTACTTCAACCAAGTGGTAAAATATGCACAAAATCAAACAAACATGCAAATGCAACAACTAATTTAAAAAAAAAGTTAAACATTGGTGTTGAGTCAGGAAGTACTAACCCGCGGAAGTCGGTATCGACCTCCCCACACTTAAAGGTTTCACCATCCTTGGTGCATGCTGAGACGTGCAAGTGGATGGGTGATGACTACGCATCATGTTATGTTTTTCTATGCTTTTTCATATAAAAATCAATTCATAATGCTTAATTATGGGAGTGTTTTGGTGATTAAATTGAATATTGCTTTGATTGCTTGAGTTAATAAATTTTGTAGGAAATTATGGAAAATGAAGCAATAAAAGCACTAATAGAGGAAGCACACTCCCAAGGTGGCAAAAAGTTGGAAACAAACTCAAAGAGAAGCAAAGAGGATTTGCAACCCTGACCTCTTCACACTCCAACAAGAATAACTCGAGCTACAAAGCTCCAAATGAAGTGATCTCAGTGTCATTAGAAAGTAGACTTCTAGAGCTTTCCAACCATATATAACACTTTATAGTTGACACTGATTTGAGGGGACAAATTGCTATTCGTTTAGCTTCACAATTTCAGCGTAAAACAAGTCCCTGCAGTTCGCCAGACTGACCTCTTCACCTTCAAAAGATCATAACTTGGGCTAGAGAAGTCCAATTGACATGCTTCCAGCGGCGTTGGAAAGCTGAGATCTAGGGCTTTCCAAAGATATATAATAGTCTATAGTAGACATTCAATTTAAAGACCCAAACAGACCAATACTTCAGCGTGTAAGGTTTTTCCAAACCTTCAAAAGCCCAAAATGCCACTTCAATGACACTCCACATTGGGCCACTTCCAAATACTCCAATCCCTTCATTTATTCTTCAATGTTTCAGGCTTCTATGAAGGGAGTTAAAAGTTCACAAGCCCAAGTCAAGCCACAAGTAACAATCAATCAAGGCCACAAGAATCATCTAGAACTAATTAGGAAATTTGCATTTGATTGTAATTTCATTTGAATTTGTAATTTAGGTAGCTTATAAATAGGGCCTTAGATTCAACATTTGAGAGACACCATGGAGGGGTGGAGGTGACTCCACTCCCCTTTCACTCTCATTCTCTTCTCTTCTTCCATTTTCTTTCATTCACACTTTAGTAAATATTTTTGTTATGATGAGTGATGGGTAAATTTTGGTTGAGACAAAGATCTCTCCCAAAATAACACCAATCTAACCGGCAAGTGCACCGGGTCGCATCAAGTAATAAAAACTCACGGGAGTGAGGTCGATCCCACAGGGATTGAAGGATTGAGCAATTTTAGTTTAGTGGTTGATTTAGTCAAGCGAATCAAGATTTGGTTGATTGATGGGTAACTTGCAGAATTTAAATTGCATTGAAAGTAAAGAGAACAAGAATTAAATTGCTGAATCTTAAAGAGCAAGAAAGTAAATGGCAGAAACTTAAAGAGCAAGTAATGTAAATTGCAAGAATCTTAAATGACAAGAAATGTAAATGGCTTGAAATGTAAAGGGGATTGGGACTTGGATTTGCAGGAATTAAACAAAGAGAAATTAAATTGCATCAAACAGA
>NC_029778.3:47382305-47384077 GCF_000817695.3 Arachis duranensis
TTTGAGTTATTGCCTCACTAAGAAATTCTTCTCTCTGACATGAATTTCAATTTTATTTGGTGTGGTGTTTTACAAAATTCAAATGGAGTTCAACTCATCTTGTGATCAAACAAACTTTCTGGGATATCACCCATCACCACCAATCTCTAATGGTGGCTGGGAATATCACCAAGAAGATTCAAATTATGAGCACTCCAATTCATTGAGTTATGCTTCAGAACCACAAGATGAGCAAGAGAATCATATGGGATATTTCTCACCACCACAAAATGATTCAAGTCATTATTCTAATGGTGGCTGGGAGTATCGCCAAGAAATTGCAAATTCTGAGCACTCCAATCCATGGAGATTTGCTCCAGAGCCACAAATTGATCAAGCTAATCACATGAGATATTGTTCAGAACCACAAAATGATTTATGTCATTACCCTCATGGTGCTTGGGCATATCAACAAGAGTGTGAACAATCAAGTGAAATGAATTTCCTCCCAGAGCCACAAAGTGAACCATGCTGTTATGACATTGACACAAGCTATGGCTGGGAAGGGAATTTTAATCCTCCAAATGCTATTCATCAAGAGACATCATCTCTTGATTATGCTTTCAACAAATTCATGCAAGATCCCTCCCAAGGACCACAAGATTGTCCATACTATGATGATTTCAACAATTCTTCAAGTTGTGCCTGGGAGGAGCAAAATCAGAAAGCATTTGAGAGCCCATATTCCACTTATCAAGAGCCATCACCTCTTAATTATCCAACCTCACCTCCAAATTTTTCATATCAAAATTCTTCACCACTTGAGTTTGCCTCAACACAAAATTCCTTCCAAAATCCATACAATTCAATTCATCAACCAAAAAATACATTTGATTACCCACACAATTCATTCCATATCCCTCAACAACACTTCACCACAACATCCACAATTCTACAAAATCCACTTCTCAACCTTCATCTCTTAAGCTAGTAGCTGAGGACCTCCTTCAAAAGTCTAGAGAACTCATGGAAAGACAAGAACAATGTTGGGAGGAATGAGAGAGCCTTTTTGAGAAAATAGATGGGCACTTAGAGCAAATAAGGAAACACTTCGGGTTGCCAAGCAGTGAGGATGAAGACCAATTTGTGGGTGAGGAAGTGGAAAAAGAAGAACAAAAGGTCCATGTGTCAAGTGAAATTTCAATAAAGAATGAGGTGGTTGAGAATGAAATTGAACTTGAGGTGATAAAAGAACATGAACATTCACAACCATCACAAACTTCCCTTGAATCTGTGATCGAAAAATATGAAGAGGAGATGAAAAAATCTTGGGAAGAACAACAAACCTCTTCCATGATTGAGCTATTAAAGCAAATGTTGAGTGTAAAAGAAGAAGTGGAAGAGCAAGAACGTGAGGAAGACACTCAAGAGAAATCACACTCAACTGAAACAGAGAAGTGCAAAAAGGAAGGGCTCATAGAACCACAAATTCAAAAGGCTTTTGATGAAAAGAAGACTCCAACAATCACACAACCACCAAGACTTGGATTCAAGGAAGTGAAGGCAATTAACAAAAGCACCAAGAAGAGGATTGTGACCAAGCTATCAAGGACAATATTCATGAAGAAAAAGGGGCCAACCACAAGCAATCCTCCCCCTGATCCAGCAAGCAAGCTCAATCAAGCCATTAACAAAAGAAAGCTTGCTGAGGAGAGGCCAAGACAGGGGACACTAGCTGAATCTCCTTTCTCCTTAAGGTCATTCCTATTAACAAACTGGAAGAAGAGGAAGAA
>NC_029778.3:47384378-47385428 GCF_000817695.3 Arachis duranensis
GTTTTAATTCAAATAAATTGACATATGATTGCATTCTAAGTTTGGTGTTGCTATGCAACAAAATTTGTTTCCAATCTTTACTGGATACTTGCATTAATTCCAAGTGAAAGTGTCACACTAAGTTTGGTGTGCCACTTATCTTTTATGCAATGTATTGTGCTCACCTTCTTAAGTTTGCAATCAAAATGTCTTTGTCTCTTGTGCCTTAATTGTTATCTTTAATTTTGCTTACTTGAAACACATGTGCTACTAATGTTTCATTGTGTAAGACATTCATGATCTATCTTAGCCACATAGCCACGGTTCTAATTGTTGCTTGAGGACAAGCAATCATTATAAGTTTGGTGTGGGAAGGGAAAGAAAAGGAGGAAAAGGACAACAATAGAGAAGATAAATTACAAGGTTGTAAAGTTTTTTTTTTCTCTCATTTGTTTCCAGCACTTTAAATTGTATGATTGTCTTATTACCTTCTTTATATGCATGTGTGGTATGAATAAGCATAGCTTGAATTTTGATTTGCAATATGTTGCTGTGGCATTATGACTACCAACTTGAGTTTTGTGAATTCAAAAGCAATAAAGCATAATGATCATAAACAAACAAGGAATTAAAGAAGAACTTGGCATGTGCATACAAGTATTGGAAGGCTAGTATGTTTGATTGTTGCTCAATTGCATTAGATTTGATTTAATTGAAGTTTTCATCTAGGACACTTTGTGAAATCTTTTGAAATCATGAAAACCTTGAAAAAAAAAGAAGGCAAAGAAAAGAAAAAGGGAAAGAATGAGAAAGCTGAAGGCTCTGAGTACCAATGACAATTCCATTGTTAAGTACTTGTGGTGTTTATGTATCAAGTAAAATGCTTGGAAACAAAACACTTAGAAGTCAAGGCGAGGCTCAAGTGCAAAAGCACTCCCTCAAAGCTCAAGGTTCTGAGCATCAATGATTAGAGAGTCAAGAAAAGAAATAAATGTGCTTAATGAAGTCCTCTAATTAAATGCTTGTGGTGCTTATGTATCAAGTGGTAATACTTGAAAACAAAGCATTTAG
>NC_029778.3:47385556-47388508 GCF_000817695.3 Arachis duranensis
TGATGCGTTTGCATATTTTCTATATTAGCTAGTTAGTTTAAGTAGTTTTAGCTTAATTTCATTCACTTTCTTTGAAATAAACAAGCATTTTGATGAGTTTTACCTCCATGCATTAAGACACCAAGAACAAGGTAAATGTTGGCCAAACTCATGCAAATATTCAAGAAGTTTATAAACAAGTTGATGTAATGATTCCCTTGAAAATTATTGCATAAGATGGCAAGACTTTGAGGATGTTTCCTTGGTTAATGATAGGTGATGAAACAAGAAAGCATTGAAGCAAGAATGAAGCAAACTGGGCAAGAAGAAGAGGAGTTGTTGGCGTTGCCAACTTGGGGAAAGGGTGAGTGTTTGAAGGCAACGCCAAGCAACTTGGAAAGCTCATTTGGACGTTGCCAACGCCACCAACAAAGGCGTGTTTGGTGACAACTCCAGCAGCAAGAAGGCTTGGGTAGGAAGGGTGTGAAGCACGTTGCCAACGCCAAATTCTGAAGGTGTGTTCCTTGGCAACGCAGCAAGCAACCTTGGGGAGCTAGTCCAGAGCCTCGAGCACGTTGCCAGCCTAGAGATAAGGGGCATGTTTGAGGACAACGCAGGCAAACAACGCTGAATAGAAGACTTGGCCCAGGAAAGGGAGATGCACGTTGCCAACGCCAAGTTATGAAGGCGTGTTCCTTGGCAACGTAGCAAGCAACTTTGGCACCATAGGAAAGCTCGAGAAGCAAAGCTTGATGCTAGGAGAATGAAGTTAGCACGTTGCTAACTTGAAATTATAAGGGAGTGTGTGGCAACAACGCAGCAAGCCTAGAGCTAAGAGACAGAGAGAGAGCACGTTGCCAACTTGGGATTGCATGGGCGTGTTCATCAACAACGCTGGTGAGTCTGGCAGCCGGACTTTACCCTCTTCCATGGAGTATATATTGAGTTGTAGACCTTCAAATGATGCACTCTCAATGGCATTGGAAAGTAGACATCCAGAGCTTTCCAACCATATATCATAGTGTGGGGTTGACATTCGTTTAAAGCTTCAAAAGCGGGCTTCATTTAGAGCTTCAGAATCTGAAGGCGTTGGCAACTTGGAAATACAAAGGCGTGTTTGCCAAAAACGCCTGCGATTTTAGCAGCCTGACCATGTCCCCTTCAATGTAATATATCTTGAGCTACAGAGATCCAAATTGAGTGCTTCCAGTTGCGTTGGAAAGCTAACATTCAGAGCTTTCCAACCATATATAATAGTCTATGGTGGAGCACAAAATTGAAGCCAAATCAGAGTCATCTTTAGGCCCCAAAAAAACAAGAACATGAAGTTGAAATTCAAGAAGGCTAGAAGGTAGCCCATGAGGAAGCAACGAGCACGTTGCCAACGCCAAGCAAGGCTGCCAACCACGTTGCCAACGCCAAGCAAGGCTGCCAACCACGTTGCCAATGCCAAGCAAGGCTGCCAACCAAGTTGCCAACTTGGGAGGATAGGTGCGTTTTCAGCAACAACTTGGCAGCTTGACCTTACCTTCTTTGAGGAAGCATAACTTGAGCTAGGAAAGTCTAAATGAGGTGATTCCAGTGGCATTGGAAAGAAGACATCAAGAGCTTTCCAATGATGTATAATAGTCCATATTGAAGCAGAGGATTGACACTCAAATTCTGGGCAACATTAGACATGAGAGAAGAGTCAAGAAGAAGAAAAGCAAGTTGTTGGCAATAACTTGGGCCAGCAACGCCCAAGTCTCAAACTTCACTTCCAGGAAAACACCATGCACGTTGCCAACGTGCATTAAGCCTAGAGTTGTTGCCAATAACGCCCCTCAATGGGCCAGAATTGTTGCCAACTTGCTCTGCTTCCTCTATTCCTCACAAAGGCTAGCAACTTCTTGAATTGAACCAGAAACTCAACAAAGAGAAAGCCCACATTGCTAGCCCAATTGAAGATCTTTGAAAGAGTTTTAGGACTAATATAAATAGAGATTGAGTTTGTACTTGAAGGGGGACTTTTGACACTTAGAATTTGAGACTCTTAGCAATTTTATTTTGGAGAACTCTTTAGCACTTCCGGGAGGATACCCGGAGAGCATTTTTGGTTCTTCTTGGAACTTCTCTTCTTCATTTCTTAAGCTTTAAGCATTTCTTTATTCTTCTTCATCTTTATTTTGCATTTAGTTTAATTTTGATTTATGGCAATTGTTGTTGAGATTGGAGCAATGACTCACTAAACCCCACTTTCATTAGGGGGAAGAGCTCTGCTTGTTGGAATGAATTGGTGAACTCATCTCTTCCTCCTCAATTCTAGTGGTTAATCTAAAGAGGAAACTCTTGTTCTTCAAAGATTCAACCACCATCGAGAGAGGGGTTAATCTATGAGAATTGTGTGGTGAATTTGAGGAATGAGCCACATAATTCAGTTTAGAGTTCATCCTTTCATGATTTCCTCAATCAATATACCTTGGTTAGTATGTGAGATGTAACTCTCCTTGGTTGAGATTATAGGAATTGTGTGGCTGGATAGATTTGAGCTTCATCTCTTCTCATGAACAATTAGATCACGAGAGTGGCAATTGGTTATGTTGAGAGAGATTGAATCACCAAGAGATTGGGATTCAATCACCCACTTGCGTCACCAAGAGATTGGGATTCAATTACCCACTTGCCATGGATCTATACCCATGATTCAGAAGGATTTGACTAACATCAATTCATGAAAACTTGCATCTCTGATCCCTAATGATCCTCTCCACCATTAATTCTTCTTTCTTTTGCTTCTAGTTGTTTGACTACCCATAACCCAAATTCCCTTCTACATTCTGTCAATTTACTATTCTTGTTATCTATATTCTGTTCCTTTAGTTCTTGCTATTTACTCTTATGTTCTTTAAATTTCTGCAATCTTTAAATTCCTTGCAATTTATCTTTGATGTCATTTAAGTTTCTTGCACTTTAAGTTTCCGTTATTTACTTTCA
>NC_029778.3:47388562-47393899 GCF_000817695.3 Arachis duranensis
GGGGTTGTGAGTTACAACTGCTGCTCTTTCTCTAAAGAATGTGCATATTCACTTGTTTGTTGCCCCATTGAAAAGCTTTTCCTTTTTCTTCTCGGTGGCCACCCTGAAAGAAGAGGAAAAAGAGAAAAAGTAACCCAGAAACAAAGATAAAAACAAATAAAATATGGGTGGGTTTATGTCGAATAATGAGGGTCTCAAATACATGGTAGCTACAACATGCAAGTGAGAAAACAGTAGAAGCAAATGGCATATCAATAGTGCAAAAGGTGCAATGATGGGGGAGAGAGTGTGGGTAATGAAAGACAATATAGGTGCATGTCAATGCAAAAGGATTACAAGTATTATAAAGGATTAGCATTGACTTAAATAATTTTACCCAACAGTGTAAAATAAGTTACTAAGTACCAAAATAATACAAGAAAGGAAACAATAGTTGAATAAGAACATTTAACACCAATGGAAAAATAAGAAATTTAGAAAAGAAAATAAAAATATGCACACAATTAAAATGCAACGAATGAAAGTATGGAAATGCAATAGGAAAAATAGAATGAAAGAGAATAAGGATGAGAAATAATGAAGAAGAAGAAAGTAAGAAAAGAGGAGGGAAGAAGGAGAAAGGAGAGAAGAAAAAGGGAGGGAATGAAAAACGGGACGTGACGCGCGCGCAAGGCACGCGTGCGTGTGAGAACTGTATTCGCCATGCGACGCGTACGCGTTGCCCACGCGTACGTGTGGGTGGTCTTGGAGGCAAAATGACGCGCACGCGTTAGGGACGCGTACGCGTGGATGACCTTGTGCCTCTAGCACAGTTCCAGCGTGGGGGTAGTACAACTTTCTGTCCAACATGCTTTTTACGCCGATTTCCTGATCCACGCGTGCGTGTGCTTGACGCGTACGCGTGGATTTCCATTTTGGCAGATGACGTGCATGCGTCATAGATGCGTACACGTGGGTTGATTTGTGCGCAGAGCACACTAGCCGCATGATTCCATCACAACTTTCTATTCGTTGGATGGGGGAGTGAAGTTGCCATCGACGCCCACACATGGCCTGCGCGCACGCGTGGTTTGCCCCTTTTTTGTGTATGCAGAATGTAGAATGCAGATGAATATGCAGAAATTATGAATGAACACTAATGAAAATAAAATAAAATAGGACCAAGGATAAAATGGAACGATTATACCATGGTGGGTTGTCTCCCACCTAGCACTTTTAGTTAAAGTCCTTAAGTTGGACATGTAGTGAGCTCCTTGTCATGGTGGCTTGTGCTTGAACTGATTCAGGAATCTCCACCAATGTTTGTACTTCTAATAGCCTCCGGGATCCCAAACTAGGCATAGAAAGCCTTCAACAAAGTGGAAGCAAATGACAAGGCCCCAAGAGTATTGATTGCTAGACTGAATTCCGGGGTCCCAAATCTTGCTTTTGCACCCGTCTTCTTGTTGAGCGATATTGTTCCATTCGGGTGTCAAGCAGTCTGAATTCTCACTGAAGCGGCCAAACAACATCCTAGACCCATTCAATTGAGCTCTACACCAACCTTTTCATTTAAACTTTGAGCACACAACCATGTTGAACCTTGCATGACAACTCCTACCACTAACCATTTTCCTTTTACTCTTGAAGCCACAAAGAGCTCTAAGTTGGCCATCCATCTTTAGTAGCCCATATTCAAATGGGAAAGTAAAGGTTAAGATTAGGAATTTTACCCACTTGAATGTTGTATTGGATGGTAATGGCTTTGGGGGAGGTGCTTCTGATAATCTTGTAAGCTCCACTCTCTTGTGCTCTTCCTTGACAACTTCCACCTCTTTGCAAGCTTCTTCAATATTAACCTCTTCCTCTTGGAAGCTTTCTTCCTCTTCAATTTCTTCTTCATTGCTCACCAAGGGCATGTGGGGTTGTGCTTCTTCTTCTTTAACATCCATCTCTTGATTAACCTCTTCCAAGTCTTCAACCACGACATGCCTTGGAGGTTGTACACCCTCCTCAACATCAAATGCAACCCTCCTCCGCATCTCTGAAGTTCTCAACAGCTTCCTCTTTAACTATTGAAAATTCGTCCAGTTATTTTAGCATAAAATCGTACTCCTCCTTGATGATTTCCTTTTTATGACAAATCCCTTCAACTACACCTTCATCTGCAAAGGTCTCTCCTACCTTCACCTTTAGGGCCTCCTCTAGCTTCTTATGAAGTATGGATTCACGAAGACGATCCCTTCTCCCTTGTTCTATATCGATAGCATCATTGGGATCATGTTGCTCTTGGATTGATGGATGTGGGTGCTATTCTATGGAGGATGGTGATGGGATGAAAAGATCATTATGTGGTTGAAAAAAAAGTGCACTAGAGCTTGAGGGTTGATTGTTGAGGGTATTCGGTGGTCCAATTTGGGCGATGAGAGCTTGTATAGCAGAGTTTAGATCGGTAAGTGCTTTCTCCATGGATGTTTGCCTTTGGTGCATAACTCTAAGAGTGTTGGTATCCAATGGAGGTTGGGGTGGATAGGAGGGTTCATTAGTTGGGAGAAAGGGTTAATGGTAGGAAGTTGGTTCATCTTGATAAGGACAAGGAGATGGTGTATATTGAGGTGGTGGTTCTTGGGAGTAATTGTGCTGCAATGGGGATGGTTCTAAGTATGGTTCATAAGGTGGATAAGGGTCAGGGTCATATGGAGGTGAATGGTGGAAAGGGGATTGTGAGTGTGGTGGTTCAAAGCTATGCTGAGGAGGGGGTTCATAGGCGTATGGTGGTGGTTGTTGATAATCAAAAGAGTGCTCACCATAGCCGTCATCTTGGTATGCTCTTGGTCATAGTATGTTGGTGGAGGTTGTTGCCAAGAGGATTGATCAAATCCTTGTGGCTCCTCCCATCTTTGGTTGTCCCATCCTTGATGCATGTTCTCATTGTAATCTCCTCTCCCTGCAACATAATTATAACTAGACTCATAGCCAAAGTTGTGAGAGTTCATAGTAGTGAGAGAAAATAAAAACAAAAATTAATAAAAAGCAAATATTTACAATAACCAATAATAAGGCACAAGTTTGCAATTCTCCGGCAACGGCGCCATTTTTGATGAGATGATTCTTGCCGGTAAAGAATTTCACAAAAATGATCACGTTGTAAGTATAGTTTCTAAACCAACAGAGAATTCTTTTGTACAAAAACTTGTTTGTCACTAAAGCAAACCCCGTAAAATTTATAACCGAAGTATTCAAACCTCGGGTCGTCTCTCAAGGAATTACAGGGAGGTGTATTTATTATTGGTTATGGAAACAGGTATATTTTTGGGTTTTTGAAATAGGGAACAGGAAAATAAACTGGCAATAAAGTAAACTAATTATCATGAAAACCATTGCAAGGTATAAAAACTGGAAATCCCATCCTAATTATCCTTATCATGTGTGACGAAAATTGTTTATTGCTCCCACTTAGTTAACCCTTACTAAACAAAGGAAAGTCAAGTGGACTAATCAATTTGATTCCTCAAGTCCTAGTCAACTCCTAAGGAAAGACTAGCTTTAGAGGGATCCAAACCAATAAGCAAATTCCAATTATCAATCACAAAGGAGTTTAATAACTCAAGTGTCACCAATTACTCAACCGAAGCCAAGAGGAAAAAAATCGAAATTATTTATATCCTAAATAGAAGAAAGCAATCATAAATCTGAAATACCTCAATGTGTATTAAATAGGAAATCAAATTCAACATAGAGTTCATAAACCATATTGAGAAAATAAACAACTAAAGTAATAGAATAAATAAAAGTAGAAGAGAACATAAATTAAAGGAACATTGAACCTAGAATGAAGAAAAAATCCTAAAACTAAGAGAAATCTTAATCCTAAAACCTAAGAGAGAGGAGAGAGCCTCCCCCTCTGAAAAACTACATCTAAAACCTAAATAGGGCAGCTTCTATCCTGTTTCTGGCAATTAACGCCAGAATAGGGCAGGAACTTGGCGTTTGAATGCCAGTTTGCGTCGTCCAAACTCGCGAAAAGTATGGACTATTACATTTTGCTAGAAAGCCCAGGATGTCTATTTTACAACACAATTGAGAGCGCGCCATTTGGGTTTTTGTAGCTCTAAAGAATCCATTTCGAGTGCAGGGAGGTCAAAATCCAACAGCATCAGCAGTCCTTTTTCAGCCTCTGAATCAGATTTTTGCTCAGGTCCCTCAATTTCAGCCAAAAAATACCTGAAATCACAGAAAAACACACAAACTCATAGTAAAGTCCAGAAATGTGAATTTTGCTTAAAAACTAATAAAAATATACTAAAAATAGCTAGATCCTACTAAAAACTATCTAAAAACGATGCAAAAAAGCGTATAAATTATCCGCTCATCATAACACCAAACTTAAATTGTTACTTGTCCCTGATGATTGGATTTTTGACGGTTTAAAATTTCATTAATGAAATCTCGTTGTAAAGTATAGTCTCTAAACCAACAATAATCCTTTCATACAAAAATTTGTTTGTCACAAGTACAAACCCCTAAAATCTATAAACCAAAGTATTTAAACCTCGGGTCGTCTCTCAAAGGACTTGCAGGGTAGTGTTCTTGCTATTGGTTATGAACTTGTTTATTTTGGGGTTTTAGATGGGAAATATGAAAAGTAACAGGAAATGAAATTTTATTAACAAAATGGTCTTGGCAAGGTTTGATGATCAAGGACCTATATCATTATCACTAATTACAATCATGATAGTAGCAAGGATTAATCTCACTAAGTCATCCTCTAACTAATAGTAAAGGAAAGTCAAGTGAGTTATATCAATCCAAGTCCATAAATCCTAGTTCACTAATTTGAATTAATGAAGGCTAGAGACAATGGCTATTGGTAGCGCGAAATTGTGATCAATACTTTTCACAACTCAAATAATCCCCGGTGATGAAACCAAAAACTTGGTGTTCAATACCATGACATAAACACAACTTCGCACAACTAACCAGCAAGTGTACTGGGTCGTCCAAGTAATAAACCTTACGCGAGTAAGGGTCGATCCCACAGAGATTGTTGGTATGAAGCAAGCTATGGTCACCTTGTAAATCTTAGTCAGGCAAACTCAAATGGATATGGGGTGATATACGAATAAAACATAAAGATAAAGATAGAGATACTTATGTAATTCATTGGTAGGAACTTCAGATAAGCGTATGAAGATGCTGGTCCCTTCCGTCTCTCTGCTTTCCTACTGTCTTCATCCAATCCTTCTTACTCCTTTCAATGGCAAGCTTATGCAAGGGTTTCACCGTTGTCAGTGGCTACCTCCCATCCTCTCAGTGGAAATGTTCAACGCACCCTGTCACAGCACGGCTATCCATCTG
>NC_029778.3:47394235-47394589 GCF_000817695.3 Arachis duranensis
CCGTAATCTATGGTGTGTAGAAACTCCACCGTTGAAAATACATAAGAACAAGGTCTAGGCATGGCCGAATGGCCAGCCTCCCAATGATCTAAGATAGCATAAGAACAAAGATAGCTACCCCGATCTCTGTCAATACAATAGCAAAAGGTCCTACTTCTAGAGAACTAGTAACCTAGGGTGTACAGAGATGAGTAAATGACATAAAAATCCACTTCCTGGCCCACTTGGTGTGTGCTTGGGCTGAGCATTGAAGAATTTTCGTGTAGAGACTCTCCTTGGAGTTAAACGCCAGCTTTTATGCCAGTTTGGGCGTTTAACTCCCATTTTGGTGCCAGTTCCGGCGTTTAACGCTGG
>NC_029778.3:47395357-47395615 GCF_000817695.3 Arachis duranensis
CTCTCTTTTTTTTTCGAAATTTTTTTTTTCATTGCTTTTTCTTGCTTCAAGAACCATTTTTATGATTTTTCAGATCCTCAGTAACATGTCTCCTTTTTCATCATTCTTTCAAGAGCCAACATTCATGAACCACAAATTCAAGATACATATGCACTGTTTAAGCATACATTCAGAAAACAAAAGTATTGCCACCACATCAAAATAATTAAACTGTTATAAAATTCAAAATTCATGCAATTCTTTCTTTTTCAATTAAGA
>NC_029778.3:47395657-47396016 GCF_000817695.3 Arachis duranensis
GTTCATAACTTTAAGGCATAGACACTAAGACACTAATGATCACAGGACACAAACATGGACAAACATAAGCATTAATTTTCGAAAAACAGGAAAATAAAGAACAAGGAAATTAAAGAACGGGTCCACCTTAGTGATGGCGGCTCTTTCTTCCTCTTGAAGATCCTATGGAGTGCTTGAGCTCCTCAACATCTCTTCCTTGTCTTTGTTGCTCCTCTCTCATGATTCTTTGATCTTCTCTAATTTCATGGAGGATGATGGAGTGTTCTTGATGCTCCATCCTTAATTGTCCCATGTTGGAACTCAATTCTCCTAGGGAGGTGTTCAGTTGCTCCCAATAGTTTTGTGGAGAAAAGTGCATC
>NC_029778.3:47396256-47396712 GCF_000817695.3 Arachis duranensis
CATGAACTTCTATTTCTTCTCCAATCATGATGCTATGGATCATGATAGCCCGGTCTATAGTAACTTCGGACCGGTTGCTAGTGGGAATGATTGAGCGTTGGATGAACTCCAACCATCCTCTAGCCACGGGTTTGAGGTCATGCCTTCTCAATTGAACTGGCTTCCCTCTTGAATCTCTCTTCCATTGGGCGCCCTCTTCAATATAACTGTGAGGACTTGGTCCAACCTTTGATCAAAGTTGACCCTTCTAGTGTAAGGATGTTCATCTCCTTGCATCATAGGCAAGTTTAATGCCAACCTTACATTTTCCGGACTAAAATCCAAGTATTTCCCCCGAACCATAGTAAGATAATTCTTTGGATCCGGGTTCACACTTTGATCATGGTTCTTGGTGATCCATGCATTAGCATAGAACTCTTGAACCATCAAGATTCCGACTTGTTGAATGGGGTTGGT
>NC_029778.3:47396943-47397709 GCF_000817695.3 Arachis duranensis
GTGGAAGCTTTTGCCTTCCCTTTCCTCTTTCTAAAGGTTTCTCTGGCCTTGGATGCCATAAATGGTCATGGAAAAACAAAAAGCAATACTTTTACCACAGCAAACTTAAAAGGTTTGCTCGTCCTCGAGCAAAAGAAGAAAGAAGAGAGTAGAAGAAGAAGAAATGAGGAAGAAGGGAATGGCTATGTGTTCGGCCAAAAAGGGGGAAAAGTGGTGTGTAGGTTGTGTGAAAATGAAGGAGTGAAGAAGGGTTTATATAGGAGTGGGGGAGGGCTTGGTTCGATCATGTATGGGAGGGTTTGGGAGGGAAAGTGGTTTGAATTTGAATGGTGAGGTAGGTGGGGTTTTATGAAGGATGGATGTGAGTGGTGAAGAGAAAGATGGGATTTGATAGGTGAAGGGTGAAGAAGAGAGAGAGTGGTAGGGTAGGTGGGGATCCTGTGGGGTCCACAGATCCTGAGGTGTCAAGGAAAAGTCATCCCTGCACCAAATGGCAAGCAAAATTGCGTTTTGAGCCAATTCTGGCGTTAAACGCCGGGCTGGTGCCCATTTCTGGCATTTAACGCCAACTTCTTGCCCTTTTCTGGCGTTTAACGCCAGTCTGGTGCCCCTTTCTGGTGTTAAACGCCCATTTGCTAGCTTAACTGGCGTTTAAACGCCAGCAAGTTTTCCTCCAGGGTGTGCTATTTTTCTTTCTGTTTTTCATTCTGTTTTTGCTTTTTTTCATTGATTTTGTGACTTCTCATGATCATCAACCTACAAAAAA
>NC_029778.3:47397797-47398935 GCF_000817695.3 Arachis duranensis
TTTTGTGACTTCTCATGATCATCAACCTATAAAAGACATACAATAACAAAAGAAAATAGTTAATTATAAAACATTGGGTTGCCTCCCAACAAGCACTTCTTTAGTGTCAGTAGCTTGACAGAGGACACTCATGGAGCCTCACAGATACTCAGAGCAATGTTGGAACCTCCCAACACCAAACTTAGAGTTTGAATGTGGGGGTTCAACACCAAACTTAGAAGTTGGTTGTGGCCTCCCAACACCAAACTTAGAGTTTGACTGTGGGGGCTCTGTGTGGCTCTGTTTTGAGAGAAGCTCTTCATGCTTCTTCTCCATGGTGATAGAGGGATATCCTTGAGCCTTAAACACCAAGGATTCTTCATTCACTTGAATGATCAACTCTCCTCTATCAACATCAATCACAGCCTTTGCTGTGACTAGGAAGGGTCTGCCAAGGATGATGGATTCATCCATGCACTTCCCAGTCTCTAGGACTATGAAATTAGTAGGGATGTAATAATACATACATGCCACAGACACATAATTGGGTGAACCTTTTCAGATTGTGACTCAGCTTTGCAAGAGTCCCCAATTAGAGGTGTCCAGGGTTCTTAAGCACACTCTTATTGCCTTGGATCACAACTTCATTTCTTTCTTTTTCTCTCTCTTTTTTTTTCGTTCTTTTCTTTTATTTTTATTTTTTTTCATTGCTTTTTCTTGCTTCAAGAATCATTTTTATGATTTTTCAGATCCTCAATAACATGTCTCCTTTTTCATCATTCTTTCAAGAGCCAACATTCATGAACCACAAATTCAAAAGACTTATGCACTGTTTAAGCATACATTCAGAAAACAAAAATATTGCCACCACATCAAAATAATTAAACTGTTATAAAATTTAAAATTCTTGCAATTCTTCTCTTTTTCAATTAAGAACATTTTTCATTCAAGAAAGGCGATGGATTCATAGGACATTCATAACTTTAAGGCATAGACACTAAGACACTAATGATCACAAGACACAAACATAGATAAACATAAGCATAATTTTCGAAAAACGGAAAAATAAAGAACAAGGAAATTAAAGAACGGGTCCACCTTAGTGATGGCGGCTCTTTCTTCCTCTTGAAGATCCTATGGAGTGCTTGAGCTCCTCAAT
>NC_029778.3:47402922-47403718 GCF_000817695.3 Arachis duranensis
TCCTGCTCATATGAAAGAGAAGAGAACAAGAAAATGTGGAATCCTCTATGTCACAGTATAGAGATTCCTTAAGGTGTCAGAGGAAAAGAAAAGTAGAAGGCAGAGGTAGAAAATTTGAACTTATCAAAGAAGATAGAGTTCGAATTTTTGCATTAAGGAATAGTGTTAGTCCATAAATAGAAGGATGTGAGAAGAAGGGAAGTAATTTTCGAAAATTAAGTAAAAGATTTTGAAAACATTTTGAAAAACACTAATTGATTTTCGAAAACCATGATTGAGAAAGAAGTAAAGTGATTTTTGAAAAAGATTTTGAAATTAGAAATCAAAAAGATTTGATTGAAAACTATTTTAAAAAAAATGTGGTTAAGAAGATATGATTGATTTTAAGAAGATGTGATTGAGAAGATATGATTTGAAAAACATTTTAAGAAGATTTGATTTTGAAAATTAATGACTTGGTTATCAAGAAAAGATATGATTCAAACATTAAACCTTTCTCAACAGAAAAGGCAACATACTTGAAATGTTGAATCAAATCATTAATTGATAGCAAGTATCTTTGAAAAAGGAAAGAAATTGAATTTGAAAAAGATTTGATTGAAAAAAAGATTTGATTTTGAAAAACTTTGAGAATTTGAAAAAAATTGGCATTAAAAACAGAATCTTTCCTCTTGTGCCATCCTGGCGTTAAACGCCCAGAATGGTGCACATTCTGGCGTTTAACGCCCAAAATACTACCTTTTTGGGCGTTAAACGCCCAACCAGGTACCCTGGCTAGCGTTTAAACGCCAGTCTG
>NC_029778.3:47405326-47420222 GCF_000817695.3 Arachis duranensis
AGGTACAGCAGAGCTCCACACCTTAATCTATGGTGTGTAGAAACTCCACTGTTGAAAATACATAAGAACAAGGTCTAGGCATGGCCGAATGGCCAGCCTCCCAATGATCTAAGATACCATAAGAACAAAGATAGCTACCCCGATCTCTGTCAATACAATAGCAAAAGGTCCTACTTATAGAGAACTAGTAACCTAGGGTGTACAGAGATGAGTAAATGACATAAAAATCCTCCGGGCCCACTTGGTGTGTGCTTGGGCTGAGCATTGAAGCATTTTTGTGTAGAGACTCTCCTTGGAGTTAAATGCCAGCTTTTATGCCAGTTTGGGCGTTTAACTCCCATTTTGGTGCCAGTTCCGGCGTTTAACGCTGGAAATCTTGAGGGTGAATTTGAACGCAGGTTTGGGCCATCAAATCTTGGACAAAGTATAGACTATCATATATTGCTGGAAAGCCCAGGATGTCTACGTTCCAACGCCGTTGATAGACTATCATATATTGCTGGAAAGCCCAGGAAGTCTACTTTCCAACGCCGTTGAGAGCGCGCCAATTGGGCTTCTGTAGCTCCAGAAAATCCACTTCGAGTGCAGGGAGGTCAGAATCCAACAGCATCTGCAGTCCTTTTCAGTCTCTGAATCAGATTTTTGCTCAGGTCCCTCAATTTGAGCCAGAAAATACCTGAAATCCCAGAAAAACACACAAACTCATAGTAAAGTCCAGAAAAGTGAATTTTAACTAAAAACTAATAAAAATATACTAAAAACTAACTAGATCATACTAAAAACATACTAAAAATAATGCCAAAAAGCGTACAAATTATCCGCTCATCAGCTATCAACTATCAATCACTTGGATATTAGTAACTCAAGGGTTCCTAAGTTATATTCCCAAGTCAAGAACATAAAATTCTATTCTAACATCCTCCCAAGCATTTCATCAAACACTTGGAAGGTGCAAAAGAAAAGTATAGTAAATCACAACAAGAATGAATTCTAACTACAATTGAATGCAAAGAATTAACAACAACAATCAAGGAAATCACAATTATCATGAATTACCTCAAATTTCATTATTGAAAGAAAACAAAAGAACAACATTAGATCCACAACAAAATGAAGAATTGCAAGAATTAAAGTACATAACTAGAGAGAGGAAGAAGGGAATAGTAAGAATTGATAAAGGACAAGTAAATCAAAGCATGAATTAATCCTAGATCTAAGAAGAGAGATTAACCTAAACCTAATCCTAATTCTAGAGAGAAGTGAGAGCTTCTCTCTCTAGAAACTATCTCTAAACTAATCCTAATGTGAATGTATGAACTATTGATGAAAGATGATTCCTTCCCCTTCAATCCTTGGTCCTTTTAATGCATTTTGGCGCCACAGTTGGTTGCACTGGGCCCCATAGCTTCCCAAAAATTGCTGGGCACGAGTTTCATTTAAAAATCACGTGCGGCCTTCGGCGCGGACGTGCATAGTACGCATATGCGTCCCTGGTCGATATTGCAATGTGTGCGCGAGTGCCTTGTGCGCGTGGGCGTCCTTGGACGAGATCAGTTCTTTGGCTTTTTTGTGCTTCTCTCTACTTGCATGCTTCCTTCCTTGTTCCTTTGATCCATGCCCAGCCTATTTTAACCTAAGATTACTACCAAACACATCAAGGCATCTTATGGAATCAAGGATGAATTAAAATTATCAAAGTGAAGGCTTAAAAAGCATGTTTTTACATTCAAGCACAAATACAGGAGAGATAACAAAACCATGCTAATTCATTGGTTAAATGTGAGTGAATGTTGTCAAAATACTCTAAATTCAACACAAGATAAACCCTAAAAACGGGGTTTATCAACCTCCCCACACTTAAACCTTAGCATGTCCTCATGCTAAAATAAGAAGGAACTAAGGGGTATGGCATTCATTAAATGCAACTAAGCTACATGAGCCTATCTAAATGCAACTACCTAAAGCGAATGAAAATGCTTGGTCCAAACAAATCAATTCCCAAGAGAACATGTGTAAGCACAAGAGCTAGAGCAATAGGAATCAAGTCCAAACCACAATTGCATTGGATTATCAAAAGAATCATAGACTTGCATGAATATAGATGATAGTGGTGAAAACATGTAATTGAGCTTTTGAACCCTCACTGGATGTGTATCCGCTCATTTCACTCAAGTGTTTAAGGGTTTATTCACTCAATTCTCTTCTAGTCATGTATTTCCAAGATTTGATCTTCTTCTAACAATCAACACTTAATCCATGCATGCATACATTCATCATAAGGTCTTTCGTAGGCTGTAATGGGGTTAGGATCAAGGTAGGATCATATATGGATAAGTGGGCTAGAATTTGGACCTTGATGAGCTTAAACTTTCCCACCTAGCCTATATAGTGACCTATACAATTGAATTCTAACCTAACTACCCATCTTTCACTTTTATATACTCATGCATATTCTTTTCATTTCACAATACTTATGCATTGATCTTTTGTTGAGCTTTTCTTTGGGGCATTTTGTCCCCTTTTTATTGCTTTTCTTTCCCTTTCTTTTTCTATATATTTTTTTTATTTCTTTTGTTCTTTTGATTTTCTCATCATTTTTCTTTCTTTTCTTTCACAAATATCAATGCATAAGGTTTTACATTTAACCAATACATTTAATCAATAGGCTCAAAACTCACTTGCTTGTGTTCTTAGCTCAAAACATGCTTCACAAAATAAAATTCAAGCAAGTTCCACAAAATTTTTCCAATCAATTGGAGTGGTGCCCTATAGTTAAATTCCTTAGAAAATCTCAATATTTGACTAAGCATTGTTGTGATTGAGAAATTCTAAAAATTCTCTAGTGTACCCTTTCCTTTTTCAATCAAAACAATTTTCTTATGCAAAAAGGGCTAACCAGGTTTTAACAATTCCAAAATAGTTTGTAATCACAACCACAAACTAAAAGAAAAATATGCAAAAGTATATAAAGAAAAAAAAAATTTGTCACAAAAGTATCTAAAATATCTAAAATTTAAAATGATAAGGTATGCAACAACTAAGGTAAAAGTATCCAAAATAAACCGAAATGACAAATATATACAAGAGTACACAAAATAAGATAGCTAGGTAGCATAACTAGAAAATAGCTAAAATGTTCACCGGTCCTCTAATGGTGCTACCGGCAACCTCCCCACACTTAAGATCAAGCATCGTCCTCGATACTAATCCTGAGGATCAGGGATAAGTACACCGGTAGGCTCTGGCTCTGGCTGTGATACCGGCTGAGGATGAGTCTCTTGTGTCTGAGGTGGTACCTCTATGTGAACCGGCTCCTCCTCATGAGTACCCTCATCATGAAAATCGGGATACTCCTCCTCATGGGTCTCCTCATCTGAACCGGAAGACTCTGGTAGAGGGGGCAGCTCAAGGCCCTGAGCCACAAACAGCTGGTCAAGCCGGTCCAGGCGATGCATGATCTGGCGCTCCCTGTGCTCCATGAACCGGAAGACACGCTGAACTAGTAAGTAAGTCGGCTGAGGTACCGATGGTGGTGGTACATGTGCTGCGGCTGAAGAAGGGGTTGTAGAAGAGGATGGGGCTGCTACTGTGGTGGGTGAAGGTCTAGCTGCCCTAGCCCGAGAACGGCGTCTAGCCGGGGGCTTCTCGTGCACCTAACCAACCCAAGGTATAGTAACCTCCTTGTCATCGTCATCTGGGGGTGGTGGTGTCATATCATTATCCAGCCAAGGAACCTCGGCTAATGCGGCCATACTGGTGACCAGTGTGGGAAACGGGAGTAGGCCACGGATATGTGCTCGCCACATGCTCTGCCGGATCCATCGGGAAAAATAAACCTCCTTACCCTCCATAACACAGCCAATCAGAAGTAACATCTCCATTGGGATCTCAGAAAAGTAGGTGGTGGGTAAGACATAGTGGGCAAATATCATCTGCCAAGTCTTGGCCTCTCTAGTCAAATGAGCAAAAAGTATCCCTTTGGGCTTTGTGTTGCCCGAATCCATGACCCAAGGAGCATCGGGTATGGCAATCACGCGCTTAAGTGCCTCATAGTCAAAAGTCATGCAATGGATAGCTGTCTCTGCCTGCTGATGAGCGTAGGTGCCATCAGTAAGGTGTCAACACTGCAATTCCTCCTCAATAGCAGTTTCAGTAATCATGATCTCTCTACCCCATAGCTGTACTGAATCTAGAGTAGGACGGAAGAAGTTGCAATAGAACTCCTTGACCCATGAGACGTTGATGTTTCCCAAATCTCTATCAACAAATTCCAAACCCAACTCTAGGATACGGGTGTTGATTGCGCGTTTCACATCATTGGGAAGGACGAGCTTCTTCTCAATATTCAAGTTCTTCTTCTGATACTTGGGAAGGCGAAGCTCACAGTAAAGGTTGGGAAATTTTTCTGGATCAGTGGAAGGTAGCAACTGATTTTCCTTATCCGTGTCATTCAGCGGATTCTTAGCATAATTCGCATAGGGAGAAGGGGTAGAAATCTTAGAGTGTTTCCTTTTCTTGGAGGTGGTGGCTATGGCCTTTCCTTTGTCTGACATCCTAAAAATAAGGATAGAATAGAATATAAGCGACTAAGCAATTAGCACGAAGCAAGTAAGACATGTTCAGGATGTAAGATGAATGACAAAGAGGCATGTGGTGAACTAAAATTCAAAACTTGGATAGCAAGTAAGCACAGAAAACATAGCCATAAACCAAGAATTCAACATTTCAATCAATGTAGCACAATGCTCAAAGAATAGGCATATTCATTAATCATATCCTAAAAGAATAGTTACGCGGTTAAGTGTAATTAAAGTGAAGTTAGTAAGTTAGAGAAGTTAGAGAGTTAAGAGAATGAAATTAGAGGATTAGTGGTATAGTGAAGAATTGCCTAATGAAAAGGAATATGCAAATTGTGCACAGCAATTATGTTTACCATCATGAGAGTATGGAATTCTCAAAAATGCATGAATGTGACTTGCAATAGTTGGTATTACAAGCAATTAAATTGCAATTGTGCAACTTTGAGAGGTTGAAAATTTGGTTTAGTTAAAAAGAAGTTGCACAATCAAAGCGTACCAACTATGGTGAAAGGATGAGCATTATGCAATGATCACGGAAATAAAAATAAGCGCGGGAATGCTGGCCCAAAAATCCCGGGTATTGAACTCGGTAAGTTATGCAAAGCTCAGTTTGAAAGTGCCAAGTTCAATTTCGAAATCGATATTTAAAAGTGAAACAGTTTTATCAAAAAAAATTGGGCAGCATTTCGGCTTAAAATTGGACATTCCCGGATAGCAAATCGTAGACAAAGAACTACATGAGGCATATAGCAAACAATTAAGCACAGCAGCAGTAATACAGCAGCAAGGCAACACTAGAATGAATTCAGAGTAGTTCAAAATTAGCACTCCACAGATAAGTACCAAGCAGAGAATGAACACAAACAGAGCAATTATCAGGCCTAGAATCCTCTATCCAGACCTAGCTACCTAACAGCAGATATCTCTAGCTAACCTAACATGCGAAAATCAAATTCTAACTAACTAAAATTGACAGTAACGAAAAGTAAAGAAAACAGAGATGAGGCAGGTAAACTGGAGGTTGGGCAGAATCAGAAATGGGTAGGCAGGAAGTTGAGGCAGAAACAGAGAGAGTTTTGGGCTAGGAGGCCACCTCAGTTGGTGGTGGCGGCAGGGATTATTGGCGGCACTTGGTTGCATCACCGGCGGTGGCAGTGAGCAAGAGAGGGTGAAAGGAGATGAGAGTGTGTGTGAACAAGAGAGTGAGGATGAGCAGGAGAGGGAGGGGTAGCGACGGCGGTCGCCGACGGCATGGTGGTCGGAGCGTGGCAGGGAGGAAGAGAGTAGGAGACGGTAAGAGAAGTTGGAGAAGATGAGTGTAACATGAGGTGCGCGACTGCGCAACGTTCCTCGCGTCCTAGGGTTATCCTGTTTTCAATCGATGCGGGCGCGCACATGGCGCCTTCACGTGCATTGATGATTTGGTAACCGATGCGTGCACGCCTTGTGTGCTTACGCGTGCTAAACGAGAATTGGAAAAAGTGCGTGCGTGTATGGTGCGCGCACACGTGCTTGAGGTTGGGCTGGGGGCCTAAGGTTGGCCCAGGGCAGGCGTAACTCTCTGGATTATGGCTTAGAGGTTGCATCTCCAGATCGGCACGAACGCGGCAGATGCGCGCGCGCGGATTCTCTTACAGACTCATGGGCGCGGAGGCGCGCAGTGCGCATCCGCGTGATAGGTTTTGGGCCAGGGGCTTGGTGTTGGCCCAATGCAAGCCTAACTCTCGGGTGGCATGTGTGGGATGGTGGCATCAGCTTAGGGACGCTTACGTAACAAGTGCGCGTCCGCTTGCTTTCCCTTACCGGTTGATGGACGCGGATGCACATTGTGCGCGTCCGCGTGGGATGAGTTGGGCTAAAGGCACAATGTTCGCCCAAGAGAGGCCCAACTCTCTGGAAAATGTATGGTGGTGCATCCGCTCATGGACGCGTGCGCATACAGCGTGCGCGCGCGTCCTTCCCCCTTTTTTTCAATAAGCAGAAAAATATGCCCAGGGGTTCCCTATGATGCCTACAACTTTTATTCAATCAAATATCATACAATTCACAAAAATGCAATTTGATTTTATTCATCTACTACTAAACACAACATACATGTGACTATGCTATCAATCAATTTATACAAACAAATCTATATGAATTGAAGATCTACATACAATGGCAACTCAAACCACTTATTAAACAAGACTAAAGGAGATTGGGAAGAGTTTACCATGGTGGGGTGTCTCCCACCTAGCACTTTTAGTTAAAGTCCTTAAGTTGGACCTTTTGAGGAGCTTATTGTCATGGTGGCTTGTGCTTGTACGCATCCTTGAATCTCCAAGGATCTTTGCTTCTCAATTGGTTGATAGAATTTCCAACCATCTTCACCAATCTTGGGTGATTTTCAACCCAAGATATGAGTCCCCATAGTTGATCTTCACATAGCGAACCGTGATCCCATATCTTATCTTCACACCCTTCTGTGAGTTGAGTCTCATGATTTCTCCGTACGGGTGGTTGACATAAGGGCGGTTGACACATAGAATTATCTTTAGTCCACAAATTCTTCCTTCTAGACCCATACAAAGTGGTTCTTATCCCATCATAATCCCTATATCTTAAAGCTTTGACCTTAGTGAGCTTTATACCAATTTTCCAACCACTACACAATTCTCTTTTTCTTTTAAGTCCACAAAGAGCTCTAAGTTGTCCATCCATTTCAATTAAACCATATTCAAATGAGAAAGTAAAGCTTAGGGATAAGAATTTTACCCACTTGAATGTTGTGAAGGATGGTGATTTGGGAAGGGCGACTTTCCCACACTTAGACAATGCAAGGCTTACTTCTTAATGCTCTTCTTCGGCTATTTCCACCTCTTGACAAATTTCTTCAATTTTAACGTTTTCCCTTTTATCACTTGGCTTGGTGTTATCCTCAAGAACTTCAGTTTCTTGCCCAATGGAAGGTGATTCAATTTTGGATAGGAATTCATTGAAGAATAAATCCATTTCTTGATCAACCTCTTCATATTCTTCAATTTCAATGTACACCATGCCATTTTCTTCTCATTGGTATCTCTCTTTCAATTCATTATCTTCTTCATTGTTCACCAAGGATATGGAAGGTTGTGCACACTCTTCCACGGTTTCAACTTCATGTCTACTAGGAAGAGATTTAATTATAGATAAAAATTCCTCCATGATTGAATCTATTTCTTGATTAACCTTCTCGTATTCTTCGATCTTGTTATGCTCCGGAGGTTGTTGAGATTCACATGGTAGTTCCACATCTCTTAAATTTTAGACCACTTCCTCCTTTGTTTCAATAACCGTAGGCTCCTCCAATTGCTCCATTAATACTACCGATCCTTCCTTTTTCACCGGATTATCCGATATCTCCTCCATGCTTTGCTCTTCCTTAGGCTTTCCACATGAGGCTACAGGGATAACTTGACTATTCAAACATTGGTGGGCTAAAGCGTGCACTACCTTGGTCAAATTGGTTACAAACGCAAATGTATCCCGCTTCATGGCTTCTTGTCCTTGAAGTAACAAGATGAGAGGATCGTCTATTGGGACTTGGGGTGAGTAGGAAGGTTCATTATGTTGGAGAGAGGGTTCATGGTAAGAAGGTGGTTCCTCTTGGTAAAATTGTGGAGATGGTGTGCATTGAGGTAGTTCTTGGTAATAATCTTGATAGGGTTGTGGTGGTTCTAAAGGTTCTTGCTCATAATGATTACAAGGATGTGGTATGGGTGATTGGTGATATGGTGGATTTTGATCATAGTGAGGTGCTTGGTGTGGAGGGGCTTGTGAGTATGGTTGAGGTTCATGTTGAGGATAGGAGTCATAGGCATATGGTGGTGGTGATTGATTGTCACGAAAAGATTCACCATAGCCATTGAATTGACATGCATTAGGATGAGAATTATACCTATAAGTGTCCGAAGGTTGTTGCCAATAGGAGTGATCAATTTCTTGAGGCTCCTCCCATCTTTGATTTCCAAATCCTTGATGCATGTCCCCATTATAGCTTCCATCTCCTACAATATAGTTAGAACCAAACTCATAGCCAAAGTGAGAATTCATAGTAGAAAGAGAAAATAAAAACAAAAACTAATAGAAAACAAGAGAAACAAAATTCTACAACTAGCAAATAAAGCAAAAAGCAACATATTCACACTATTCACATATGTACAATAACCAATAACATAACACCATTGCAAATCCCCAGCAACGGCGCCATTTTGATGATTGGATTTTTGACGGTTTAGAATTTCATTAATGAAATCTCGTTGTAAAGTATAGTCTCTAAACCAACAATAATCCTTTCATACAAAAATTTGTTTGTCACAAGTACAAACCCCTAAAATCTATAAACCGAAGTATTTAAACCTCGGGTCGTCTCTCAAAGGACTTGCAGGGTAGTGTTCTTACTATTGGTTATGAACTTGTTTATTTTGGGGTTTTAGATGAGAAATATGAAAAGTAAATGGAAATGAAATTTTATTAACAAAATGGTCTTGGCAAGGTTTGATGATCATGGACCTATATCATTATCACTAATCACAATCATGATAGTAGCAAGGATTAATCTCACTAAGTCATCCTCTAACTAATAGCAAAGGAAAGTCAAGTGAGTTATATCAATCTAAGTCCATAAATCCTAGTTCACTAATTTGAATTAATGAAGGCTAGAGTCAATGGCTATCAACTATCAATCACTTGGATATTAGTAACTCAAGAGTTCCTAAGTTATCTTCCCAAGCCAAGAACATAAAATTCTATTCTAACATCCTCCCAAGCATTTCATCAAACACTTGGAAGGTACAAAAGAGATCTAAGAAGAGAGATTAACCTAAACCTAATCCTAATTCTAGAGAGAAGTGAGAGCTTCTCTCTCTAGAAACTATCTCTAAACTAATCCTAATGTGAATGTATGAACTATTGATGAAAGATGATCCCTTCTCCTTCAATCCTTGGTCCTTTTAATGCATTTTGGCGCCAAAGTTGGTTGCACTGGGCCCTATAGCTTCCCAGAAATCGCTGGGCACGATTTTCATTTAAAAATCACGTGCGGCCTTCGGTGAGGATGTGCATAGTACGCGTACGCGTCCCTGGTCGATATTGCAATGTGCGCGCGAGCGCCTTGTGCGCGTGCGCGTCCTTGGACGAGATCAGTTCTTTGGCTTTTTTGTGCTTTTCTCTACTTGCATGCTTCCTTCCTTGTTCCTTTGATCCATGCCTATCCTATTTTAACCTAAGATTACTAGCAAACACATCAAGGGATCTTATGGAATCAAGGATGAATTAAAATTATCAAAGTAAAGGCTTAAAAAGCATGTTTTTACATTCAAGCACAAATACGAGAGAGATAATAAAACCATGCTAATTCATTGGTTAAATGTGAGAAAATGTTATCAAAATACTCTAAATTCAACACAAGATAAACCCTAAAAACGGGGTTTATCAGTCCCCAAGCAACTGAAAACAAAATAAAATAAAAAGAAGGGAACATACAATGAATCTCACAATATCAATGAAACTTAGTCCCAATTAGATGAGCGGGGCTAGTAGCTTTTTACTTCTGAATAGTTTTGGCATCTCTCTTTATCCTTTGAAATTCAGAATGATTGGCATCTATAGGAACTCAGAATTTTAGATAGTGTTATTGATTCTCCTAGTTAAGTACGTTGATTCTTGAACACAGCTACTTTATGAGTCTTGGCTGTGGCCCTAAGCACTTTATTTTCCAGTATTACCACCGGATACATAAATGCCACAGACACATAACTGGGTGAACCTTTTCAGATTATGACTTAGCTTTGCTAAAGTCCCTAATTAGTGGTGTCCAGAGTTCTTAAGCACACTCTTTTTGCTTTGGATCACGACTTTAACCACTCAGTCTCAAGCTTTTCACTTGGACCTTCATGACACAAGCACATGATTAGGGATAGCTTGATTTAGCTGCTTAGGCCAGGATTTTATTCCTTTAGGCCCTCCTATCTATTAATGCTCAAAGCCTTGGATCCTTTTTACCCTTTCCTTTTGGTTTAAAGGGCTATTGGCTTTTTCTACTTGCTTTTTCTTTTTCTTTCTTTTCCTTTTTTTTCGCTATTTTCTCTTTTTCACTGCGTTTTCTTGCTTCAAGAATCAATTTTATGATTTTTCAAATCATCAATAATATTTCTCTTTGTTCATTATTCTTTTAAGAGCCAACAATTTTAACATTCATAAACTTCACTATAAAAAATATGCACTGTTCAAGCATTCATTCAGAAAAACAAAAAGTATTGCCACCACATCAAAATCATTAAACTAATTTCAAGATAAAATTTGAAATCCAAGTGCTTCTTGTTCTTTTGTAATTAGGCACATTTTTCATTTACGATAGGTGAATGATTCATAGAATTATTCATAGCTTTAAGGTATAGACACTAGACACTAATGATCATGTAATGAAGACACAAACATGGATAACACATAAAGCATCAAATTCGAAAAACAGAAAAATAAGAACAAGGAAATTAAAGAACCAGTCCACCTTAGTGATGGCGGCAAGTTCTTCCTCTTGAAGATCCAATGGAACGCCTGAGCTCCTCTATGTCTCTTCCTTGCCTTTGTTGCTCCTCCCTCATAGCTCTTTGATCTTCTCTAATCTCATGGAGAATGATGGAGTGCTCTTGGTGCTCCACCCTTAGTTGGTCCATGTTGTAACTCAAACCGTCCAAAGAGGTGTTGAGTTGCTCCCAATAGTTGTGTGGAGGAAAATACATCTCTTGAGGCATCTCAGGGATTTCTTGATGAGGAATTTCCTCATACTCTTGTTGAGGTCCATGAGTGGGCTCTCTTGTTTGCTCCATCCTTTTCTTAGTGATAGGCTTGTCCTCTTTAATGAGGATGTCTCCTTCTATGTCAATCCCAGCCGAATTGCATAGGTGACAAATAAGATGAAGAAAAGCTAACCTTGCCAAAGTGGAGGACTTGTCAGCCACCTTGTAGAGTTCTAGAGGTATGATCTCATGAACTTCCACTTCCTCCCCAATCATGATACTATGGATAATGATGGCCTGATCTACTGTTACTTCGGATCGGTTGCTAGTAGGAATGATAGAGTGCTGGATAAATTCCAATCATCCTCTAGCCACAGGCTTAAGCTCTGGTCTTCTCAATTGAACCGGCTTGCCTCTTGAGTCTCTTTTCCATTGAGCTCCTTCCACACATATGTCCATGACGACTTGGTCCAACCTTTGATCAAAGTTGACCCTTCTAGTGTAGGGGGCATGCGTTTTCTTGCATCATTGGCAAGTTAAACGCCAACCTTACATTTTCCGAACTGAAATCCAAGTATTTCCCCCGAACCATTGTAAGCCAATTCTTTGGATTTGGGTTCATACTTTGATCATTGTTCCTAGTGATCCATGCATTGGCATAGAACTCTTGAACCATTAAGATTCTGACTTGTTGAATGGGGTTGGTGAGAACTTCCCAACCTCTTCTTCAGATCTCATGTCAGATCTCTGAATACTCATTCTTCTTGAGCATAAAAGGGACCTCAGGAATCACCTTCTTCTTGGCCACAACTTCATAGAAGTGGTCTTGATGGACCTTTGAGATGAATCTATCCATCTCCCATGACTCGGAGGTGGAAGCTTTTGCCTTCTCTTTCCTCTTTCTAGAGGTTTCTCCGGCCTTAGGTGTCATAAATGGTTATGAAAAAACAAAAAGCAATGCTTTTACCACACCAAACTTAAAAGGTTTGCTCGTCCTCGAGCAAAAAAAGAAAGAAAGAAGGAGAAGAAGAGGAAAATGGAGGAGATGTAGGTAGAGATAGGTTCGGCCAAAGGGGTAGGAGAGGGTTTGTGATGTGTGAAAATGAAAGAGTGAATAGGGGTATTTACTGAGAAAGAGAGGGAGAGTGGCCGAATGGAATTGGGTGGGTTTGGGAGGGGAAAGTGTTTGAATTTGAAAAGTGAGGTAGGTGGGGATTTTGGGAAAGAGGGATGGAGGTGATTGGTGAAGAGAATATAGGAAAGAGGATAGGATTTGATAGGTGAATGGTATTTTGGGTAGAGTGTTATAGAGATGTATGAGGGGGAGAGAGAGAGAGAGAGGTGGGGTAGGTGATGAGCGGATAATTTATACACTTTTTGGCATTGTTTTTAGGTAGTTTTTAGTAAGTTCAAGCTACTTTTAGGGATGTTTTCATTAGTTTTTATGTTAAATTCATATTTCTGGACTTTACTATGAGTTTGTGTGTTTTTCTGTGATTTCAGGTAATTTCTGGCTGAAATTGAGGGACTTGAGCAAAACTCTGAAAAAGGCTGACAAAAGGACTGCTGATGCTGTTGGAATGTGACCTCCCTACACTCGAAATAGATTTTCTGGAGCTACAGAACTCCAAATGGCGTGCTCTCAACGGCGTAGGAAAGTAGACATTCAGAGCTTTCCAGCAATATATAATAGTCTATACTTTATTCGGGAATTGACGATGTAAAGTGGCGCTCAACGCCAAGTACATGCTGCTGTCTGGAGTTAAACGCCAGAAACACGTCACAACCCGGAGTTGAACGCCAGAAACACGCTATAACTCGGCGTTCAACTCCAAAGAAAGCCTCAGCTCGTGGATAGATCAAGCTCAGCCCAAACACATGCCAAGTGGGCCCCAGAAGTGGATTTATGCATCAATTACTTACTCATGTAAACCCTAGTAGCTAGTTTAGTATAAATAAGACTTTTTACTAGTGTATTAGAGTCTTATCTGGTCTTTGACCATATCTGGGAACATCTCTGGACGCCTAGTCCTTAGACCATGGGGGCTGGCCATTCGGCCATGCCTGAACCTTTCACTTATGTATTTTCAACGGTGGAGTTTCTACACACCATAGATTAAGGGTGTGGAGCTTTGCTGTACCTCAAGTTTTAATGCAATTACTATTATTTTCTATTCAATTATCTTTTATTCTTATTCCAAGATATACGTTGCACAACAACTTGATGAATGTGATGATCCGTGACACTCATCGTCATTCTCACCTATGAACGCGCGTGACTGACAACCACTTCCGTTCTACCTTAGGCCGGGCGCATATCTCTTAGATTCCCCAACAGAATCTTCATGGTATAAGCAAGATAGATGGCGGCATTCATGGGAATCCAGAAAGTCTAACCTTGTCTGTGGTATTCCGAGTAGGACTCCGCGAATCCGGAAAGTCTAACCTTGTCTGTGGTATTCCGAGTAGGATTCTGGTATTGAATGACTGTGACGAGCTTCAAACTCCTGAAGGCTGGGCGTTAATGACAGACACAAAAGAATCAAGAGATTCTATTCCAACCTGATTGAGAACCGACAGATGATTAGCCGTGCTGTGATAGAGCATAGGACCATTTTCACTGAGAGGATGGGATGTAGCCATTGACAACGGTGATGCCCTACATACAGCTTGCCATGGAAAGGAGTAAGAAGGATTGGATGAATGTAATAAGAAAGTAGAGATTCAAGAGGAGCACAGCATCTTCATATGCCTATCTGAAATTCTCACCATGGAATTATATGAGTAACTATTTACTATTTTATTTTTTGTTTATTATTTATTTTCAAACTTATCATAAACCATTTAATCTGCCTAACTGAAATTTACAAGGTGACCATAGCTTGCTTCATACCAACAACTTCAATCTCTCTTCCTAATTACCCCCTTCACCACTCACATCCATCCACTCTTCCCCATAAACTCCACCTACCTTCAAAATTCAAAAACACTTTCCCACTCAATCCCACCCTAAATGACCAAAACTACACCCACTACCCTCCCTATATATACCCTTCCATTCTACTTCATTTTCACACAACACAACCCCCTCTTCTATACCTTGGCCGAAACCTACACTCCCCATTCTCCTCCATATTTTCTTCTTCTTCTTCTTCTCTTTTTTCTTCTCTTGCTCGAGGGCGAGCAATATTTTAAGTTTGGTGTGGTAAAAGCATAAGCTTTTTGTTTTTCCATTACCATCAATGGCATCTAAGGCCGAAGAATCCTCTAGAAAAGGAAAAGGGAAGACAAAAGCTTCCACCTCCGAGTCATGGGAGATGGAAAGATTCATCTCCAAAAGCCATCAAGACCACTTCTATGATGTTGTGGCAAAGAAGAAGGTGATCCCTGAGGTCCCTTTCAAACTCAAGAAAAATGAGTATCCGGAGATCCGACATGAAATCCGAAGAAGAGGTTGGGAAGTCCTAACCAACCCCATGCAACAAGTCGGAATCTTAATGGTTCAAGAGTTCTATGCCAATGCATGGATCACTAGGAACCATGATCAAAGTATGAACCCGA
>NC_029778.3:47420771-47422640 GCF_000817695.3 Arachis duranensis
GAAGAGCTTAAGGACATTGTTGGTCCTTCAAGAAGAAGATGCCACTAAGGTGGATTCATTCCTTGTTCTTATTTCTTTCTGCTTTTCGGTTTTTATGTTGTGTTCATTTATGTTTTGTGTCTCTACTTCATGATCATTAGTGTTTAGTAACTATGTCTTAAAGTTATGAAGAATTTCATTAATCCTTCACCTCTCTTAAATGAAAAATGTTTTTAATCAAAAGAACAAGAAGTACATGAATTTCGAATTTATCCTTGATTTAGTTCAATTATATTGATGTGGTGACAATACTTTCTGTTTTCTGAATGAATGCTTGAACAGTGCATTTTTTTGATCTTGTTGTTTATGAATGTTAAAACTGTTGGCTCTTGAAAGAATGATGAACAAAGAGAAATGTTATTGACAATCAGAAAAATCATGAAAATTGATTCTTGAAGCAAGAAAAAGCAGTGAAAAGTAAAAAGCTTGCGAAAAAAAATGGCAAAAAAATAGAAAGAAAAAGAAAAAGCAAGCAGAAAAAGCCAATAGCCCTTAAAACCAAAAGGCAAGGGTAAAAAAGGATCCAAGGCTTTGAGCATCAATGGATAGGAGGGCCCAAGGAAATAAAATCCAGGCCTAAGCGGCTAAATCAAGCTGTCCCTAACCATGTGCTTGTGTCATGCAGGTCCAAGTGAAAAGCTTGAGACTGAGTGGTTAAAGTCGTGTTCCAAAGCAAAAGAGTGTGCTTAAGAGCTCTAGACACCTCTAACTGGGGACTCTAGCAAAGGTGAGTCACAATCTGAAAAGGTTCACCCAGTCATGTGTCTGTGGCATTTATGTATCCGGTGGTAATACTGGAAAACAAAGTGCTTAGGGCCACGGCCAAGACTCATAAAAGTAGCTGTGTTCAAGAATCAACATACTCAACTAGGAAGTCAATAACACTATCCGAAATTCTAAGTTCCTAGAGAAGCCAATCATTCTGAACTTCAAAGGAAAAAGTGAGATGCCAAAACTGTTCAGAGGCAAAAAACTACAAGTCCCGCTCATCTAATTAGTCCATACTTTATTCGGGAATTGACGACGTAAAGTGGCACTCAACGCCAAGTACATGCTGCTGTCTGGAGTTAAACGCCAGAAACACGTCACAACCCGGAGTTGAACGCCAGAAACACGCTATAACTCGGCGTTCAACTCCAAAGAAAGCCTCAGCTCGTGGATAGATCAAGCTCAGCCCAAACACATACCAAGTGGGCCCCAGAAGTAGATTTATGCATCAATTACTTACTCATGTAAACCCTAGTAGCTAGTTTAGTATACATAAGACTTTTTACTAGTGTATTAGAGTCTTATCTGGTCTTTGACCATATCTGGGAACATCTTTGGACGCCTAGTCCTTAGACCATGGGGGCTGGCCATTCGGCCATGCCTGAACCTTTCACTTATGTATTTTCAACGGTGGAGTTTCTACACACCATAGATTAAGGGTGTAGAGCTCTGCTGTACCTCAAGTTTTAATGCAATTACTATTATTTTCTATTCAATTCTCTTTTATTCTTATTCCAAGATATTCGTTGCACTTCAACTTGATGAATGTGATGATCCGTGACACTCATCATCATTCTCACCTATGAACGCGCGTGACTGACAACCACTTCCGTTCTACCTTAGGCCGGGCGCATATCTCTTAGATTCCCCAACAGAATCTTCATGGTATAAGCAAGATAGATGGCGGCATTCATGGGAATCCAGAAAGTCTAACCTTGTCTGTGGTATTCCGAGTAGGATTCCGGGAATCCGGAAAGTCTAACCTTGTCTGTGGTATTCCGAGTAGGATTCCGGGAATCCGGAAAGTCTAACCTTGTCTGTGGTATTCCGAGTAGGATTCCG
>NC_029778.3:47426216-47426661 GCF_000817695.3 Arachis duranensis
AAGAGAGTAGAAGAAGAAGAAATGAGGAAGAGGGAGATGGTGGTGTGTTCGGCCAAAGAGGGGGAGAAGTGGTGTGTAGGTTGTGTGAAAATGAAGGGTTGAAGAAGGGTGAGGTTGGTGGGGTTTTATGAAGGATGGATGTGAGTGGTGAAGAGAATGGTAGGATTTGATAGGTGAGGGGTTTTTGGGGAAGAGGTGTTGAGGTGATTGGTGAATGGGGGGAGAAGAGAGAGAGTGATGGTAGGGTCCTGTGGGGTCCACAGATCCTGTAGTGTCAAGGAAAAGGCATCCTTGCACCAAATGGCATCAAAATCCACGTTTTGAGCCAAATCTGGCGTTAAACGCCGGGCTGGTGCCCATTCCTGGCATTTAACGCCAGGTTCTTGCCCTTTACTGGCGTTTAACGCCAGTCTGGTGCCCCTTTCTGGCGTTAAACGCCCAGAAT
>NC_029778.3:47427406-47427928 GCF_000817695.3 Arachis duranensis
TCTACAAGTCCATAGGCTTGTTTTCTTGAGTTGTCTGCCATCTCTAGTGAGATTTTTGCAGCTTGTACCTCAAAGATCCCTGATTTCTCCATTACAGAGAGGGGCATGAGGTTTACACTTGATCCTAAGTCACACAAGGCCTTCTTGAAGGTCATGGTGCCTATGGTACAAGGTATAGAAAACTTCCCAGGATCCTGCCTCTTTTGAGGTAATTGCTGCCTAGACAAGTTATCCAGTTCTTTGGTGAGCAGAGGGGGTTCATCCTCCCAAGTCTCATTTCCAAATAGCTTGTCATTTAGCTTCATGATTGCTCCAAGATATTTAGCAACTTGCTCCTCAGTGACATACTCATCCTCTTCAGAGGAGGAATACTCATCAGAGCTCATGAATGGCAGAAGTATGTCCAATGGGATCTCTATGGTCTCAGTTTGAGCCTCAGATTCCCAAGGTTCCTCATTGGGGAACTCAGTGGAGGTCAGTGGACGTCCAATGAGGTCTTCCTCAGTGGCGTTCACTGCCTCT
>NC_029778.3:47432732-47434966 GCF_000817695.3 Arachis duranensis
TTTTATTCTTATTCCAAGATATACGTTGCACAACAACTTGATGAATGTGATGATCCGTGACAGTCATCATCATTCTCACCTATGAACGCGCGTGACTGACAACCACTTCTGTTCTACCTTAGGCCGGGCGCATATCTCTTAGATTCCCCAACAGAATCTTCGTGGTATAAGCTAGATAGATGGCGGCATTCATGGGAATCCAGAAAGTCTAACCTTGTCTGTGGTATTCCGAGTAGGATTCCGGGAATCCGAAAAGTTTAACCTTGTCTGTGGTATTCCGAGTAGGATTCTGGTATTGAATGACTGTGACGAGCTTCAAACTTCTGAAGGTTTGGGCGTTAGTGATAGACGCAAAAGAATCAAGGGATTCTATTCCAACCTGATTGAGAACCGACAGATGATTAGCCGTGCTGTGACAGAGCATAGGACCATTTTCACTGAGAGGATGGGATGTAGCCATTGACAATGGTGATGCACTACATACAGCTTGCCATGGAAAGGAGTAAGAAGGATTGGATGAATGTAATAAGAAAGTAGAGATTCAAGAGGAGCACAGCATCTCCATATGCGTATCTGAAATTCTCACCATGGAATTATATGAGTAACTATTTACTATTTTATTTTCTGTTTATTATTTATTTTCAAACTTATCATAAACCATTTAATCTGCCTAACTGAGATTTACAAGGTGACCATTGCTTTCATACCAACAATCTCTGTGGGATTGACCCTTACTCACGTAAGGTATTACTTGGATGACCTAGTACACTTGCTGGTTAAGTTGAACGGAGTTGTGTCCACACATACCATAGAGCCACAATAATGATTCCATACAATAACAAAGAGACCAACTTTGATGATCACAATTTCGTCCACCATGTTTTCGGCGCCGTTGCCGGGGATTGTTCGAGTATGGACAACTGACGGTTCATCTTGTTGCTCAGATTAGGTAATTTTCTTTTCAAAAAACCTTTTTCAAAATTTTTCTTTTCTTTTTTGTTTTTTTTCCAAAAAATATTTTTGAAAAAAAAATTTATTAATAAGAATACAAAAAAATCATAAAATCATAAAAACCAAAAATATTTTGTGTTCTTGTTTGAGTCTTGAGTCAATTTTTAAGTTTGGTGTCAATTGCATGTTTTTAAAATTTATGCATTATTTTTTCGAAAATCTCATGCATTCATAGTGTTCTTCATGATCTTCAAGTTGTTCTTAACAAGTCTTCTAGTTTGATCTTGATGATTTCTTGTTTTGTGTTGTTTGTTGTTTTTCATATGCATTTTTCGTTTGTTAGAGTCCATGCATTAAAGATTTCTAAGTTTGGTGTCTTGCATGTTTTCTTTGCATCAAAAATTTTTCAAAAATATGTTCTTGATTTTCATCATGATCTTCAAAGTGTTCTTGGTGTTCATCTTGCATTCATAGTGTTCTTGCATGCATCATGTATTTTGATCCAAAGTTTTCATGTTTTGGGTCATTTTCATGTTTTTCTCTCTCATCATTGAAAAAATTCAAAAAATCAAAAAAAATATCTTCTCCTTTTTTCTCTCAAAATTTCAAAAATTTGAAGTTGACTTAGTAAAAAATTTTCAAAATTAGTTGTTCCTTACAAGTCAAATCAAATTTTCAAATTTTAAAAATCTTATCTTTTCAAAATCTTTTTCAAAAATCATATCTTTTCCATTTTTTCTTTTTTTTCGAAAATTTCAAAAATCTTTTTCAAAATATTTTCAAAATCTTTTTCTTATCTTTATATCATATTTTCGAAATTACACTAAAAATTAATGTGATTGATTCAAAAATTTGAAGTTTGTTACTTTCTTGTTAAGAAAGGTTCAATCCTTAAGTTCTAGAATCTTATCTTGTAGTTTCTTGTTAGTGAAGTAAGTAATTTTAAATTTAAAAATTAAAATCTTTTTTTTATCTTTTCTATCTTATCTTCTTACCTTATCTTTTTATCATATCTTTTTCAAAAGTTTTATCTTTTACAAAATTTGATTTCAAAATATCTTATCTAACTTATCTTCTTATCTTTTCAAATTTGATTTTAATATCTTTTTCAACTAACTCTTTGACTTTGTGTTTGTTTCTTATCTTTTTCAAAACCACCTAACCAATTTTCCCTCTCTAATTTTCGAAAATATCTCATCTCTTTTTCAAAAACTCTTTTTGTTTTAAATTTTAATTTTAATCTTATCTTATCTCTAATTTTCGAAAATTACTAACCCCTTTTT
>NC_029778.3:47435940-47439346 GCF_000817695.3 Arachis duranensis
ATGGAGAAATCATCCAAATTTCTCATGGAAGGATCAACAAAAGCCTCAACAAGGCTTTAACAATAGTGGATGCAATAGGCTGAGCAATAGCAAGCCTTTTCCATCATCTTCTCAGCAACAGACAGAGAATTCTGAACAAAACACTTCTAATTTAGCCAATCTAGTCTCTGATCTGTCAAAGGCCACTTTCAGTTTCATGAGTGAAACAAGATCCTCCATTAGAAATCTAGAGGCACAAGTGGGCCAGCTGAGTAAGAAAGTCATTGAAACTCCTCCTAGTATTCTCCCAAGCAATACAGAAGAGAATCCAAAAGGAGAGTGCAAGGCCATTGATGTAATCAATATGGCCAAATGCACAAGGGAGGAGAAGGACGAAAATCCTAGTAAGGAATACCTCCTGGGACGTCTCTCAAGTAAGAAGGAGTTTCCTATTAAGAATCCAAAGGAATCTGAGGCTCATATAGAGACCATAGAGTTTCCATTAAATCTCCTTCTGCCATTCATGAGCTCTGAAGACTATTCTTCCTCTGAGGAGGATGAAGATGTGACTGGAGAGCAAGTTGCTCAATATTTAGGAGCTAACATGAAGCTGAATGCCAAGTTGTTTGGTAATGAGACTTGGGAAAGTGAACCTCCCTTACTCATTAATGAACTAGATACCTGGATTCAGCAAATTTTACCTCAAAAGAAACAAGATCCTGGCAAGTTCTTAATACCTTATACCATAGGCACATTGACCTTTGAAAAAGCTCTATGTGATCTGGGGTCAGGGATAAATCTTATGCCACTCTCTGTAATGGAGAAGCTGGGGATCATTGAGGTACAACCTGCCTTGTTCTCATTACAATTGGCAGACAAGTCATTGAGACAAGCTTATGGAATAGTAGAGGACGTGTTAGTAAAGGTTGAAGGCCTTTACATCCCTGCTGATTTCATAATCTTAGATACTAGGAAGGAAGAGGATGAATGCATCATCCTTGGAAGACCTTTCCTAGCTACAGTAGGAGCTGTGATAGATGTCAACAGAGCTGAATTAGTCCTTCAATTGAATGAGGACTACCTTGTGTTTAAGGAACATGGCCATCCCTCTGTGACAAAAGAGAGTAAGCATGAAGAGCTTCTTTCAATTCAGAGTCAAGAAGGGCCCCCACAGTCAAACTCTAAGTTTGGTGTTGGGAGGCCACAACCAAACTCTAAGTTTGGTGTTAAGACCCTATATCCAAACTTTAAGTTTAGTGTTGGGACTATACAACACTGACCTGATCACCTGTGAGGCTCCATGAGAGCCCACTGTCAAGCTAATGACATTAAAAGAGCGCTTGTTGGGAGGCAACCCAATTTTTATTTATCTAATTTTATTTTTATTGTTATTTTGTGTTTTATTAGGTGCATGATCATGTGGAGTCACGAAAAAAAATATAAAAATTAAAAACAGAATCAAAAACAGCAGAAGAAAAATCACACCCTGGAGGGAGGACAGACTGGCATTCAACACCAGTAAGAAGCATCTGGCTGGCGTTCAACGCCAGAACAGAGCATGAATCTGGCGCTGAACGCCAGAAACAAGCAACATTCTGGCGTTTGAATGCCAGGAATGTGCCTTGAGGAAAGCTGGCGCTGAACGCCAGTAACAAGCATGGAACTGGCGTTCAATGCCAGAAACATGCTATACATGGGCGTTGAACGCCCAGAACATGCTACACATAGGCGTTGAACGCCCAGAACGTGCATCACCTCGGTGTTTAAATGCCAGAATGGTATGCAAAGGCATTTTGTATATCTATTTGGTGCAGGGATGTGATTCCTTGACACCTCAAGATCTGTGGATCCCACAGGATCACCTCAGGATCTGTGGAACCCACAGGATCCCCACCTAACATATTCCCACCTTACCTCCTAATCCTATAACACTCTTCCCCATATCACACTTCCCAACAACTTCAATCTCTCTTCCCAATTACCCCCTTCACCACTCACATCCATCCACTCTTCCCCATAAACCCCACCTACCTTCAAAATTTAAAAACACTTTCCCACCCAATCCCACCCTAAATGTCCAAAACTACACCCACTACCCTCCCTATATATACCCTTCCATTCTACTTCATTTTCACACAACACAACCCCCTCTTCTATACCTTGGCCGAAACCTACACTCCCCCTTCTCCTCCATATTTTCTTCTTCTTCTTTTTCTCTTCTTTCTTCTCTTGCTCGAGGGCGAGCAATATTTTAAGTTTGGTGTGGTAAAAGCATAAGCTTTTTGTTTTTCCAATTACCATCAATGGCACCTAAGGCCGGAGAATCCTCTAGAAAAGGAAAAGGGAAGAAAAAAGCTTCCACCTCCGAGTCATGGGAGATGGAAAGATTCATCTCCAAAAGCCATCAAGACCACTTCTATGATGTTGTGGCAAAGAAGAAGGTGATCCCTGAGGTCCCTTTCAAACTCAAGAAAAATGAGTATCCGGAGATCCGACATGAAATCTGAAGAAGAGGTTGGAAAGTCCTAACCAACCCCATGCAATAAGTCAGAATCTTAATGGTTCAAGAGTTCTATGCCAATGCATGGATCACTAGGAACCATGATCAAAGTATGAACCCGAGTCCAAAGAATTATCTCACAATGGTTCGGGGGAAATACTTAGATTTTAGTCCGGAGAATGTGAGGTTGTTATTCCACTTGCCCATGATGCAAGGATATGTACGCCCCTACACTAGAAGGGTCAACTTTAATCAAAGGTTGGACCAAGTCCTAATGGACATATGTGTGGAAGGAGCTCAGTGGAAAAGAGACTCCAAAGGCAAGCTAGTTCAACTAAGAAGACTGGACCTCAAGCCTGTGGCTAGAGGATGGTTGGAGTTCATTCAACGCTCCATCATTCCTACTAGCAACCGATCTGAACTTACTGTGGATCGGGCCATCATGATACATAGCATCATGATTGGAGAGGAAGTAGAAGTTCATGAGGTCATCTCCAATGAAATCTACAAAATAGCCGACAAGTCCTCCGCCATGGCAAGGCTAGCTTTTCCTCACCTTATTTGCCATCTATGCTACTCAGCTGGAGTTATCATAGAAGGAGACATCTCCATTGAGGAGGATAAGCCCATCACCAAGAAGAGTGTGGAGCAAGCAAGAGAGACCCTCCACGGATCTCAAGAGATGCATGAAGAAGCTCATCATCAAGAAATCCCTGAGATGCCTCAAGGGATGCACTTTTCTCCCAACAACTATTGGGAACAACTCAACACTTTATTAGAAGCTTTGAGCCACAATGTTGAACAATTAAGGGTGGAACGTCATGAGCACTCCATCATTCTCCATGAAATAAGAGAAGATCAAAAAGCAATGAGGGAGGAGCAACAAAGGCAAGGAAGGGACATAGAAGAGCTTAAGGACATTGTTGG
>NC_029778.3:47439434-47439641 GCF_000817695.3 Arachis duranensis
TATCTTGTTGTTTATGAATGTTAAAACTGTTGGCTCTTGAAAGAATGATGAACAAAGAGAAATGTTATTGCAATCTGAAAAATCATGAAAATTGATTCTTGAAGCAAGAAAAAGCAGTGAAAAGTAAAAAGCTTGCAAAAAAAATGGCGAAAAAAATAGAAAGAAAAAGAAAAAGCAAGCAGAAAAAGCCAATAGCCCTTAAAACCA
>NC_029778.3:47439852-47441403 GCF_000817695.3 Arachis duranensis
GAGTGTGCTTAAGAGCTCTGGACACCTCTAACTGGGGACTCTAGCAAAGCTGAGTCACAATCTGAAAAGGTTCACCCAGTCATGTGTCTGTGGCATTTATGTATCCGGTGGTAATACTGGAAAACAAAGTGCTTAGGGCCACGGCAAAGACTCATAAAAGTAGCTGTGTTCAAGAATCAACATACTCAACTAGGAAAGTCAATAACACTATCAGAAATTCTAAGTTCCTAGAGAAGCCAATCATTCTGAACTTCAAAGGAAAAAGTGAGATGCCAAAACTGTTCAGAGGGAAAAAGCTACAAGTCCCGCTCATCTAATTAGAATTAATATTCATTGATATTTTGGAATTTAAAGTATATTCTCTTCTTTTTATCCTATTTGATTTTCAGTTGCTTGGGGACAAGCAACAATTTAAGTTTGGTGCTGTGATGAGCGGATAATTTATACGCTTTCTGGCATTGTTTTTAGGTAGTTTTTAGTAAGTTCAAGCTACTTTTAGGGATGTTTTCATTAGTTTTTATGATAAATTCACATTTCTGGACTTTACTATGAGTTTGTGTGTTTTCCTGTGATTTCAGGTAATTTCTGGCTGAAATTGAGGGACTTGAGGAAAACTCTGAAAAAGGCTGACAAAAGGAATGCTGATGCTGTTGGAACCTGACCTCCCTGCACTCGAAATGGATTTTATTGAGCTACAGAACTCCAAATGGCGCGCTCTCAATGGCGTTGGAAAGTAGACATCCAGAGCTTTCTAGCAATATATAATAGTCTATACTTTATTCGGGAATTGACGACGTAAAGTGGCGCTCAACGCCAAGTACATGCTGCTGTCTGGAGTTAAACGCCAGAAACACGTCACAACCCGGAGTTGAACGCCAGAAACACGCTATAAGTCGGCGTTCAACTCCAAACGAAGCCTCAGCTTGTGGATAGATCAAGCTCTCAGCCCAAACACATACCAAGTGGGCCCCAGAAGTGGATTTATGCATCAATTATTTACTCATGTAAACCCTAGTAGCTAGTTTAGTATAAATAAGACTTTTTACTAGTGTATTAGAGTCTTATCTGGTCTTTGACCACATCTGGGAACATCTCTGGACGCCTAGTCCTTAGACCATGGGGGCTGGTCATTCGGCCATGCCTGAACCTTTCACTTATGTATTTTCAACGGTGGAGTTACTACACACCATATATTAAGGGTGTGGAGCTCTGCTGTACCTCAAGTTTTAATGCAATTACTATTATTTTCTATTCAATTCTCTTTTATTCTTATTCCAAGATATACGTTGCACAATAACTTGATGAATGTGATGATCCGTGACACTCATCATCATTCTCACCTATGAACGCGCGTGACTGACAACCACTTCCGTTCTACCTTAGGCCGGGTGCATATCTCTTAGATTCCCCAACAGAGTCTTCGTGGTATAAGCTAGATAGATGGCGGCATTCATGGCAATCCAGAAAGTCTAACCTTGTCTGTGGTATTCCGAGTAGGATTCCGGGAATCCGGAAAGTCTAACCTTGTCTGTGGTATTCCGAGTAGGATTC
>NC_029778.3:47441542-47445551 GCF_000817695.3 Arachis duranensis
ATGCTGTGACAGAGCATATGACCATTTTCACTGAGAGGATGGGATGTAGCCATTGACAACGGTGATGCCCTACATACATCTTGCCATGGAAAGGAGTAAGAAGGATTGGATGAATGTAATAAGAAAGTAGAGATTCAAGAGGAGCACAACATCTCCATATGCCTATCTGAAATTCTCACCATGGAATTATTTGAGTAACTATTTACTATTTTATTTCTGTTTATTATTTATTCTCAAACTTATCATAAACCATTTAATCTGCCTAACTGAGATTTACAAGGTGACCATAGCTTGCTTCATACCAACAATCTCTGTGGGATCGACCCTTACTCACGCAAGGTATTACTTGGATGACCCAGTACACTTGCTGGTTAAGTTGAACGGAGTTGTTTCCACACATAGCATAGAGCCACAATAATGATTCCATACAATAACAAAGAGACCAACTTTGATGATCACAATTTCGTCCACCAAGTTTTTGGCGCCGTTGCCGGGGATTGTTCGAGTATGGACAACTGACGGTTCATCTTTTTGAAAGTTTTCAAAAAATAAAGGAAAAAGGATAAAAAAATGAAAAATATTTTATTTTGAAAAAAGATTTTGATAAGATAAATTTTTGAAATTGAAATCTTAGCTTGACTAACAAGAAACAACTTATTTTAAAAAATTTTGACTAAGTCAACCCAAAGATTTCGAAATTTATGAGAGAAAAAGGGAAAGATATTTTTTTATTTTTGAATTTTTAATGAGGAGAGAAAAAACACAAAAATGACTAAAGACATGAAAATTTTGGATTAAAACAAATGATGCATGCAAGAACACTATGAATGTCAAGATGAACACCAAGAACACTTTGAAGATCATGATGAACATCAAGAACTTATTTTTGAAAAATTTTCAAGAAAAGAAAAACATGCAAGACACCAAACTTAGAGATTTTTCATGTTTAGACACTATGAATTCAAAGATGCATATGAAAAACAACAAAGGACACAAAACAAGAAAATATGAAGATCAAACAAGGGGACTCATTAAGAACAAATTGAAGATCATGAAGAACACATGCATGAGTTTTTTCGAAGTTTTTTAGAAAATAAAAAAATGCAATTTACATCAAACTTAAAAATTGACACTAACTGATGAGCGGATAATTTATACGCTTTTTGACATTGTTTTTAGGTAGTTTTTAGTAGGATCTAGTTACTTTTAGGGATGTTTTCATTAGTTTTTATGATAAATTCACATTTCTGAACTTTACTATGAGTTTGTGTGTTTTTCTGTGATTTCAGGTATTTTCTGGCTGAAATTGAAGGACCTGAGCAAAATTCTAATAAAATGCTGACAAAGGACTGCTGATGCTGTTGGATTCTGACCTCCCTGCACTTAAAATGGATTTTCTAGAGCCACAGTACTCCAAATGGCGCAGTCTCAATGGCGTTGAAAAGTATACATCCAGAGCTTTCCAGCAATATATAATAGTCTATGCTTTATTCGAGATTAGATGATGTAAACTGGTGCTCAACGCCAGTTCCATGCTGCATTCTAGAGTCAAACGCCAGAAACACGTCACGAACCAGAGTTGAACGCCAAAAATACATTACAACTTGGTGTTCAACTCCAAAAGAAGCCTCTGCACGTGTAAAGCTCAAGCTCTGCCCAAGCACACACCAAGTGGGCCTCGGAAGTGGATTTCTGCATCAATTACTTACTTCTGTAAACCATAGTAGCTAGTCTAGTATAAATAGGACATTTTATTATTGTATTAGACATCCTGGATTGTATTTTTGATCCTGTGGTCACGCTTTGGGGGCTGGCCATTCGGCCATGCCTGAACCTTCATCACTTATGTATTTTCAACTGTGGAGTTTCTACACACCATAGATTAAGGGTGTGGAGCTCTGCTGTACCTCGAGTTTTAATGCAATTACTACTATCTTTTATTCAAATTCAATCTTATTTCTGTTCTAAGATACTACTCGTACTTCAACCTGATGGATGTGATGATCCGTGACACTCATCATCATCCGTCCCTATGAACACGTGCCTGACAACCACTTCTGTTCTACAAGCGAAAGCTAGAGCGTGTATCTCTTGGATTCCTGATGCACGACGCATGGTTACCCTCGCCTGACAACCGAGCCTTCCATTCCATGAGATCAGAGTCTTCCTGGTATAAGCTAGAATTGATGGCAGCATTCATGAGAATCCGGAAAGTCTAAACCTTGTCTGTGGTATTCCGAGTAGGATTCTGGGATTGAATGACTGTGACAAGCTTCAAACTCGCGATTGTTGGGCGTGATGACAAACGCAAAAGAATCAAGGGATTCTATTCCGACATGATCGAGAACCGACAGATGATTAGCCATGCCATGACAGAGAATTTGGACCTTTTTCACTGAGAGGATGGGATGTAGCCATTGACAACGGTGATGCCCTAGATACATCTTGCCATGGAAAGGACTAAGAAGGATTGGATGAAGGCATTAGGAAAGCAGAGATTCAGAAGGAGCACAGCATCTTCATACGCCTATCTGAAATTCCCATCGATGATCTACATAAGTATTTCTATCTTTATTTTCTGTTTATTTATTATTATTATTCGAAAACTCCATAACCATTTATTATCCCCCTGACTGAGATTTACAAGATGACCATAGCTTGCTTCATACCAACAATCTCTGCGGGATCGACCCTTACTCACGTAAGGTTTATTACTTGGACGACCCAGTGCACTTGCTGGTTAGTTGTGCGAGGTTGTGAAGAAAGTGTTGAGTTATAAACGCGCATACCAAGTTGAATCCCATTATTAGAGATCACAATTTCGTGCACCAAGTTTTTGGCGCCGTTGCCGGAGATTGTTCGAGTTTGGACAACTGACGGTTCATCTTGTTGCTCAGATTAGGTAATTTTCTTTTCATTTATTTTCAAAAAAATTTTTCAAAAATCTTTCAAAAAATTTTTCTCCCTCTATTTTCGAAAAATCCTTCAGAGTTTTTAAGAATGAATTCTAGAGTTTCAAAATGGTATGCTGAAGCTTGGCTGCCTATCAAGCTTTAGACTAACCTGGTATTATTCCTGGAATTTTGATTGAGGACTTTGAATTCATTACTTCCTTTTTCCTATATGTTTTCGAAAAAAATAAAATAAAATACAAAAAAATTTAGAAAATCATAAAAATTTAAAAATATTTTTGTATTTCTTGTTTGAGTCTAGTGTCATGTTTTAAGTTTGGTGTCAATTGCATATTCATCTTGTTCTTGCATTTTTCGAAAATTCATGCATTCATAGTGTTCTTCATGATCTTCAAGTTGTTCTTGGTAAGTCTTCTTGTTTGATCTTTAAATTTTCTTGTATTGTGTTTTTTGTTGTTTTTCATATGCATTTTTGCATTCATAGTGTCTAAACATGAAAATTTTCTAAGTTTGGTGTCTTGCATGTTTTTTCTTTTCTCTAGGTTTGGTGTCTTGCATATTTTCTTTGCATAAAAATTTTTTCAAAAATATGTTCTTGATGTTCATTATGATCTTCAAAGTGTTCTTAGTGTTCATCTTGACATTCATAGTGTTCTTGCATGCATAATGTGTTTTGATCCAAAATTTTCATGTTTTGCACTACAAGAAAAACACCCATTCAGGTACATTTGAAAAGTGTAGCTAAAAGTGAAAAAAAATGATGCCTTAGGCTACGGCTACGCTTTTTGGGGTGATTCCTATTCGGCCGTTGCCTATTCTCAAAGGCTACGCTTTTCTGCACCAAGGGCTACGCTTTTGGCGTTTGGGAATAGACTAAGCTTTTCAAGTGATGCTGTTCAAAACCAAAGGCTACGCTTTTCAGCTTTCATTCTTGCAGAATAGGCTACGCTTTTCAACGCTACTGCATCACTTGTAAAGCGTAGCCCCATTGTATACCATAGCTACTTTTTATAAGCGTAGTGGTGCACGAAATTGCAATCACACTTTTGCAACTCCGCACAACTAACCAGCAAGTGCACTGGGTCGTCCAAGTAATA
>NC_029778.3:47446125-47446627 GCF_000817695.3 Arachis duranensis
CCTTGGGTTGAGCAATGAAGCATTTTCGTGTAGAGACCTTTTCTGGAGTTAAACGCCAGCTTTTATGCCAGTTTGGGCGTTTAACTCCAAGTTTTATGCCAGTTCCAGCGTTAAACGCTGGAATTTCTGAGGCTATTTTGCCACGCCGGTTTGGGCCATCAAATCTTGGGCAAAGTATGGACTATCATATATTGCTGGAAAGCCCAGGATGTCTACTTTCCAATGCCATTAAGAGCGCGCCAATTGGGTATCTGTAGCTCCAGAAAATCCATTTCGAGTGCAGGGAGGTCAGAATCCAACAGCATCTGCAGTCCTTTTCAGTCTCTGAATCAGATTTTTGCTTAGAACCCTCAATTTCAGCCAGAAAATACCTGAAATCACAGAAAAACACACAAACTCATAGTAATGTTCAGAAAAGTGAATTTTAACTAAAAACTAATAAAAATATACTAAAAACTAACTAAATCATACTAAAAACATACTAAAAACAATGCCAAAAAGC
>NC_029778.3:47450098-47450679 GCF_000817695.3 Arachis duranensis
CATTTCTTTGCCTTTTCCTTATAAATTTTTGCATTTTCAAAGGCATTGAGTCTGAACTCCTCTAGCTCATTTAGCTGGAGTAATCTTTTTTCACCAGCTAACTGAGCATCCATGTTTAGGAATCTGGTTGCCCAGTAGGCTTTATGTTCCAGTTCTACGGGCAGATGACAGGCCTTCCCATACACCAGTTGGTATGGAGAGGTTCCTATAGGAGTCTTGAATGCTGTTCTGTATGCCCACAGAGCATCATCCAAGCTCTTTGCCCAATCCTTTCTTCGAGCTATCACAGTCCGTTCCAGGATTCTCTTTAGCTCTCTGTTAGAGACTTCAGCTTGCCCATTTGTCTATGGATGATACGGAGTTGCCACTTTGTGGCTAATTCCATATCTAACTATAGCAGAGTATAGCTGTCTGTTGCAGAAATGAGTGCCCCCGTCACTGATTAGTACTCTGGGAACACCAAATCTGCTGAAGATGTGTTTCTGGAGGAATTTTAGCATGGTTTTGGTATCATTAGTGGGTGTAGCAATTGCTTCCACCCACTTAGATACATAGTCTACTGCCACCAGAATATAAGTGTT
>NC_029778.3:47450779-47452647 GCF_000817695.3 Arachis duranensis
TTCAACTGCAGTTCTATGTTCTTGTTAGCAACTTTAGTTTCATAGAGCATCTCTTTAAATTCTGCTAACTGTTCTGTCATCTGGAGCAATTGTTGATTAAGCTCAATCATCTGTTCTTGAGGATTAAGGTCAGTGACTACTGTCATGACTTCCTCTTTTGGAGAGAACTCATTGCTAGAGTACAAATATTGATTTCTAGCAACAGTGTCTATAAGCTCTTGAGCTTCTTCAATTGTCTTCCTCATGTGGATAGATCCACCAGCTGAGTGATCTAAAGACATCTGAGCTTTTTCTGTGAGCCCATAGTAGAAGATGTCTAGCTGTACTCACTCTGAAAACATTTCGGAGGGGCATTTTCTTAGCATACCTCTATACCTCTCCCAGGCATTATAAAGGGATTCATTATCCTCTTGTTTAAAGCCTTGGATGTCCAGCCTTAGCTGTGTCATCCTCTTTGGAGGGTAAAAGTGGTTCAGGAATTTGTCTGATAACTGTTTCCATGTCTGTATGCTTGCTGTAGGTTAGTTATTTAACCACCTTTTAGCTTGATCTTTTACAGCAAATGGAAACAGTAATAGTCTGTAGACATCCTGATCCACCTCTTTATCATATACTGTGTCAGCAATCTGTAAGAACTGTGCCAGAAACTCAGTAGGCTCTTCCTTACTGTGTCAGCAATTTGTAAAAACTGTGCCAGAAACTCAGTAGGTTCTTCCTGTGGAAGACCGGAATATTGGCAATTTTGCTGCACTATGATAATGAGTTGAGGATTTAGCTCAAAGCTGCTTGCTTTGATGGGAGGTGTACATATGCTACTCCCATATGCAGCTGTAATGGGGTTAGCATATGACCCCAGAGTTCTTTTGGACTGATCAATTCCACTTAGATCCATAATGGATTGCAAATAGATATATTTATTTTTATTTTATTTTATTTTTTTTTTGAATTAAAGTGAAAATTCGAAAATCAAATAAATAAATTTTGTTTTTTTTTTTTTTGAATAACCGAAAAAAAATAAAACAAAAAAAAACAAAAATAAAAAAATTCGAAAATAATAATAATAAAAAAAATAAAATCAAAACAAATTGAGAACTGAATCAATTAGTTAATTAAAAAGATTTTGGAAACAGCAATTAAAAAGATATGATTGAAAAATTTTTATGAAAAAGATTTGATTTTTGAAAAGAGGAAAGAGAAAAACAACAAAATTACACCAAACTTAAAATTTTTAGAAAATCAAACACTAATTTTCGAAAATTTTTGAGGAAAAACACAAAGAGGACACCAAACTTAGAATATGAAACTAGACTCAACTAAAAGACTCTAAACCAACAAAACAAAATAGTCCTAATCTAAGCAACAAGATAAGCCGTCAGTTGTCCAAACTCGAACAATCCCCGGCAACGGCGCCAAAAACTTGGTGCACGAAATTGCAATCACACTTTTGCAACTCCGCACAACTAACTAGCAAGTGCACTGGGTCGTCCAAGTAATACCTTGCGTGAGCAAGGGTCGATCCCACGGAGATTGTCGGCTTGAAGCAAGCTATGGTTATCCTGTAAATCTTAGTCAGGAGATCAGAAATTATCAGGTTTGATTGTGAAAAAGAACAAAAGAGCATGAAATGATTACTTGTATTGCAGTAATGGAGAATAGGTTGAGGTTTTGGAGATGCTCCATCTTCTGAATCTCTGCTTTCCTACTGTCTTCTTCTTCAAACATGCAAGGCTCCCTTCCATGGCAAGCTGTATGTAGGGTTTCACCGTTGTCAATGGCTACCTCCCATCCTCTCAGTGAAAATGTTCCTATGCTCTGTCACAGCATGACTAATCATCTGTCGGTTCTCGGTCAGGCCGGAATAGAATCCA
>NC_029778.3:47453536-47459608 GCF_000817695.3 Arachis duranensis
CAATAATTAATAATATGATTACATGTATAATAATTTTGTATTTTTATTTAAATAAGTTGAATATTATAAAATAAAAATAAATACATAATTATACTAAATAATTTCTTTAAATAATAAAAATCTCAGTGCAGGACTTATGTAGCAAAAGGCATCCAAGCTTTTCAAATATGACAAAGGTTGCACTCCCTGAGGAATCAATAACTTTCACCTTAATTCTATACCTATTTTTATAATATATACAAATGAAATAATCAACATAAACCTCATACCAACACTATAACTTCAATGAAAACAAATCAACATGCTTTAAAGACTTTTCACAATAGTATGACCCAAACTTCAGAACAACTTCAATGCCACATCTACATTGAGCAACAAACCAATCAGATCCACCAATCACTCCCATAATTGTACCATACACAGCATAATCACCATCCTAAAAGAAAAGTAACAATGTTTTTCACCAGTATTCATAACAGTAACATCTTGAGCAAATGTACAATCTGAACCGGGGGAAACCTGCAACCATTTTGGAATCAATTCAGTAACATTATGTCACTGAGCATCTATATCACATGACTTTGGAATTTGACCATGCTTCGACCTTGTTTTCTTTACAAATTAGTTTTTCCGACGCCTTATCAAAGTACATTCAATACTTGAAAATTAAGAAAAGGAATTGAAAAACTAACACCAAGATTATATCGTGCAATTTATATAGGGAATGCAATACTTACATCATAAAGTGTATCGCCAAGCTTCAGTTTGATAGCACCACTCTTGTATACAGGCATTTTGCCCATGAGGCCAGGTGGTAGTTCATTCAACTTACACGGCTTCACTTTTTTCATGGATCCTTGAGGTTTAGAAGAGCTCTCACTACCATCTTGGCTTCCAAAAGAAGCTGATCCTTTAATCGCTGGCAAAGCAGCTGGTAACTGGATCAAGAACACACTTGTCTCTGGGTTTTCCTTCTACCATCAAATTGCTCGTCAGAAAAATACTATAATCATTAATAAATTCAATTTCATAAGTTTCAGTTCACTTACCAAAAGGCCAAGCTCCTTTGCTGGATTTGTTGAATTTTCATTTAAGGTTCTGGATTCTGCAGCCTCCCCAAATTCCTCTTCATCAAGGAGTTCTATCAAAACAATATGCATAGGTAAAGCCTCTTGATATGCATCGTGATAGCGAAATAAATTCGTGACACTAGTGGAAGCGAAAAATATATTTCAACGAATAGTTGATTCATAATACTATTGATATATGAATGTAGGCATGTAACTTAAGTAAAACCTCGGGATTCTTAGAAATTGTTTTACTAAACAGACTAGTTGTTGATAAAAAAATTCCAATCATACATAAGATTCCATCAATTGTAATTTACTAAATTTCTTTTCTTTCTCCAAACATGGTGTTTGGAATGTACCTGGGTTTCCTGAATAAGGCCTCCTCAATGGGAGTGTAACAGGATAATTACTGTAATAGTCCTGTAATTCAACAGGCACGCACAATTACACCACCAAATACATCAGATACATTCACAGAGGAAACAAAGAAAAAAGTACATAAGTCTGCAACTTCATGCACTCAGTGCACTTACCCATGGTTCTTTGTATTCTTTCTCTCTCACACCTATGGTTAAAGCATCAACAAAATATGATTAATGTAAGGAAGTTTCTTGCAGCAAAGTGCAAAACAAAAACTTGTAAGCAAACTACTAAATTGAAATGCATTGGTGGTAGCATACCACTGAATGCAGAATTGTCACTGCCACTGCTGGGATTGCGATATGGCTTGAAGGATGTTGCTTCGCCTCCACAACCAAAGGCAATCTATGAAGCTGACACTACAAATGACAAAGATAAAAATACAGTTTTAGAAAACAAAAAGAATAATGCTACCCCTGCTTTAGGGAAAATGAAATTATATCAGCCATCGTTATATCAAATATGTGATCTCCACTCTCAACATAGACAAACTAGATGCTTCATAGTAAATATTCAAACTGATCAAGTTCAATTTTAATTTTAATTATTGTAGTGCTAGGAACTTACATAGGAATTACAGAATCATTTGTGAGAGTAAAGCTAAATCTCAGCAGATAAAACTTGTTTTGAGTTCAAATGAAAAGTAAAAAATTTTCCCCTAAGAAGGAATTATTTTGATTTTTAGTAGTAGCTTTTCATATGTCTTGCAAATATATTCTATAATTGCTGGTCCCTATCGAATAAACACAAAATCCCATACAAAGATAATGAAGTACAGGAGTAGCAACATTGACTCTGCTACATGAATAGATGTCTCTCTACAACTTCTGGTACAGATTACAATGTTAGTCTCCATGCTTATTTTATAAGTAAATCCAGCATTATTAATTTAAATGATTGAAACAATTGCGTGGACTGTCAGTTTCTTAACAAATTCATAGAAAATCAGAACCGGTTTTCATCATGAGCACAAAACAATCAAACACAGCTTAACATGATGGAAGCAGGAAATGAATGCTTAAAATACAAAAAGTTAAAGAAACTGGGATCAAAGAGCTTCAAAATCAAGAGGAGTAACATATTAAACCTTTTTTCTCAACCTTGTGCCTGCCATTCATGGCACTTTCCTGAAACAAAGATCACGAAAATATCAACAAGAGAATTTCAAGTCAGAGAAAATCGAGTAATCCAATGTCAATCATATAACACACGTTGAAGCACCGAAGCAAATCCTTGGCCTGTTCCGCATCATGATCCTTGGCCAGAGTAGTCCATAAACCAACAACCCCTTAACCCAGCAGCCACAGTACCTGAAAACCTAAAAATAATTGGGAAACATCAAAACCAAAAACAAATTAAAAATAGAACATGATGCTTCTTAATTAAAAAACAAATAATCGCAGAACCTCCCCTAATCAGAACAAATTCAACACAACAACAACAAGGATTAGTAACATTCAACTCAAATCAACTCAATTATCCAGCAACAAATTCTACTTCCAGCAACAACCACATTTATGATATGTTCAGCATCAAATTCAACTTACAGCTGACAACAAATTCAACTTCTAGAATTCTAGCAACAAATTCAGCTATGATAACTATGATAACTTTCGGGCAGCAACAAAAACTTAAACTATGATAACTTTCAGGCAGCAACAAAAAACCTTCAATTCTCCAAATATGATTTACAGCAGATTAACATTAGCTAAATCATAATTTCAGCAACAAACTCAACTTTGAGCAATAAATTCAAGATGTACTAATAATTTACAGCAATAAAATTGAAAGAGAAATAACATGGCTGAAGATGAAACTCACATAGGCAGAGAGACGAAGCAAGCGTTGATGGAAGACCCGAGCCGAAGCTAAAACCCTAAACCCAGACTCAGGGCCGAGGAAGCGTTGATGGCCGAAGCAGGAAGGCGAGCTTACGAACTATGATAGAGCGCGACAGAGCTTGAGCGGCGATGACCTTGAAGCGGCGACGCGAGCTCGAGGCGGCGACGAGCTTGAGGCGGCGACAGAGCTTGAGGCCGTGACGAGCTTGAGGGGACGACAGAGCTTGAGGCAGCGACGAGCTTGAGGGGGCGACCAAAGCTTGAGGAGCCGGCGACGGGCTTGAGGGAGCGTGGCGAGAGAAGAGAGATGTGAGATGGGTTCTGATTCTAGGTTAGGGCACCACGCAAAGAGGGTAAGTGAGGGAGAGAGTGTAGTATGTGATTTGGTGAAAAGGAAACAAAAAATTACTAAGTGTTTGTGAGTTGTGTTAATTTTTTTTGCACTAGATACATTAGGCATCACTTTTAAAATGCACCTAAAACTTAGTAAATAGGTTACCGTTTAAAAGCGTCTCCTTTGATACGAAAAGTGAACCTATAGATATCAACCTACGGCTACGCTTTATAAGTGATTTCTATAATACCTAAGGCTACACTTTTTAAATGATGCCACAATTGTGTATCCTTATCTCTTATAAAAAGGCAACACGGAGAAAAGCGTAGCCTATTCATAGAATAGGCTATGCTTTTCAAATGTAGCTTAAAAAAAGTGTGGCTGAATGGGTATTTTTCTTGTAGTGTTGGGTCATAATTGTGTTTTTCTCACTCATCATTAAAAATTCAAAAAAAAATATATCTTTTCCTCAATTCTCTCAAAATTTCAAAAATTTGAGTTGACTTAGTCAAAATTTTTAAAATTAGTTATTTCTTGTAAGTCAAGTCAAATTTTCAATTTTAAAAATCTTATCTTTTCAAAACCTTTTCAAAAATCAAATCTTTTTCATTTTTCTTACTATTTTTTCGAAAATTTTTAATTTGAATTTTAAAATCTTTTTCTTATCTGTAATTCATAATTTTCGAAAACTTTATTAACAATTAATGTGGTTGATTAAAAAAAATTTAAAGTTTGTTACTTTCTTGTTAAGAAAGGTTCAATCTTTAAATTCTAGAATCATATCTTTTAGTTTCTTGTTAGTCAAGTAATTAATTTTAATTTTAAAAATTAAATCTTTTCCAACCATATCTTTTTAATCATATCTTTTTATCCTATCTTTTTTTAAAATTTTATCTTTTTCAAAAATTTGATTTATAAATATCTTCTTATCTTCTTATCTTTTAAAATTTGATTTTCAAATCTTTTTTAAACTAACCAATTAACTATTGTTTATTTTTTATCTTTTTCAAAACCACCTAACAACTTTTCTCTCTCCAATTTTCGAAAATACCTCCCTCTTTTTCAAAAATTCTTTTTAATTAATTAATTGTTTCAAATTTTAATTTTAATTTTAATTTTAATTCCCCTTTAATTTTCGAAAATCATTAACTCCTCTTCAAAAATTGTTTTCAAAAACTTCTCTCTCTCATCTTATTCTATTTATTCATTTTCAAAAATTTGTGAAGAAAGTGCTGAGTTATAAACGCGCATACCAAGTTGAATGCCATTATTAGAGATCACAATTTCGTGCACCACTAACTCAAACAAGAAACACAAAATATTTTTGATTTTATGATTTTTTTCGAAAATTATTTTTAGAAAAACAAAAAAAGAAGAAAAATTTTGAAAACTTTTTGAAAATAAAATAATGGTTAAATCAAAAAGAAAATTACCTAATATGAGCAACAAGATGAATCGTCAGTTGTCCAAACTCGAACAATCCCCGGCAACGGCGCCAAAAACTTGGTACACGAAATTGTGATCTCAATGGCGCCAACAACTTGGTACACACAATTGTAATCTCAACTCTTTTTCACAACTTCGCACAACTAACCAGCAAGTGCACTGGGTCGTCCAAGTAATACCTTACGTGAGTAAGGGTCGATCCCACGGAGATTGTCGGCTTGAAGAAAGCTATGGTCATCTTGTAAATCTCAGTCAGGCGGATGCAAATGGTTATAGAGTTTTGATAATTAAAAGATAAATAAAACATAAAATAAAGATAGAGATACATATGTAATTCATTGGTGGGAATTTCAGATAAACGTATGGAGATGCTTTATCCCTTTCGAATCTATGCTTTCCTACTGCCTTCATCCAATCCTTCATACTCCTTTCTATGGCAAGCTGTATGTTCGGGTATCACCGTTGTCAATGGCTACCTCCCGTCCTCTCAGTGAAAATAGTCCAGCTATGGGTTACGTGGGGCTAATCATCTGTCAGTTCTCACTTGTGTTAGAATAGGATCCAGTGATCCTTTTGCGTCTGTCACTACGCCCAACAGTCATGAGTTTGAAGCTCGTTGATGAGCGGATAATTTGTACGCTTTTTGGCATTGTTTTTAGTATGTTTTTAGTATGATCTAGTTAGTTTTTAGTATATTTTTATTAGTTTTTAGTTAAAATTCACTTTTCTGGACTTTACTATGAGTTTGTGTGTATTTCTGTGATTTCAGGTATTTTTTGGCTGAAATTGAGGGACCTGAGCAAAAATCTGATTCAGAGACTGAAAAGGACTGCAGATGCTGTTGGATTCTGACCTCCCTACACTCGAAGTGGATTTTCTGGAGCTACAGAAGCCCAATTGGCGCGCTCTTAACGGCGTTGGAAAGTAGACATCCTGGGCTTTCCAGCAATATATGATAGTC
>NC_029778.3:47464427-47465363 GCF_000817695.3 Arachis duranensis
CTCTAAGTTTGGTGTTGGGAGGTTCCAACATGGCTCTGAGCATTTCTGAGGCTCCATGAGAGTCCTCTGTCAAGCTACTGACATTAAAGAAGCGCTTGTTGGGAGGCAACCCAATGTTATATTTTATCTATCTTCTTTTGTTATTTTATTTTTTTGTAGGTTGATGATCATGAGAAGTCACAAAATCAATGAAAAAAGCAAAAATAGAATGAAAAGCAGAAAGAAAAACAGCACACCCTGGAGGAGAGCGTACTAGCGTTTAAACGCCAGTAAGGCTAGCTGTTGGGCGTTTAACGCCCAGTCTGGCACCATTCTGGGCGTTTAACGCCAGAAAGGGGCACCAGACTGGCGTTAAACGCCAGAAAAGGGCAACAAGCTGGCGTTAAACACCAGAAATGGGCACCAGCCCGGCGTTTAACGCCAGAAATGGCTAAAAACGCATTTTTGCATGCCATTTGGCGCAGGGATGACTTTTCCTTGACACCTCAGGATCTGTGGACCCCACAGGATCCCCACCTACCCTACAATTCTCTCTCTCTTCTTCACCCATTCACCAATCACCTCAACACCTCTTCCCCAAAAACCCTTCACCTATCAAATTCCATCTTTCTCTTCACCACTCACATCCATCCTTCATAAAACCCCACCTACCTCACCATTCAAATTCAAACCACTCTCCCTTCCAAACCCAACCTCAAATGGCCGAACCCTCCCATCCCCCTCTCCTATATAAACCCTCCTTCACTCCTTCATTTTCACACATCCTAAACACCATTTCTCTCCCCTTTGGCCGAACACATAGCCATTCCCTTCTTCCTCTTTTCTTCTTCTTCTACTCTCTTCTTTCTTCTTTTGCTCGAGAACGAGCAAACCTTTTAAGTTTGGTGTGGTAAAAGCATTGCTTTTTGTTTTTCCATAACCATTTATGGCATCCAA
>NC_029778.3:47466621-47466820 GCF_000817695.3 Arachis duranensis
CTGAGTGGTTAAAGTCGTGATCCAAAGCAAAAAGAGTGTGCTTAAGAGCTCTGGACACCTCTAATTGGGGACTCTAGCAAAGCCGAGTCACAATCTGAAAAGGTTCACCCAATTATGTGTCTGTGGCATGTATGTATCCAGTGGTAATACTGGAAGACAGAGTGCTTTGGGCCACGGCCAAGACTCAATAAGTAGCTAC
>NC_029778.3:47467579-47467883 GCF_000817695.3 Arachis duranensis
TTCTACACACCATAGATTAAGGTGTGGAGCTCTGCTGTACCTCGAGTATTAATGCAATTACTATTGTTCTTCTATTCAATTCCGCTTGTTCTTGTTCTAAGATATCACTTGTTCTTCAACTTGATGAATGTGATGATCCGTGACACTCATCATCATTCTCACCTATGAACGTGTGACTGACAACCACCTCCGTTCTACCTTAGACTAGGTGAATATCTCTTGGATTCTTTAACCGGAATCTTCGTGGTATAGGCTAGAACTGATGGCGGCATTCAAGAGAATCCGGAAGGTCTAACCTTGTCTG
>NC_029778.3:47468048-47473067 GCF_000817695.3 Arachis duranensis
TAGCCGTGCCGTGACAGGGTGCGTTGAACATTTCCACTGAGAGGATGGGAGGTAGCCACTGACAACGGTGAAACCCTTGCTTAAGCTTTCCATGGAAAGGAGTAAGAAGGATTGGATGAGGACAGTAGGAAAGCAGAGAGACGGAAGGGAAGGCATCTTCATACGCTTATCTGAAGTTCCTACCAATGAATTACATAAGTATCTCTATCTTTATCTTTATGTTTTATGCGTTTATCACCATACCCATTTGAGTTTGCCTGACTGAGATTTACAAGGTGACCATAGCCTGCTTCATACCAACAATCTCTGTGGGATCGACCCTTACTCGTGTAAGGTTTATTACTTGGACGACCCAGTACACTTGCTGGTTAGTTGTGCGAAATTGTGTTTATGCCATGGTAGTGAACACCAAGTTTTTGGTTTCATCACCGGGGATTATTTGAGTTGTGAAAAGTATTGATCACAATTTCGTGCACCACTCGTCACGGTTATCCCATCCCAAATCCTACTCGGAATACCACAGACAAGGTTTAGACTTTTCGGATCTCAAGAATGCTGCCAATTGGTTCTAACTTATACCACGAAGACTCTGATCTCAAGGAATTGAAGGCTCTGTTGTCAGGAGAGGCAATCAAAATATCTTTTTCAAAATATCTTTTTCTTAAAAATCATATCTTTTTTATCTTTTTATCATATCTTTTTCAAAACTTTATCCTTTTCAAAAATTTGATTTTAAAATATCTTATCTAACCTCTTATCTTCTTATCTTTTCAAATTTGATTTTAATATCTTTTTCAACTAACAAATTAACTTTTTGTTTGTTTCTTATCTTTTTCAAAACCACCTAACTACTTCTCCCTCTCTAATTTTCAAAAATATCTCATCCCTTTTTCAAAATTCTTTTTAAATTAATTGATTGTTTTAAATTTTAATTTTAATTCTATCTTATCTTTAATTTTCAAAAATCACTAACTCCTTTTCAAAATTAATTTTTGAATTCTCTTTCTCATCTTCTTCTATTTATTTATTTATTTACTAACACTTCTCTTCATTTCTCTTCATCTCCAATCACTTCCTCAATCCTTACCCTTGTGTTTGGATTATTCCTTCTTCTTAATCCTTATCCCCTTTCTTCTTCTACTAATAATAAGGATCCTCTTTACTGTGACATAGAGGATTCCTCTTCCTTTTCTTTTTTCTTCTCTTTCATATGAGCAGGAACAAGCAAAAAGGCACTCTTGTTGAAGATGATCCTAAACCTGAAAGGACTCTGAAGAGGAAACTAAGAGAAGCTAAATTACAACAATCCAGAGGCAACCTTTCTGAAATTTTCGAACAAGAGAAGAAGATGGCAGCCGAACCCAACAACAATAATGCAAGGAGGATGCTTGGTGATTTTACTAAACCCACGTCCAAGTTTGATGGAAGAAGCATCTCAATTCCTGCCACTGGAGCAAACAATTTTGAGCTGAAACCAAAATTAGTTGCTTTAATGCAACAGAACTGCATGTTTCATGGACTTTCATCTGAAGATCCTTACCAGTTTTTAACTGAGTTCTTGCAGATTTAGATGACCAAAAGGTGTCCTTCTGACATGCTCTCAGAGTGGACTATTTTGGATATATTCTATTATGGTCTATCTGAGTTCTCTAAGATGTCACTTGACCATTCTACAGGTAGATCCATTCACTAAAGAAAACACCTGCAGAAGCTCAAGAACTTATTGACATGGTTGCAAATAACCAATTCATGTACACTTCTGAGAGGAATTCCGTGAATAATGAGACGCCCTCAGAGGAAGGGAGTTCTTGAATTTGATGCTCTGAATTCCATATTGGCTCAGAACAAAGTGTTGACTCAGCAAGTCAACATCATTTCTCAAAGTCTTAATGGATGGCAAAATGCATCCAACAGTACTAAAGAGGCATCTTCTGAAGAAGAAGCTTATGATCTTGAGAACACTGCAATGGCAGAGGTAAATTACATGGGTGAACCTTATGGAAACACCTATAATTCATCATGGAGAAATCATCCAAATTTCTCATGGAAGGATCAACAAAAGCCTCAACAAGGCTTTAATAATGGTGGAAGAAACAGGTTTAGCAATAGCAAGCCTTTTCCATCATCTTCTCAGCAACAGATAGAGAATTCTGAGCAGAGCTCCTCTAATTAGCAAATATAGTCTCTGATCTATCTAAGGCCGCTTTAAGTTTCATGAGTAAAACAAGGTCCTCCATAAGAAATTTGGAGGCATAAGTGGGCCAGCAGAGTAAGAAAGTAGCTGAAACTCCTCCTAGTACTCTCCCAAGCAATATAGAAGAGAATCCAAAGAGAAAGTGCAAGGCCATTGATATAGTCAATATGGCCAAATGTAGAGAGGGAGGAAAGGATGAAAATCCTAGTGAGGAAGACCTCCTGGGACGTCTTTTGAGCAAGAAGGAGTCTCCTATTGAGGACCTAAAGGAATCTGAGGCTCATATAAAGACCATAGAGATTTCATTAAAACTCCTTCTACCATTCATGAGCTCTGAAGACTATTCTTCCTCTGAAGAGGATGAAGATGTAACTGGAGAGCAAGTTGCTCAATATCTAGGAGCCATCATGAAGCTGAATACCAAGTTTTTTGGTAATTAGACTTGGGAAGGTGAACCTCCCTTGCTCATTAGTGAACTAGATACATGGGTTCAGCAAACATTACCTCAAAAGAGACAAGATCCTGGCAAATTCTTAATACCCTGTACCATAGGCACCATGACCTTTAACAAGGATCTATGTGACCTGGGGTCAAGCATAAATCTTATGCCACTCTCTGTAATGGAGAAACTAGGGATCATTGAGGTACAACCTGCCATATTCTCATTACAAATGACAGACAAGTCAGTAAGACAAGCTTATGGATTGGTAGAGGACGTGTTAGTGAAGGTTGAAGGCCTTTACATCCCTACTAATTTCATAATCTTAGACACTAGGAAGGAGGAGGATGAATGCATCATCCTTGGAAGACCTTTCCTAGCCACAACAGGAGCTGTGATTGATGTTGACAGAGGAGAGCTAGTCCTTCAATTGAATGGGGACTACCTTGTGTTTAAGACCCAAGGGTGTTCTTCTGTAAACATGAAAAAGAGGCACAATAAGCTTCTCTCAATACAGAGTCAAACAAAGCCCCCACAATCAAACTCTATGTTTGGTGTTGGGAGGCCACAACCAAACTCTAAGTTTGGTGTTGAGAAGCCCCCACATTCAAACTCTAAGTTTGGTGTTGGGAGGCCCTCATCATGCTCTAAACATCTGTGAGGCTCCATGAGAGTCATTGTCAAGCTAGTGACATTAAAGAAGCGTTTGTTGGGAGGCAACCCAATTTTAATTTATCTAATTTTATTTTTTTATTTTACTATTATTTTATGTTTTATTAGGTTCATGATCATGTGGAGTCACGAAAAAAATACAAAAATTAAAAATAGAATAAAAAACAACAGAAGAAAAATCACACCCTGGAGGAAGGACTTACCGGCGTTTAAACGCCAGTAAGGAGCATCTGGCTGGCGTTCAACGACAGAACAGAGCATGGATCTGGTGTTGAACGCCAGAAACAAGCAACATCCTGGCGTTTGAATGCCAGGAATATGCCCTGAGGAAAGCTGGCGCTGAACGCCAGGAAGAAGCATGGAACTGGTGTTCAACGCCAGAAACATGCTGCAATTGGGCGTTGAACGCCCAAAATGAGCATCACTTCGGCGTTTAAACGCCAGAATTGTATTCTAAGGCATTATACATGCCTACTGGGTGCAGGGATGTAAATCCTTGACACCCAGGATCTGTGGACCCCACAGGATCACCTCAGGATCTGTGGACCCCACAGGATCTCCACCCACCTCAACTCACGTTCTCTCTTCTTCACCAATCACCTCAATCTCTCTTCTCCATCACCCCTTCACCACTCACATCCATCCATCTCTTCCCCACCCAATCCCACCCATATGGCCAAAACACACACATCTCTCCCTCTCCTCCATATCTTCTTCCATTCTTTCTTCTTTTGCTCGAGGGCAAGCAACAGTTTAAGTTTGGTGTGGTAAAAGCATAGCTTTTTGTTTTTCGATAACCATTGATAGAACCTAAGGCCAGAGAAACCTCTAGAAAGAGGAAAGGAAAGACAAAAGCTTCCACCTCCGAGTCATAGGAGATGGAGAGATTCATCTAAAGGGTTTATAGCTCAGTGGTAGAACATTTGACTGCAAATAAAGAGATCCCTGAGATAACTCAGGGGATAAATTTTCCTCCACAAAATTATTGGGTGCAACTAAGGATAGGAGCACCAAAATCACTAGGGATCATGCAACAGAAGCAAGGAAGAAACATAGAGGAGCTCAAAGAGCACCATTGGTTCTTCAAGAAGGTTCCACCCTCACTAAGGTGGACTCATTCCTTGTTCTTATTTTCTCTGCTTTTCGGTTTTTATGTTATATGTTTATCTATGTTTTGTGTGTCTACTTCATGATCATTAGTAGTTAGTAACTATGTCTTAAAGCTATGAATAATTCCATTAATCCTTCACCTCTCTTAAATGAAAAATGTTTCTAATTCAAAAGAACATGAAGTACATGAATTTCAAATTTATCCTTGAATTTAGTTTAATTATATTGATGTGGTGACAATACTTTTTGTTCTCTGAATGAATGCTTGAACAGTGCATATTTTTTATCTTGTTGTTTATGAATGTGAACAGTGCATATTTTTGATATTGAATTTTATGAATGTTAAAATTGTTGGCTCCTGAAAGAATGATGAATAAGAGAAATGTTATTGATGATCTGAAAAATCATAAAATTGATTCTTGAAGCAAGAAAAAGCAGTGAAAAAGCAAATGGCTTGCGAAAAAAAGGTGGCGAAAAAAATAGAAATAAAAAGAAAAAGCAAGTAGAAAAAGCCAATAGCCCTTAAAACCAAAAGGCAAGGGTAAAAAGGATCCAAGGCTTTGAGCATCAATGGATAGGAGGGCCCAAGGAAATAAATCCAGGC
>NC_029778.3:47473105-47479972 GCF_000817695.3 Arachis duranensis
ACTCATAAAAGTAGCTGTGTTCAAGAATCAACATACTTAACTAGGAGAATCAATAACACTATCCGAAATTCTAAGTTCCTAGAGAAGCCAATCATTCTGAACTTCAAAGGAAAAAGTGAGATGCCAAAAACTGTTCAGAAGCAAAAGGCTACCAGTCCCACTCATCTAATTAGAACTAATATTCATTGATATTTTGAGATTTATAGTATATTCTCTTCTTTTTATCCTATTAGATTTTCAGTTGCTTGGGGACAAGCAACAATTTAAGTTTGGTGTTGTGATGAGCGGATAATTTATACGCTTTTTGGCATTGTTTTTAAGTAGTTTTTAGTATGATCTAGTTACTTTTAGGGATGTTTTCGTTAGTTTTTATGCTAAATTCACATTTTTGGACTTTACTATGAGTTTGTATGTTTTTCTGTGATTTCAGGTATTTTCTAGCTGAAATTGAGGGACCTGAGCAAAACTCTAATAAAAGGCTGACAAAGGACTACTGGTGCTGTTGGAATCTGACCTCCCTGCACTCGAAATGGATTTTCTGGAGCTACAGAACTTCAAATGGCGCGCTCTCCATGGCGTTGGAAAGTAGACATCCAGAGCTTTCCAGCAATATATAATAGTCTATACTTTATTCGAGATTTGATAACGTAAATTGGCGCTCAACGCCAGTTCCATGCTGCATTCTGGAGTCAAACGCCAGAAACACGTCACGAACCAGAGTTGAACGCCAGAAACACGTTACAACTTGGCGTTCAACTCCAATAAAAGCCTCTGCACGTGTAACATTCAAAGATCAGCCCAAGCACACAACAAGTGGGCCTCGGAAGTGGATTTCTGCATCAATTACTTACTTTTGTAAACCCTAAGTAGCTAGTTTATTATAAATAGGACATTTTAGTATTGTATTTTCCTCAGACCAGGCGCATATCTCTTGGATTCCTTAATCAGAATCTTCGTGGTATAAGCTAGAATTGATGGCGGCATTCATGGGAATCCGGAAAGTCTAACCTTGTCTATGGTATTCCGAGTAGGATTCCGGAATTGAATGACTGTGACGAGCTTCAAACTCGCGATTGCTGGGCGTGATGACAAACGCAAAAGAATCAAGGGATTCTATTCCAACATGATCGAGAACCCACAGATGATTAGCCGTACTGTGACAGAGAATTTGGACCAATTTCACTGAGAGGATGGGATGTAGCCATTAACAACGATGATGCCCTACATACAGTTTGCCATGGAAAGGAATAAGAAGGATTGAAGGAAGACAGTAGGAAAGCAGAGATCCAACAGGGACAAGCACCTCCACGCACTTATCTGAAATTCCCACCATTGAATTACATGAGTAACTCTATCTTTATTTTATGTTTAATTTATTATTATTATTTGAAAAACCAATAATCTCTTAAATTAGTTAAATCCGCCTGACTGGGATTTACAAGATGACCATAGCTTGCTTCATACCAACAATCTCTGTGGGATTGACCCTTACTCACGTAAGGTTTATTACTTGGACGACCCAGTACACTTGCTGGTTAGTTGTGCGGAGTTATGACAAAGTGTGATTTATGTTTGAGAGCACCAAGTCTTTGGAGCCATTGTTGATGATCACAATTTCATCCACCACCTTCCAAGTGTTTGATTAAATGCTTGAAAGGATGCTAGAGTAGATTTTTCTCCTCTTAGCTTTGGTTGAGTAATTGGAGACTCTTGAGTTATCAAACTCCTTTGTTGATTGATAATTGGAAGTTGCTAGTTGATTTAAATTCCACTAAAGCTAGTCTTTCCTTGGGAGTTGACTTGGACTTGAGGAATCAATTTGATTAATTTCACTTGACTTTCCTTCATAGTTAGAGGTTGACTAAGTGGAGCAATGGACAATTATTGTCACAATGGATAATGATAATGAGGATAGGACTTCTAATTCTCATACCTTGCCAAGAGCTTTCTTAGTTGTTATTTTACTTCTTTTGCCACTTACATTTCTTGTCACTTATTCAAAACCCCAAAAATATACAATCCCTAGCCAATAACAAGAACATTTCCCTGTAATTCCTTGAGAGACGACCCGAGGTTCCGAGTTTTAAATACTTCAGTTTATTTTTATAGGATTTTGTACTTGTTACAAACAATTTTTTGTATGAAAAGATTATTTGTTGGTTAAGAAGCTATACTTGCAACGAGATTTCATTTGTGAATTTCTATACCATCAAAAACCCACTCATCAAAGAAATTAGCAAGAAGAACTAAGAGAGTAAAGATGTAGCAACAAGAAATTGAAAGGAAAAGTAAATGAAATCAACAATTAAAACCTAGATCTAAGAGAAATTAACCTAAGAATCCTAATCTAATTCTAGAGAGAAGAGAGAGATTTTCTCTCTAGAATTCTAAGTAAAGCATGATGAAAACACAAAACTATGTGCTTCCCCTTGCTCCCACTTGAATTCTGCATGTAATAGGTTTAGAAATGAGTTGGATTTGGGCCTGCGAAGCGCAGAAATTGCCCCTAGTGTTTTTACTTTAATGAGGTGACGTGCGAGCAGCAATGCGTACGCATGGGTCATGCGTACGTGTCGATTGCCATTTTACTTTCCATGCATACGCGTCACGTCACGCGTACGCATCACCATGCGACTTCATATCCACGCGTGTGCGTCTGTTACGCGTATGCGTCCGTGGTGCATTCAAAATCCTTTATTTTCCACTAGTTCTCCACTTTGCATGCTTTTCTCTTCATTCCTTTGGTCCATTCCTAGCTTCTTAAACCTGAAATCACTAACACACATATCAAGACATCTAGTAGAATCAAAGGTGAATTAAAATTAACCAATTAAAGGCCTAAAAAGCATGTTTCACTTTCAAGTACAAATTAGGAGAAAATCATGAAACCATGCCATTTTATTGAATAAATGTGGAAAAAGATGATAAAATCCCTCTAAATTAAGCATTAGATAAACCCTAAAAATGGAGTTTATCACCAAGGTATATCTCTCACTTCTATGTCTGTTTATCCACATGGTTATTTGGTTTCTTGTTACTTAAGACATTTATCACGCTTTATGTTGTTTCAACTTATCAGATTTTTCTGTGATGAAAGAGTTTGCCTGATTTTCTTGAATAGATACTCAGAGCTTAATTTCTTGCCATCTGTGTGTTTTAGGTAGGAAATGATGAATTCGGATATATGTTATGTGATATTTTAAAGCAGAACTTTGTTGATACATCTGGCGTGCACTTTGACTCTGAAGCTAGAACTGCATTAGCTTTTGTCATGCTTAAAGCCGATGCCGAGCTCGAGTTCTTGTTTTTTCGGAACCCTAGTGCTGATATGCTTCTTCATGAGTCAGAAATTGACAAAAATCTATACAGAAGGTGTTTTCTTAATTTATGTTTGTGTTCATAAAATTTTAGCCCAAGAATTTTGGTTTTAGTCAACATACTAATACTAATCTTGATGGCAATCTAAAATATTCCATTATGGTTCCATTAGCTTGATTCATGATCCATCCAAGTCAGCTCATCTTGCCCCATTGTGAATCGCTAAAGAATCTGGTTGTATTCTGTCATATGATCCAAATTTGAGATTGGCGCTATGACCATCAGCTAAGGCTACTTAGAAAGGCATAATGAGTGTATAGGACAAAGCTGATATCATACAGGTATTATGTTATATAACACTTTGTATTTCCCTAATTTTGTTCTTCTTTTGATTTCTTTTTTCATTTTCAATTTGTATCTATTATTTGGTTTTATGCTTTCAATTTGACCGAGGGTGACGAATCTAACGATGTTATATTAAAGAAGTTTTTTCACCCTAATCTCAAGCTATTAATTGTGACATAAGGTTCAGAGGGTTGTAGATATTACACCAAGGTAAGCTTACTACCAAGTCCGTTTGAGAGTCAGTGGCATAAGCACTTGTTTCATTGTTGATTGTGTGTGCAGAAATTCAAAGGCCAGGTGGTAGGTGTTAAAGTTAACCCCATTGACACAGCTGGGGCCGGTGATGCATTTGTTAGTGGGATTCTCTACAGCATTTGCTCATAAACAATGTGGAGCTTGATGCTGCCAACGCAACTTGGTCATCTATTAATATTTTAGATTATACCATCTTTAAGTGCTAAGTGTAATTTGTGACATCAGTTAATGAGGGAGATCCATGTAACATTGGGATGGTCATCTTATTTTTTTGCGTATCTTTTTATTGAGACGGTGAGATATTGGCCAATGATGTTGAAAAATAACATCCAATTTTATAGGTATCATGTAATAAATATTATATTTATCTATATGATTTTTGGCTTTCTATTTTTCTATTTACAATGTGTTTGATGCAGTAAATTTAGAAAACAAATCTAAAGTATTCATTTTTGCAATGGAAAAATCTAAAAAAATTATATTTTACCTTACTGATGGATTTACAAACGGATTCTCTTTCTGTATTCAAAGGTAGGGATAGTTTTCCAAGGTTCCAATTAAAGATGGAAAATCTTTTGGAAAATTTGTTGAAAAATCTATTTCTAATTACCGACGAAAAATCCGTCGAAAAACTTGTCTCTAATTACTGACGGAGAATCTGTTTGAAAGTTCGACATTCCATGGAAATGGAGGGGAGAATTTACTTAGGGAAAATATGTGGGTAATTGGTAAAGATCTATCGGTAAATTCCCGACGAAAAAAAATCCGTCGGTAAATAAGTTTCGACGAGACATTTGCAGAGGGACAAAATCCGTTGGTAATTTCGTCGATAACAAAAAATTCGTCTATAATAAAGACCAAATCTGTCTGTAAGTTTGTCTATATTAAGTAATTTTCTAGTTGTAAATAATTTTAGCAGAATTAATTAACAAACTTAATATTGTAATTTTCTGGAAAAGAATCTAAAAGGTAGAGAGAAGTAACAATTCTTAATTTGCATTTTATTGAGGGAGTTCAATAGACTTTCTCAGTTTGAAATATGCTTGAAATGACCATATTCTGCATGCTCCAAAACCTAGTTGAATTACCTTGAATTTTCAACTTAAAACATCTAAGTATCATTAGATAAAGAATCAAACTCAAATGGTTTTAAATTGTAGTTGAGATTTCGGTTGCTTCAACTTCAAGCTTAAAGGTGTGATTGTTTATGTTCACAACTTGAAATTTAACTTGTTACGCTTTGATACAGCCCATAATGCTATAATTCAACCGAAGTTCATAACCTTTGAAACAAAGGTTATAAAGTCATCATATTATGGATTAATAGAATGGTTTTTAGGATATTATACTTCATAGTGTACCATATATGTGTGAATTATTTACGCATTCTACTTTTTCTTAACTTGATCTTATGACAGGCAAGTTTCAAATAGAAAAAGAGGCAAGCAAAAGTCTTGGTAATAAATCTTATATTCTGATTTATCTTTCCACAAAAAAACCATGTCCTGAATATGATTATTTTGTTATCAGTTTCTTGAAGAAGCAAGCAAAAGTGAGAATGATATGTTTTCAAATGGTATTTATCTTTAAATAGTCATTTACATCCTTGAATACTTTATTAATGTTTTCAAAGTATAGAATTTACTACCTCCCTCAATCACACCCCAACATTATAAAGGAATATCCAAACTAGAATTAACCATGAATTAACATTTTCCATTTCATTTTTTATATCAATATTCATGCATCAATATCCACAGACCACGATATATACATTGTTTTATAATGGTAGTTTATCAAGCAATGGTTTGTGCTATTCTATGAATGTCAATGTTGCAAAATATTACAGTTCCCCCAATATTTCCTCAGCACTTATGGAGGTCCTTGGAAGATTGACAACGATCTTAAATCCAGCTGCAGATTTAAAAGGGAAGATGGAGATGTCACATCAAATCCAGGAATATGAATGTCTTGTGAATAAACTTAAGGTATATGATAAAGTCCAATCAATGAAGTAACCTATATAAATTTGATCAATACAAAAGCAAGAAACAACACTTGTGCCGTTATGCAACATATCACCTTTTGAATTTTGAGATTAGGAATTTATGTGGTATCTTGACTTTGTTTACTAGGAAGAATTGCGAGTGGAAAAGTTGAAGGCCAAAGAGGTAGCAGAGGACTTAACTTAGGAAATGGCCGAGCTACAGTACCAACAAACAAATTTTCTTGAAGTAGAATGTAAGCACTGAGTTTTCATTGAACAGGCATCTCTGTAAAGAATCGCTGAGTTAGAGGCACAGGTATGAACTTGAAAGCTAAAATTAGAGTATAGTTTCAAGAAAAGATTATAACTATGTATGTAATGGTAAAATTAGAATAAAATTAGAAATTACTAAGCTTTTTACCTTATTCTGCCCTTGTGGAGCTAGAGAATATAGATGCTAGAGTGGTGCACGAAATTGCAATCACACTTTTGCAATCCCGCACAACTAACCAGCAAGTGTACTGGGTCGTCCAAGTAATACCTTGCGTGAGCAAGGGTCGATCCCACAGAGATTGTCGGCTTGAAGCAAGCTATGGTTATCTTGTAAATCTTAGTCAGGATATCAGAAATTATCAGGATTGATTGTGAAAAGCAAAAGAACATGAAATGATTACTTGTTTTGCAGTAATGGAGAATAGGTTGAGGTTTGGAGATGCTCCATCTTCTGAATCTCTGCTTTCCTACTGTCTTCTTCTTCAAACACGCATGTCTCCTTCCATGGCAAGCTGTATGCAGGGTTTCACCGTTGTCAATGGCTACCTCCCATCCTCTCAGTGAAAGCGATTGCATATGCTCTGTCACAGCATAGCGGAATTCATCTGTCGGTTCTCAATCAGGCCGGAATAGAATCCAATGATTCTTTTGCATCTGTCACTAATGCCCCGCCTTCAGGAGTTTGAAGC
>NC_029778.3:47480313-47520489 GCF_000817695.3 Arachis duranensis
GAGGCTGATTTGCCACGCCGGTTTGGGCCATCAAATCTTGGGCAAAGTATGGACTATCATATATTGCTGGAAAGCCCAGGATGTCTACTTTCCAACGCCGTTGAGAGCGCGCCAATTGGGCTTCTGTAGCTCCAGAAAATCCGCTTCGAGTGCAGGGAGGTCAGAATCCAACAGCATCTGCAGTCCTTTTTGGTCTCGGAATCAGATTTTTGCTCAGGACCCTCAATTTCAGCCAGAAAATACCTGAAATCACAGAAAAACACACAAACTCATAGTAAAGTCCAGAAAAGTGAATTTTAACTAAAAACTAATAAAAATATACTAAAAACTAACTAGATTATACTAAAAACATACTAAAAACAATGCCAAAAAGCATACAAATTATCCGCTCATCATAGAGCAAAGGGTATGCTGTAGGTAATCTGTGACACATGCACAATAATAAAGAATGTCAGCTTACAATAAGCTATATATGAATATAAAAAATATATTAAAACGATCTAAGTTTTCTAAAATAGAACATTCTTGTTAAGATACATATGCTTTTGTTATAATCATTTATCTTGAAGTTTCTTTCAATAGCATTTATTAGAGGTCAGCATCACTTTCAACCATTATACTAAGCGTTATTCTAGCTTCCTACTATATACTTTGCTTATTTCTTTGGTCTAATTTTATAGTTTTGGAATGAATGCAATTTTAGATGTAAATTCTCACATATGTGCCACTTACTTGCTTAATATAAGTATCTTGGATTAAAAGTTGTATCATTTGATTCATAAGAAAGCCAATAACAAATCATAATACTAATTTTGATGAAGATGCTATATAAAGTTCTATTAGAGATTTGTGCAAAGAATGAACGAAGATTCAATGCTAAAACTAGGTCTAGAAATTAAATCAGCAGAAGCATAAAGTTTCTAAACTTTTTTCTTTAGTTGTTTTTTGTTGTTCTGTTTCCTTTGAACAAGAAACACCATGGAAAAAGGTTAGCTTATGTTCTACAAAATTTAAATGAATTAAGTACCTCAACTTAAATTATTAGCAAGTTATTAACTGCTGCTGGGTCTAAAATCAGTGATACATTAGGATTGAAAGAAAAGAAAAAGGCATTTCTGAAGCTGATTTTAGTTTTTTTTTTTCCAATTGACAAGGAATTAATTAAAATACTAATAGCTCAAAATCTAACAAAAAATATGGTTTTCCATTTAGTATGTTGCCTTTACTATGGAAACTAATCTAAATTGAATTATATTGCCACTTACAAAATTGCCATTTGCTATAGGTATGATTAGGGGTGTTCACGGTGCAGTTTGGATCAGTTTTGAGTAAAAAATTCATCCAATCCGAACACTAATTTTACTTGTGGTGCGGTTTGGATTGGATGACTTTAAAAAAAATCTGATCTGATATAATTCAATTTCAAGCGTTTTTTATTGGATTAGATTGGATTTGCGATTTTGTAAATTAAAGAATTAAATACATATAACAAGTCTTAACATCAAATTTTAAATAATCAACAATGACATAACAAATCTTAACAATATCTTAAAAAGCAAATGATAACATAACAATAGAAATAAAATTATAGGTTAGTTAAAATAAACATAACAATAGAAATAAAATTATAGGTTAGTTACAATAAAGAAATAAATAATATTTTGAACATAAAATATTTATTAAATAATAATAATACATGAATAATAGAAAAATGTATAACAAATTGAACATTTTATAAGTATAACTGTAAATATAATAATAAAATAATAATATTATAGCACATTGTGCAGTTTGGATTGGATTGGATCGATTATGAAAAGCAGATCCGAAATCCGATCCAATCCAGCGGTTTGCAAAAAATAGAATCCAATCAAATCCGAATTAGTGCAGTTTTAATCGGTTTTTGGTTTGGATTGGATTGGATGAGCGATTTAATTTGGATCGGTTTGGATTTGAACACCCCTATGTATGAACCATTTTTTTAAAGCACCCATTAGAATTGCGGCATCTTTTTTAAAAACTAGTAAGGGAAATAGCGGCGGTTTTACAACCATTGCAAAATCAATGATCCAATTAGCGACGATTATACCAGCGGTTGCTAAAAACTGCCGCGAAAACAATTGCCCGCGCCACTAACCAGGGCATTTCACTAAACCGCCGGCATTGGTTTTTGCGGCGGTTTAACACCACCGCGAATCACAAAAAAAGCCGCTGCTGATCTCCGCTCTTCTTGTAGTGCGCCTTTCAATTTAATTATATGCAATATGTAATACATATGACCTAGGTTAAGAAAACCAAATAATTATATATAACTTAGGTAAGTTTTAAATTCTTTTATAGTATATATATAAGAGTTAATAGTCAAATTTATCCTTGAAAGATCACCTATTTTTTAAATTAGTTCTCAAAAGATTTTTTTAGTTATATTAGTCTATAAAAGATAAAACGTAAGTCAAATTGGTCCTTCATTCTGTTAGTTAGATGATGATGGCATGATGACGTGGTAGGTTAATGCCACGTGTCACAATATGATTGGTTGACGTGTAAGCAAGTTATTTATAGTCAAAATAGTCCATGAAAGTTTAGACGTAAGTCATTTTCATCCTTAAAATTTTAAAAATTAATCAAATTAGTCTTTATATAAATTTCTTTTATTTTTTCTTCATAATATTAAATTTGAAGATTTTTTTATAGTACTAATTTTAATATTATTTTTTAGATCTTAATAAATAAAATTTTCTTTACATAACATAATAAAAATAATTAAATTATTATAAAATTATTCTGTCATTTGTATTTCAAATTTTATATTTTTAAATTGTAATATTTTTATAGTGAAATTTTTTTATTTATGTTCAATCTTAATATTTTAATATATTTTTTAAAATAACTACTATATTTATTTAGTGAAATCCAAAATATAGTTTTAATATTTTGGATTTCACTAAATAAATATAGTAGCTATTTTAAATATTTTAATCTTTTATATCTCACTAAATAAATATAGTAGTTATTTTAAATGTTTTAATCTTTTATATTTTACTAAATAAATATAGTAGTTATTTTAAAATATTAAAAAACTAGAGCTTTGATATTTTAAATTTCACTAAATAAATATAGTAGTTATTTTAAATGTTTTAATCTTTTATATCTCACTAAATAAATATGGTAGTTATTAAAAAAAAACTATAAATTTAAAATATTCAATTTTTAGATATATAATCAACAATAATTTGATAAAATCGTTTAAATAAAAAAATGTCACTATAAAAATTATAATTTGAAAATATAAAATTTAAAATACAAATGACAAAATAACTTTATAATAATTAAATTATTTTCATTATTTTATGTAAAGAAAATTTTATTTATTAAGGTCTAAAAAATAATATTAAAATTAGTACTATAAAAAAATGTTTCAAATTTAATTTTATGAAAAAAATAAAAGAAATTTATATAAGGACTAATTTGATTAATTTTTAAAATTTTAGGGATGAAAATGACTTACGTTTAGACTTTCAGGGACTATTTTTATTATAAATAACTCTTTTACATGTCAAATGACACGTGGCATGCTAGGTGTCACTGACCTGACACGTCAACCAATCATCTTGTGACACGTGGCATTAATCTATCACGTCATTATGCCACGTGGTACTTAACGTGACACGTCATTATCTAACTAACAAAATGACCATTTTGACTTACGTTTTATCTTTCAAGGGTTAATATTACTAAAAAAAATTTGAAGACTAATTTAAAGTATGGGTAATTTTTTAGGGACAAATTTGACTATTAACCTGTATATTTAATTAGCTTTCAAAGCGAAGGCGCTTAGCGCCCATATAATATATGGTTGGGCATTCAGTGGCCATTATATCATAGAGAGGACGCCCAGCACTCTTAGTTGTTCAAAAAGTGGACGTCCAGTGTCCAGTGTAGTTTTCAGAGTGTGGGCGCTCAGAGTCCAATTTTTCTTATTCTTAGAATCATCAAAATATCACATAAACGCAGTTTCATATATCAAACAAATTATCTATCAATCAAGCATAAAATATAATTAATTTACCAAACTTTACTTTTTTGTTTCAGTTCACAAAAATCTATTCCCTTAAGACGAGTGTTAGCTCACTTTTCTCCTCTTTCACTCTGAAAATAACGGATGCTTTCTTCTTAAAATTTAATTTTATGCAGAGTTCTTCGACAAAATAGATATAGTTATGTAGAGAAAAAAGAGGTGAACATTTTAATCTATTTAGAATTTTGTGAGAGTTTTAGAATCAAAGAACTAAACCTTAAAAACTTACCGACTATGAAGCTTCAGACTTTCTCTCTCGTTCTCCATCTCAAACTTGCGTGCGTAAGAAAAAGGAAAACAAGGGGTGGCTCTCAAAGTCATTTACGGAGAGATGAAAATAAGCAGAAGGTGGCACATTCACCTATATATATATAGGAGATAATTACTAAAACTAGATATTTTAAGTCACAATTATTATATTCTTTGAATAAATATATGAGCTACTAGTGTAAATGATATTAGTAATATGATTATCTCTGATTCAACTAAAACGGGTAAAATAATAATTATTAATAATGTTACATTATCATTTTTGTTCTCTTAGGATTCAAATCTGACTTGTCAAAATGATTCAAATTGCAAAAATCAGAATCTTAAAATTTCTACCCCAGTGGCTCAAAAAATAAAATTGTTGCTAATTAGTAATTGCTGACGCATCGAGGTGCTTGCTTAAATTAGGTCATTATAGAAGATGATGGAGGCGTGGAGTGAAGCACTGGAGAAGATGGTGAGATTGGGCTCAAGGTTGCGCATGGTGGTTGACAATCGCAAAGGTTGGGGTTGGATGATGGCACCTTGGTTGTGATATGTTGTGTGCTCTGCTAGGGTTAGTGTTAGGAGGAAAAATAGAAATGGTGATAGAAATGAATTTAGGACTAGATAAAAGTTACATATATATACACACATTATATTTTTATTTTTTATTTAATATATTAGGTAATTGGATAATCGGGTCTATGATCTCAAATCTGATATCTAAATCAATTAAGGTAAGGTATAATCAAATTTTATCTAATTGGACCATATTACCCATCGATTACAGTACCCAATATGATGCAGTCAGGTTAGATTTAATCAAGTAGTCAGATTTTTATATCCACTTACACCCATAATAAGAATCGTGATATATGTGTGTATGGTTGCACTGTAGCAACCAGAAATCGGAGCTAGCGATTTCATTAGAGTATTATATAATAGTAGGACATTGATAAACCACTATTTTATGGTTTATATTGTGTTTAATTGAGTGGTTTTTATCAAATTCTTGCCTACTTATTCATATGATTTGCATGATTTTACAATTCCTTCCTAGTTTAGTTCTATGGTTCAAAACTTGCTACCTAGAGATCTTTTAATTACGTATTTTAATTCCCCTTTATACCATTCGATGCCGTGATACGTGTGATTGAGTGTTTCAGGCTTCATAGGGTAAGAATGGCTTAGAGAATGGAGAGGAAGCTTGCAAAAAGGGAAGGAGCACAAGAAATAAAGGAGACAACTAGTGAACAGTGACGCGCACGCATGGCTGACGCGTGCGCGCAAATTGGACAAAATCACAGCGACGCGTATGCGTGCTTAACGCGTACGCAGGGATTGGAGTTCACGCAAATGACGCGAGCGCGCGCCTGACGCGCACGCGTGGAGAGGAAAATCGTTGAATGACGCGTATGCGTGATTGACACGTACGCGTGACCTGCGCGATCTGCAAAAATTACAGAATAGGATGGAGACAGTTTCGGGCCGCGTTTTTACCCAGATTTTGGCCCAGAAACATAAATTAAAGTCAGGGAATATGCAGAGACTCAAGATATCATATCATTCATACATAATTTTAGGATTAGATGTAGTTTTTAGAGAAAAAGGTTCTCTTCTCTCTCTTAGGATTTAGGGTTAGGATTCCTCTTAAAGGAATTAGGACTACATCTTTTTAATTTTTAGGTTCAATGTTCCTCTTACTTATTTTCTCAATTTGGTTTATGAACTCTTTATGTTTAGGATTGATTTTCTTAATTAATACATATTGAGGTATTTCAGACTCATGATTGCTTTATTTTATTTATGTCATTGATACCTTCGCTTTATCCAAATTATTTTCATTCGAGTAGATTTTCTTCCCTTTTGGCTTTGGTTGATTAATTGGTAACTCTTGAGTTGTCAAACTCATCGTGATTGATAATTGATATCTTTGCTGATTGGTTTAGATTCCTATAACTCTAGTCTTTCCTCAGGAGTTGACTAGGACTTTAGGTGTTAAATTGATTTGTCCACTTAACTTACCTTCATAGTTAGAGGTTGACTTAGTGGTAGCAAAAATATAATTCTCATCACCATTGATAAGGATAACTAGGATAGGACATCCAGTTTTCATACCTTGCCAAGAGTTTTATTAGTTATTAATTTATTAATTCCTGCAATTTATTTCTCTTGTTCAAACCCTTTTAAAAACCCAAAAATATATCTTTTTACATAACCAATAATAAATCATACTTCCCTGTAATTCCTTGAGAAGACGACCCGAGGTTTAAATACTTCGGTTATCAATTTATTTAGGGGTTTGTTACTTGTGACAACCAAACGTTTGTACGAAAGGATTTTCTGTTGGTTTAGAAGCTATACTTACAACGCGATTATATTTGTGAATTTCTTTACCGATAGAGAATCCGATCGTCAAAATGGCGCCGTTGCCGGGGAATTGCAAACGTGTGCCTTATTATTGGTTATTGTAAATTTTTTTAAAAATATTTTTTCATCTTATCTTATCTTAGTTTTAAATTTCAAAAATCAAATCTATTTTTTTCCAAAAATCATATCTTTTTCAAAATCTTATCTTATCTTTTTTTTCAAAAATCATATCTTTTTCAAAATATTTTCTTTTTGTTAGTTTTTATTTTTATCTTTTTCCTACTACTATGAACTCTCACCCCTTTGGCTATGAGTCTGGTTACAATTATGTTGTAGGAAGAGGAAATTACAATGAGAACAGGTATCAAGGTTGGAACAATCAAAGATGGGAGGAGCCACAAGGATTTGATCAACCCTCATGGCAACAACCACCTCCAATGGACTATCAACAACCATTCTGTGATGCATATCAAGGTAATGGCTATGGTGAGCACTCTTTTGATTATCAGTAACCACCACCATATGCCTATGAACCCCCTCCTCAACATAACTTTGGACTACCATACTCACAAGCCCCTTACCACCACTCACCTCCATATGACCCTAATCCTTATCCACCACACCAACCACCACCTCAATATTCACCATCTCCATATCCTTATCAAAAAGAACCACCTCCGTATTATGAACCTGTTTTCCAAAAAAATGAACCCTCCTATCCACCCCAAACCTCCATGGAGAGCACACTTATCTCTCTCATTGGTCTCACCTCTACACTCCAAAATCTTATATCCCGCATGGTCCAACCCTGCACCTCCAATGTTCAACCCTCAAGCTCCAGTGTACTTCCATTTCAACCACAGAATGATCTCTCCATCCCATCACCACCATCCATGGAAGAGCACCCACATCCATAAATCTAAGAGCAACATGATCCCAATGCTGCTATTGACATGGAACAAGAGAGAAGGGATCATCTTCGCGAATCCATACTTCATAAGGAGCTAGAGGAGGCACTAAAGGTGAAGGTAGAAGAGACCTTTGCAGATAAAGGATTAGTTGAAGGGAGTTGTCATAGAAAAGAAACCATTAAGGAGGATTACGATTTTATACTTAAACAAATGGATCAAGCGATAAATCGATTACCTTCCCAACGTTTGGACATTCAAGGAACCCCCATGGCTTCATGTGGAGAATCTACTAAAGAACGTGGCATGAAGGAGAAGTTAGAAACTCCGGTCGACAGGAGCAACACGATTTTGTATTGGAACAATTGGAAGATGCTACGCCTGCCATTGAAGAGGAAGAAGTGGTTGAAAACTTAGGAGATGCTGAACCTCCATGGGAAAGTCAAGTTATAGAGCCTCCCTTCCAGACGTTTGAAATTAATGTTGAGGAGGGTGCACAACCTCCAAGGTATCTCATGATTGAAGACTTTGAAAGGGATTATCAAGAGATGGAATCGATCATTGATGAATTCTTATCTACATTTGAATCCTCTCCCATTGGACTTGACATGGAGATAAAAGAAGAAGAAGCACAACCTCCCATGCCCTTGGTGAACAATGAAGAAGAGATTGAATTGAAAGAAATCTACCAAGTGGAAGAGGTTGATATTGAAGAAGATTGCAAAGAGGTGGAAGTTGTCAAAGAAGAGCACAAGGGAGTGGAGCTTGCAAGATCCTTCGAAACATCTCTCCCAAAGCCATTACCGTCCAATACAACATTCAAGTGGGTAAAATTCTCTTCATTAACCTTTGCTTTCCCACTTGAATATGGGCTTCTAGAGATGGATGGTCAACTTAGAGTTCTTTATGGCATTAAGAGCAAGAAGAAGATGGTTAGTGGTTGGAGTTGTCCAGCAAGGTTCAACATGGTTGTATGCTCCAAGTTGGAATGCAAGGTTGGGTGTGAAGCTCAATTGAATGGTTCTTGGAAGTTGTTTGGAAGCTGTAGTGAGAATTTACATTGCGTGCCACCCAGATGGAATCATGATGATATACACAAAGACGGGTGCAAAAGCATGGTTTGGGACCCCGGAATTCATTCTAACAATCAACACTCGTGGGGCCTTGTCACTTGCTTTAACTTTCTTGAAGGCTTTCTGTGCCTAGTTTGGGATCCCGGAGGCTATTGGAAGTACAAACATTGGTGGGGATTCCTGGATCAGTACAAGAATAAGCCACCATAACATGGAGTTCACCAAATGTCCAACTTAAGGACTTTAACTAAAAGTGCTAGGTGGGAGACAACCCACCATGGTATTATCGTTCCTTTTTTTCAATTATAATTTTATTTAGTTTGGTTTGTTTCTGAGTTTTATTTTCTCTTATTAAACCTGGAATTGTTCATAACATCTGCATCAGCATCTACATACTGCATTCTGTATTTTGCAAAAAAAAGGGGGGTGAATGATGCGCCAGCGTCTACAACGCGCACGCACTGTTTGTGTAGCAAAACTGAACAAAGAGTTACGCGAGAGACACGCGGGAGGGGTGCGTGGCGCACAAGCCATTCCACGCGTACGCGTGCCTCACGCGTGCGCATCCCCTGCAATATTTACCACCCACGCGTAAGCGTCAATGAGACATATGCTTGAATACCCAAATCGGCGTAAAGAGCACCTGGACAGAGGGTTGTGCTACCCTTGCGAGGGACTTGTGCGAAAGGCACAAATTCATTCACGCGTACGCGTCCTTGACGCGTGCGCGTCATGTTCCCTTTATGGCCACCCACGCGTACGCGTGGTCGACGCTTACGCGTCGCATGGCTCGTTCAGTTTTTACGTGTTCGCATCTTTCTTCTCTCCTTTCTACTTCTTTCTTCCTTCTTTCTTACTTTATTCTTCTTCATTCCTTTAACCTCTCACCCCTCTTCACTTCCATCCTATTTCATATAATTTATTTGCATACTTTCATTTATTGCATTATTTTCATTGGTGTTAGAAATCTATTTAGGTCATTATTTCCTATATTTTGCTTGTGGATTATTAAGGAATTGTTTGACAATTATATATTATTTTTATAGGGTTGCTTGCATGTTCAATTTAGTACTCTCCCCAACTTATTCCCCATGCATGTTGTGTGTTTGTGAAAACGCCCGTATGGCATTGTGACTTCTTCATTATTCTATCCTTCTACTCTAATGCCTGTTTTTCACCAAACCCTTCCAATATTTTATTAATTAAATATAATTATCAATACAAACATTATTGTTTGTTTCTTACGACTGATAATACATTTTGGCTTTTAATACTTGATCTATGCTACTCATGCCTTTGCCAGCTTGCCAATAAACATCTTGCATTTAATTGCCTTAGTTTATCATGCTATATTTCCATTGATGTCCAAATTTCATGGAGTCGCGACCATGTGTTAACGACATTCTTCTTTACTTTAGCATGATTATCACTCGTACTGCCCTCTTCTTTGCTCTATCCCTTTGACTTCATGTCATTTTCTCTTCTCCCTTTTCACGATGGCCACCAGGAAGGGTAAAGAGAAAGCCTCTACAACGAGCACCAGCTGAGGAACCACAACCCCTGCCCACCTGCACATATTTGCATGCACCGAGGACGGTAAAATCTTTAAGTGTGAAGAGGTCGATACCGATCTCCACGGGTTAGTTAGTCCCTTCTCAACACCAATTTTTAATTTTCTATATTAGTTCATTGCTGCATTTGCATGTGTATTTGCATGTTTGATTGCATACTTTACCACCACTTGGTTAAAGTAAGAATTTCTTTTTCAAGAAACTTTTTAGAGCATTTCACTAATTTGAATTAAAATTTTTGTTAAACTTGTCTGAAGAAATATTATATTGGAACATGGTTTAGAGCTCGAACACACAAAACTAGTGAGATTTTGAGCCTATTTGATTGATTGCATTTTATCAACCAATATATTTTATTTTTGCGTGTGATTTTCTCTCTAAAATTGTGATCTTTATCTTTCTTGATTCTATATTTCCATGGTTTGATGTATGCATGCACTTATATGATTGAGGCCTTGTTTCACTCAGCTTACATACCCATATGGCTTTAACCTTTCATTATCCTTTGCAAACCAATGTTGAGCCTATTTTACCCCCTTTGTTCTTTACTTTAGCACATCATTAACTCTAAGCGAAAAATAATAATGTCCTTAATTTGAATCCTTGATTAGCTTAGACTAGTGAAAGTGCTCATGAATTAAGTGTGGCGAAAGTGGGTTTGGAAACGTTTGGTTTGAGAATTGAGTATGTTAGACTTTCTGTGAAAATGTGAAAAATGATGAGAACATGTTTATGCATTCAATACCTCAATCGTATGCATTGAGAAAAACAAAAGAAAAAAATAAAAAGAAAAATAAAAATAAAAAAAGGGAGAGAAAGAGAAAAGAAAAAGAGCAGAAAAATAAAAAGGGGACAAAAAGCCCCAAAGTAAATGGTGAAATCAATGCATATGAGTTGTACTTAAATTTGGGATGCATGAATATGTGGTAAACATAGTTAATGGGCAGTTAGATCTTGTATTGTGATTATATGGATTGTCTTAAGTTAGGTGGGAAAAGTTTTAGGTTAATTAAGGATTCAGATTTTAGTCCACTTGGCCAGATACAATCTTACCCTGACCTTGACCCTATTACGACCCTTAAAAGACCTCTTGATATGTGTATTGGTGCATTAAATTTTTGTTGATTGTTAGATGAAGAGCAAGCCTTAGAAAGCAAGATTAGTAGAGAATTGAGAGAATCGATCCTCGAACACTTGAGCAATTAGAGTGTATACACTTCCAGTGAGGATTCGATGCTCGATTCCTTGTTCCCTGCTTTCATGAGCTATTTTCTTCTTGCAAGTCATTTGTTCTTTGTTTTGTGATTTAAATTAGTGAAATCCAGTTCATATTTGTTCTTGAAAGATTTATTTACTTTTTCACCAAGTAAGTAGAATCATTTTAGCATGTAGTTGCATTCACATTCATAGGTTGCATTGCATGGGTCTTGCTTTTTTCTACTCATTTATTTTGTCTCCTTGAGCTTAGCATGAGGACATGCTAATGTTTAAGTGTGGGGAGGTTGATAAAACACTATTTTATGGTTTATATTGTGTTTAATTGAGTTGTTGTTATCAAATTCTTGCCCACTTATTCATATGATTTGCATGATTTTACAATTCCTTCCTAGTTTAGTTCTATGGTTGAAAACTTGCTTCTTAGAGATCTTTTAATTACGTATTTTAATTCTACTTTATACCATTCGATGCCGTGATCCGTATGATTGAGTGTTTCAGGCTTCATAGGGCAGGAATGGCTTAGAGAATGGAGAGAAAGCTTGCAAAAAGGGAAGGAGCACAAGAAATAAAGGAGACAACCAGTGAACAGCGATGCGCACGCATGGCTGACGCGTGCGTGCAAATTGGACAAAATCACAGTGATGCGTACGCATGCTTGACGCGTACGCATAGATTGGAGTTCATGCAAATGACGCGAGTGCGCGCCTGACATGCACGCGTGGAGAGGAAAATCGCTGAATGACGCGTACACATGACCGACGCGTATGCGTGACCTGCGCGATCTGCAGAAATTATAGAATACGCTGGAGAAAGTTTCGGGCCGTATTTTGACCCAAATTTTGGCACAAAAACACAGATTAAAGTCAACGAACATGCAGAGACTCAAGATATCGGATCATTCATACACAATTTTAGGATTAGATGTAGTTTTTAGAGAGAGAGAGGTTCTCTCCTCTCTCTCTTAAGATTTAGGATTAGGATTCCTCTTAAAGGAATTAGGATTTCATCTTCTCAATTTTTAGGTTCAATGTTCCTCTTACTTATTTTCTCAATTTGGTTTATGAACTCTTTATGTTTAGGATTAATTTTCTTAATTAATACACATTGAGGTATTTCAGACTCATTATTTCTTTCTTTAATTTATGTCATTAATACTTTTGCTTTATCCAAATTATTTTCATTCGAGTAGATTTTTTTTCCCTTCTGGCTTTGGTTGATTAATTGGTAACTCTGGAGTTGTCAAACTCATCGTGATTGATAATTGATATCTTTGCTGATTGGTATAGATTCCTATAACTCTAGTCTTTCCTCAGGAGTTGACTAGGACTTTAGGTGTTAAATTGATTTGTCCACTTAACTTACCTTCATAGTTAGAGGTTGACTTACTGGTAGCAAAAATATAATTCTCATCACCATTGATAAGGATAACTAGGATAGGACTTCCAGTTTTCATACATTGCCAAGAGTTTTATTAGTTATTAATTTATTAATTACTGCAATTTATTTCTCTTGTTCAAACCCTTTTAAAAACCCAAAAATATATCTTTTTACATAGCCAATAATAAATCATACTTTCCTGCAATTCCTTGAGAAGACGACCCGAGGTTTAAATACTTTGGTTATCAATTTATTTAGGGGTTTGTTACTTGTGACAACCAAACGTTTATACGAAAAAATTTTCTGTTGGTTTAGAAGCTATACTTACAACGCGATTATATTTGTGAATTTCTTTACCGATAGAGAATCCGATCGTCAGACGTCCCCTTTTTTCCCAAAGTTATAGTATTTTATTGCAATAAAGATGAGTACAGTTGTAAAATATTACACCTTACACCTGTGATTTTCAAGAGAAATAACATTAAAAAATTCTAAAGAGTTCAATAGTCTGAAGAAAGAAAAGGAAGTGGATAAGTAAATTGAAATCTTCGTGTCACTGTAGAGAAGGAGTAGAAGTGCAATGTTGGGGTTTCAATCACCGCTATGGATGCAAGCTCGTTGATGTCTTCCAAATTCTTCTACCGCACGGTTTGCTTGAGACCAAATTTCTTCAAGACTGATTCTTCTCTTCTTAAAAATTTAAACATTTCTAGTGACGCAGATTTTACAAAACCACAAACGATCAGCAAGTGCATTGAGTCATACCAAGTAATACCACAGGAGTGCATTATCGTTCCTTCAAGGACTAATGGATTAAACAAGCAATAGACAACTGATTAATCTAGTAAGACAAACACAACTTAGGGTTTTACTAGCAACTAGCATGAAAACAGAGAATTAAATAAGAGCAAACTAAAATTAGTTAAGAAAGTAATATGATTAAGAGAGTTAAGATTTTAGAGATGTTGAGACTTCTGGAAAAATACTTCTCATTTTTCACCTTGATCATGCAAAGATGTATCTATGGTAAATCATTAGTAATCAAATCCCAATCTTTTAGTGATTTAATTTCTCTTTAACCTAATTAATTGCTAATTCCTTAGTCAATTATTTAAGAAAAGAGGTGAAGCGCTCTCACTGATTTCAAAATAACACAATTATTTTAAAAACATCAAAAACCAAGTGCTCATCATGCATGGTTGGTTTCTCAGAAATTTGCTTAGCTACTTGACCCATTTGGACTTCCAAGTTTTAAATAAAGGCTTTATTTTCCAGCATAAAATTTTGAGTGTTTTGAAAAAAGTGGAGGTTTGTGGGTGAGTCTTTCTTTGGCAATTTTCTATATAGGAAAACTTTTGAGGAATTTGGGAGTCTGGGTGATGGTTGCAGAGGTTATGAGGATTGGTGGTTGTAAAGATGGTTGTTAATTTAATGATGGGGGTTGAAGTTATTTTGGTGATGGTTGTTGTTGAAATTATTTTGTCTCTGTCCTTGATTACCCCATCCAAAGTTACGGTGATTTTTCCATCCAGAATTGTAGGTTAAACTTAGAGAATGGGTCATTTTGAGGTGGCCCAGAAGAGTATTTCATGTAATTCACTTGCTCTAGAGAAAATTGGCCATATTCAAAGCTTTCAGCTTGTGGTACTCCACCACTCACGTCATAGGAAGCATCTTAGGAGTTCACAGATAGGACTTGCATATTTCCAAGTTATTGACTAATGGCATTAATTTGTTAGGATATGACTTTATTTTGAGCAAGAAGAGTGTCTAGTGCAATAAACTCCATCACTCCTTTCCTCATTGTTCTTACAGAGGAGTATAAGTATTGATTATTATCCACCATTTCAATCAACTCCAATGCTTCATCAATGGTCTTTTTCATATGAAGAGATCCTCCGGCTGAGTTATCCAATGAAATTCCTGAAGTAGGAGTAATTCTATCATAGAAAACCTGGAGTTACACCTAGCCAAAAATATGTCCGAAGGACACTTCTACAACATCTCATTGTACCTCTCCCAAGCCTCATAAAGATTCTCTCCTTCTTGCTATCTGAATGTCTGAATGTCAGTTCTTAGCTTTGTCATCCTTTGAGGTGGGAAGAATTTGGTTAAAAACTTACTTACCAAATTCTCCCAAGTTGTTATACTTTCCTTAGGTTGTGTGTCAAGCTACTGTTTGGCTCAGTCTCTCATAGAAACGGGAACAACAATAAAATGTGTAAGTTAGGGGTGTACAAAAATTAACCAAAATGTGGGCAACCGGATAAAAAATCATAACCACATGTTGGTTAACCAATTTAATAAAATAATTTTAAAACTATATCTATATTTTCTAAAATTGGTTAACCAAAACCAAATTAAAAAAAACCGGTTTTTAACCGATTAACCAAAACCAAAACCAAATTAAAAGAAAACCTAATTTCAAAAATCACTCCGTCTATTTGAACTCACTCTTCGGTCTTTGCCGCTTCTCCTCTGTACTCCGCCAGCCGCCGTCAACAATTCTTCTCCTCTGCTTCTCGCCGGAGCTCGCCGGTGGTTCGTCAGACCTCTGCCTCTTCGAGTCTTCACTTTGATCCGTGACTCTGCCTCAACCTCTCATTCTTGCCACCGGAGTATCTCTCTTTTTGGTTCTCTTCTTCTTTCGTCGGTGTAACGTCGGAACTCATCAATTGAGGTCAGCCTCCTCCTTGCCCTTGGTTCTGAGTTTTGAGTTTTCTCATGAGTTTGTTATTTGGGTTTTTCTATTTTGTGGATTTGTTCTATTTTTACCTTCATTAGTATACTTCTGACTTCTTCATTTCAATGGATTGAAAATGTACAGATTTTAAAATCTCTCAGTATTGAACTCTTCATTTCAATAGATCCTGCTGTAAGTTTCTTTTTCATTGTGGTTCACTTTTTGATTAGTTAGGACTTAATTTATTTATATTATTTGACTGGAGAATTGTTGTTCTAATTATCTGTTCTTCTTCACTGTCTTTTTTATTAGTTCAGTTATTAACGGTCTTTGTTTTGTCCCAAACGTTCTTGAGAATGCTATGTCATTTTAAGTTTGGGACGTTCCTGTTTTATGCGGCTTGGATTGCACTGATTACTATCTTATGTATATTATTTTAGAAGTCTTATGTATATGTTTTGCTTCCCTTTTATTGAAAATTTGAATTTATTCGAACAAGAGTATCCTGATGAGCTAATAAGGAGCAACATGCATCTAGCAAAGATTTTCCCACAAGATGTAATAAAGCTTTGAGGAGTATCTAACTCTGAAATGACTAAAAGCATTAAGGTACCAGTGATAATTGATAAAGACACCATTCCTAGTGTATTATAGGTCCAATGTATCTTCTAAATAATCATAAAACCTTAGCGTATACCAAATAAAACCTGCACCCTCGTTAACAGTCACAATCTCTGCTTTGTGGGACTCAGTCTTTCCATAATGATATGCTCTGTTCTCAATTTTGATTTAAACCAACTAATAAATAAAATGGTGTTAATAGAGAGAAAGAGATGGATAGAGAAGAGGGTGGGTTGTGGGAAAGCCTTAGACTTGACAAATTTAGAGGTTAATTTAATAAATTAGGTCTAGGATTCTGTTTGTTTGTTACTATATTTTAACAAATTTTGTTTTGGTAGAAAGAATAAATGCTTTGTAAAAATAGGTCTATCTCTAATGAATCATAGCCGAGTATATGTGCTTCATTTGGTTTTGTCTGCTGCTTTTAAATGAATGTTGGACAGAGCAAACCCTTGTACTCCACTTAGAAATCGTTGGTTCTATGGTTTCATGCATAGACACATCAGATTTAGTTAGAAGCAGGCTATTTTTATGCTTTAGAGTGATGATACTACTATGTACTTGGATTCAGTTGTCCTTTGTAGCTTGTGGTTTGAAGTGTTTGATTTGATGTTATGAATGCTGTGATAATCAGTAATCTTGTTGTAGCTTCAAATTGATGTTTGATAACGTTATGCTCACTCCAAAGTAACCACCTTTTGTTTTGATTTTATCACAATCTATAGAGAGGGATATCTTCCCGTAAATAGGAATAGTTCAATCACCTTTTGCACTTTGAATTGACCTTGTTTGTAACTTTGTACTTGTTAAGATTGCTATAAGTATATTGTTATCTATTTCTAGATGGTGTTCTTTTGATGGAAAGTTATTTGTCACTTATATTGAATATTGATTGATTATGTTCAATTAAAACTCTATTGAATGTTTCAGATGTGTAGTTTAGGATTAGGAGTTTAATAACAAAAAATATAAACAAAAAATATAAAAAGGAAATGGAAGAAGGTCTTTAAAGTATATGTTATCCATTAGGCATTAGCACATATATTGTATATATTGTGAACATCAACATTTTGAACACCCCTGGAATCAGTTTCAAAGTATATGTATATATTGTTTGAACTTGGCTTTGTGCTTGATAACTTTGCTTTGTTGAAGTATTTAATAATTAGATTTTATGGTTTCTTCTTCAGAATGAGATAGCCGATCGTGATGTTCCCATGTTAGGGTCTGCAGAGCATTCAGCTTCTACATTACCTCCTCTTCCAACCACATCATCTGAGCACAAAAATTGATCAATAGTTTGGGACCACTTCTAGAGAACATCTGATGATGAAAATAAGGCTCAATGTCAACACTGTTTGAAAGTAATCAAGTGTGGAAATGTAACAAGTGTAATGAGATCACATTTAAAGATTTGCATAAGCAATCCTGGTTCAGATAGAGGCAAACGACAAAAAACATGCACATCGCCTATCCCAGAAGCACAAGTGGGTAGGTTTGATGTAGAATATGCCCGGAAAAAATTGATATCAATGTTTTTTCTTTCACGTATTACATTGGCACGTGACATCTTGATGCTCTATGAAACAAAGAAAGTTCAACTTCAAAAATACTTTTTCAAATACGGAGGAAGAGTTTGTCTTACAACTGATAACTGGAGTTCGTGTCAGAATATGGCATATATATGTTTGACTGTTCATTTCATTGATGTGGACTGGAAGTTGCAAAAGAAAATACTAAATTTTTGCCAAGTCACCGGCCACACGGGAGAGATTATGGCTCAAAATGTTGAAGCTTGCTTGAATAGCTGGAAGTTGAACAAGATCTTGAGTTTGACAGTTGATAATGCATCGTCTAACAATGTAAGAGTTATGTATTTACAAAGAAGGCTAATTTTTTGGAAGAGTTTAGTTTTGAATGGAGAGTATCTCCATATGCAGTGTTGTGTGCATATATTAAACCTGATTGTGTAGGATGGATTGAAGGAGATTGATGATTCGGTTGCCAAAATTTAGGATGCTGTAAAGTATGTTAGATCCTCAAATTCAAGATTAACTAGGTTCAAGGCATGTATTGCACAAGAGAATATTCCACATATGAGTCTTGTTTGCATAGATGTTAAAACGCGATGGAACTTTACATACTTAATGTTAGTAGCAGCCTTAAAGCATCAAAAGGCATTTGAGCTATTAGAGATGCAAGACAAAAAATTTTTTGAAGAACTAAACAAGGGAAGAGGGGTACCTTTAATTCAAGATTGGGATTATGCTAAGTCCGTCTTACCATTTTTAGAGATGTTTTACGATGCTACACTTTGTATTTCTGGATCCTCTTATGTCGCTAGTAACTTATACATGAAAGAAGTGTTTGCTCTTGGAAGCAGGATTCAACAATATCGTGATGATGATGATTTGAGCATAAGTCTCATGGCAAGTTAGATGAAAGCAAAATACAACAAGTATTGGGGAAATGCAAAAACTATTAACATGTTGTTGTTAATTGCCGTAGTTCTAGATCCTTGCCATAAATTGGATTATGTTGAGTGGTGCCTAGTTAATTCTTTTGGTGCAGAAGTGGGTGGTGAATTGAAGAAAAAGTTGTCTTCTTGTCTTCATTCACTTTATAATTTATATCAAGGTGCAGATGAAGGAAACCAAGATGATACCCTCTCCCAACCGAGTGCAAGTGATAAAGCTAAAGACATTTATGATATGAGGTTATATCACTGATCAACCGGTCATAAATCCAATCTTAAATCTAAACTTGATCATTATTTGAATGAAGACTGTGAGCCAGATGATAAGCCTTTGGATATTCTAGAATGGTGGAAGGTTAACTCGAATCAGTTTTTCGTCCTAGCAAATATGGCACGGGATATATTGGCTATACCATTTTCAACAGTAGCTTCTGAGTCTACTTTTAGTATGGGGGAAAGAATCATCGATCAATATCGTAGCTCATTGACTCCTAAGATGGTAGAAGCCCTTGTATGTACCGAAGATTGGCTTAAAGGAGACTTTTTCTCTTCTCTTCCACCTGAGAATTTTGAAGAGCTTGAAAAGGTCGAGCAAGGTAAATTGAATATTAAATGTTTCTTAAATATATCATATGATTTACTTATAAAATATTTTAGTTTAACTTATAATTATATTTTTTTTAAATTTATAATTATAGTTTTTTGTGTGTGCAGATTTGATTTTTTCAGAGGGCATTGCTTGTTCAGTGGGTCCAAGTTCAATTGTGCTTGAGAATGACTAGAAACTCTTGATTGTTTGTTTTCTTTAGTTATTCTAAACACTTAGGTGGTAAAGAGATTAGATTTTCTTTTCTATATATGATTAGACTTGTTTATGTTTATGTTTAAGTTTGGTGATAGATCAAAGAAATTCAATACTCCTTAGATGGGGATATTGGTGTCAATAATTATAGTAGTTGCAATGTCATTTTTGTTGTTGAAATTTGCATCGTTTCTTTGGCTTAAGAGAAAATTTCCATCATTGAAGAGGCCTTTTGAAGTGCCATTGCGAATGAAGGGTTTGATTCTAATGGGCCTTATACCTTCTTTGCTCTTAGTGTATGTGATAAGTATTGCTACCAAAAGTTTAGAAAAGTAAATATTATTTACAATGGAAGGGATTTTATTATTTACAAATGTTACTTGTATTATTTAGAAAGAAAAAAAAATTAATTTTTAGATTAAAAAAATCAATTTAAAAGAAAAAGGTAAAAATCGGTTTTTACACTAAAAAAACCTGTTTTTCTATATAAAAACCGATTAATTTTAAACCGGTTTTCATTTTAATAACCGGTTAAAAAAAGGTTTTGAATTTTACTAACCAGTTAATGATGACTTATATCATCTACCTCTTTCTCTTAACTAAAAGGACCATAGAATTGATGAATTCTCATTCATTTGATACAATTTCTTAAACTAAATGATGAATTTTATGGTACATCGCTTTGAAAGGGATCTTGTTTGAATTTCAGGTGAAAACAGCAACAAAAGAGAAAGAAAGTAAGAAAAAAGAGCTGGGCGTGTGTACTGGGCGTGCCACTTGGTGCAAACGCCAACAATCTGAATGGGCATGGCACGCCAGCTATCAACTCCAGGGAGCAAAATGAAGGAACTTCTATGGGCGTGGCATGCCAGAGTAGGGCGTGGCACGCCAGTTGCATCTTCCAGAGGAGAACCCATGAAGGATTAACATGGGCGTGGCACGCCAAGGCCAGGCGCGGAACGCCAACTATCTTTTCCAGAGAAGGAACTCCAAGCATTACTATGGGCGTGGCACGCCAGGCAATCTGACCAAAGAATGACCTTTGAAGATTCACAACGGATGTGGCACGCCAACCCTATCATCCATAATGGGCGTGGCACGCCAGGTCAAAGGCGTGGTAGCCAGTGCAACTAAGCAAAGGAGAATGGAAGAAAGACTACTATGGGCGTGCCACTTGACACTTAAGGCGTGGCACGCCAAGCCAGAGAATCAATGGGTGTGCCACTTGGTACTAGAGGCGTGGCACGCCAAGCTTGTGAGCCTTCAATACTACTATGGGTGTGCCACTTGAGACTGAGCGTGGCACACAACAGTTCATTTGACCAGAGAGGGTAAGTAAAGCTCCAACAAGGGCGTGGCACGCCAGTACAAGCCTCCAAAGAAGAAGAGACAAGGCTTCCTCGAAGGCGTGCCACTTGGGACTTAAGGCGTGGCATGCCAAGGCAAAATGTCAATGGGTGTGCCACTTGATGCTGGGAGCATGACACGCTAGCTTTGCTCGCACCATGGGCGTGCCACTAGAATCCTGGGTGTGGCACGCCAGCGTACTGGGCTAGAGGGGAGTACTCATGCCTTAGGAAGGGCGTGGCACGCCAGTTCAACCTTCCAGAGGTGAGATTGAAGGCTTTATCAATGGCGTGGCACACTAGACCAGGGCGTGGCACGCCGGTTCAACCTTCCAGAGGAGAGATTGAAGGCCTTATCAAGGGCGTGGCACACCAGACCTAGGCGTGGCGCGCCAATTCATTTGATCAGAGAAGAAGATGAAGAGTTCAACAAGGGCATGGCATGCCACTGCTGATCATGGCACGCCAGTTATATGATCCAAAAGAGAAGAATGAGAGCTTTACTGAAGGCATGGCATGCCAGCTCTGGGCGTGCCACGCTAGTTCAAGTTTTCAAAGAGGAAGGAGTGAGAAATCACAATAGGTGCGCTACTTGAGTTCGAAGGTGTGGCATGCCAGGCTGGCTGCAGAAGGGGAGCTTGCCACTTGGACCCAGGCATGGCACGCCAAGCCAAGTTGAGGAGCTAGGCGTGGCACGCCGCTCACACGCCAGGCACATGTCTCAATTTAATTAGTTTTTCCTTTTATTTTCAATTGTAATTTTCTTTTCCATTTTGTAATTTTTATTTCTAGTAATAGGAGTAGTATAAATACCCCTTGAGAGTACTGAAAAGGGTGTTGGCTAGTTGGAGGAATTAGTTTTAGTTTTACTCTTACACTTCACTTCATCTTCTTCCATCTCTTGTACTTTTCTCTAAGCTATGAGTAGCTAAGCTCTCTCTCATTGGGAGAGGGAGCTTTGTTGTACTTGATGGATTGATGATAGTGAATTTCTTCTTCTTTTCATCTCTCTTTGATTTGCTAAAAGGAATTTTGTTTCTCAAGTCTAGTATTCAATTATCTTAGAAAAGATGTTGAATGCAATTTGGGTTTCATGGGAACCTCGGAAAATGAAACATGAAACCATGCTTCAAAATCCCTTCTCACACTTGAGTAGATCTGGGTTTTGGGATTGGATATGGTGACATGAAATTCACCCACTAATTGGATCTATGAGGATGTGTGGTAGAATCAAGACCAAGCTTATCTCTCTTTATGAGCAATTAGACCAAGAAATTGGCTAATTATCAAGAATTAAGAGATTGAATCACCAAGGAATTGGGGTTCAATCAATCATGATTCCCAAGAGGTCAATGAGTTGCATGATTGAAGATGAAATGATCTAGATTTGATCCAAATAGAGCAATATCTCCTAATCCCAATGAACTTTCCCTATTCTTATCTTCCCTATTCTTTATAGCTTTCTTTAATTTCTACTATTACCCATTCCCCATTTACAATTCAGTCATTTATGTTTCAGCAATTTACATTCTGGTCATTTACATTTCTGCACTTCATTGCTTTCCTTTATCTTTAAGTCATTTATAATTCTGCCATTTAGAATTATGCACCCAACAGTTCCTATTGATTAGCTTGACTAAATTACTCATTGACTAAAGTTGCTCAATCAATCAATCAATCTCTGTGGGATTCGACCTCACTCTATTGTGAGTTATTACTTGACGATAATTTGGTATACTTGCCAAGGACGGATTCATTATATTGATATAGTGAAATTTTGGACATCAGTTAATAACTGGTTTTATCATATGAAACCAATTTTGTTAATTAACCAATACTATATTTTTGGTTAACCAAAAGACTGGTTTGGTTTTTGGATTAACCAAACCATGAACACCCTTAATGTAAGTTGGGATCCTCTTGAGGACTTCTACCAAATTGACTATTTTTCGGAACTAAAGTAATAAGTTGAGGTTTTAACTCAAAGTTATTAGCATTCACAGTAGGAGTGACAATGCTGTTGCCACAATACCTAGGATTTGGAGTAGTGAAGGAACCAAGAGTGACAATGCTATTTGCATTGAGAGCATTATGACCAACAACATTATTATTGTTCTCTGCCATGTCAAATTCAATTCCTTCTTCAATTTCCACTTCACTGTCTTCTTCAATCCTCTATTCTTTAGCTTGCTTTCTTTGTCTCCAAAGAGTCCTTTCAATTTCAGGATTGTAGTGAAGAGGCTCTTTATCTTTATTTCTCTACATAAACAAACAGAAAATAAAGAAAAAGTGAAATTCCCTATGTCAAAGAGAGGGGAATTCCAAGTGAGGTAACTAACAAAAATTAAATAAACAGAAATAAAAAATAAGTCTAATCTAGGTAATCAATTAACTGGTAGCTATTAATCACAATTAATCCCCGGCAACGGCGTCAAAAACTTGATGCGGATTTTACAAAACCACAAATGATCGGCAAGTGCACTGAGTTGTACCAAGTAATACTATGAGAGTGCATTATCGTTCCCACGAGGATTAACAGATTAAGCAAGCAATAATCAACTGATTAATCTAGCCAGACAAACACACCTTAGGGTTTTACTAACAAATAACATGAAAATAGAGAATTAAAGAAGAACAAACTAAAATTGGTTAAGAAATTAATATGATTAAGAGAGTTAAGGTTTTAGAGATGTTGAGACTTTTGGAAAAATACTTCTCACTTTCCACCTGATCATGCAAAAATGTATCTATGGTAAGTCATTAGTAATCAAATCCCAATTCCTTGGTGATTTAACTTCTCTTTAACCTAATTAATCGCTAATCCCTTAGTCAATTATTTAAGAAAAGAGGTGAATTGCTCTCACTGATTTCAAAACAACACAATTCACATGAATTATTCTTAGTTGATTCGATGTCACAAATGAAATCTAGTTTTTAAACTTAAGAATTATGAGAAGAGGTTTTGAAGCTTAATTCAATTAATTCACTTTTCTAAGAAATTAAAGGAATTCAAGTCAGAGAAGAATTGTTTTCCAACATATTCAAATCTTTTGGATGAAGAACGAAAATTTTTTCTTAAGAAAACATCAATGCATCAATCAAAGGTAGAAAAGCTAGAATATTAGTCCATAGGAATCAACAGAGCTCCTAACCTTAACCAAAGAGATTAGTTGCTCATGCTTTAAGAGAAAACCTAAAAACTTTGAATTGTAAAGACTGCTAAAGAAGAGAGCATGTGTGTGACTTCTCTCTTTATATACTAACCCTAAACAAATTCAAAATTCAAAACTTAAAACAGAATCAACTTAAAACAAAATCAAATTTAAGTAATTAATATTTTTCTTCCTAAGTCGTGCTCTAGACCTTTCTCCTCATAATCCTCAATCAATGCTAGAATTTATGGGCTTGAGTTGAGCCTTGAATTAATCCTGTAAGTGTTGAAGAATTAGAGGACTTAGTGGATGAATTAAGGTCTCTGGGAAGCGACCCATAATACCACGTTACACGTGAGTCCCTTCACATGGTATGTGAAGCCAATCTTAGTCCAATTTACTCTCTATCTTGATCTTGATCCTTACATTAGACGTGAAGAGTTCCACGTTGAACGTGACTTCATTTTGCTTCAATTCAGTCTCTGTTTTCTTTTCTTTATGTTTCACATATGGAGATTCATGTTGCAAGCCAATGTTGTCATGCGTACGCATGCCAGATGCGTATGCTTGAGATGCATACGCACAATACTCCCATGTTCAATGGCTATGTCTTCACGTCTTACGGCTGCACTTCACAACTCAAGTTTTGCTCTTTGTTTGCTTCAGCCATTGGACGGCTACACTCCCATATACCACGTTGAAATGGAGTCATGTGTACCATGGGAGATGCGTATGCATGGTATGCTAAATCTCACCATTTGTGCGTATGCATGCTAGATGCGTACGAATGACACCATTTTATTTTCCCAACGTGCCATGCCTAGGATGCCACGTTCCATGGCAAGTATTCTTTGTTTCCAGATAGCTCTCTATTTGCTTCCTTTTCATGTGCTTCTTGTTCATGATGACTCTTAGTCTCTACTTCTTCCTTGATCTTTTCCAATTCCCTTTCAAATTTTTTCTGTAACAAATGAATTTCAACTAACTCAAAATATTATTCATTTAACCATGAAGTTATTGCTTATCTAACAAGAATTCTCAGTTTATTGACTGAAATTTTAAAGAAAAAACACTAAAGATGTGAATGCATCATCTAGTTAACCATGATTGTCATATCAAGTTTTCCATTCTAGAGCTCTGATCTTTGAATTCTTGTTGCTTCTTTATTGTATCTATTACTTGATTCCACCAATTCCATGTTTTCACTGATGGGTCTTGAGAAGTTGCACCTGCCAGTTATGAATGACTCCAAGAAGTTGACACTGAGGGGCAAAACACTGTAGCATGAAGAGGGGTTTTTGGATAAATGAGATAAAGAGGGTAGATTTTGTTGACGTGAGGTAGTATTCTATGTATTTTGTTTTCATTACTACTATACCTCCATAAATAATCTTTCACACAAAGCTTTTTTTCTTCGGCTGACATTGTAGCTTCTATGTACTTCACCAAAAATTCTTGTCTTGAAATCGGTCATGGAGAATCTGAACCGGTGGGGGTAGAATTGGTACGCTATATTGTAACCTAATTTAACTGAATACTCATCAGAGTTGTGTGTACCCATTTGATAGCTTTCGGTTCTTGCAGAACTGGAATTTGCTGTATTTATTGTGCAATTTTAGGCCTAATTATGAAATTGAGTAGTTGGGAGTTTCACTCTCAATTTGTTGTCATAAATTCTTAGGTAATATTATTATCATTGCATTCATCCTCTGAAATTCTAAAAGAGGTTCTGTCTCTAAACCAGGAATCTTCCCTGATTTTAATTGAATTCTGTATTATTATACCGCATTTCATTCCTTTCTCCATAATCTTTTTACCTTCTAATAGGCTTTGTTAAGTTTAAAAGAGTCTATTTTCTACTTTTGCTTTCAAAAAGGATGAACTTAAAGTACTTATTTTTATAGATTTTGTAGAAAAGTAATTAAATGTTATTGAGTAACCTCTATTCCTATTTGACTAACATTGTCAAATTGAAGACTTTAAAATTTTTAAAACCAAATCCTCTATAATCCTTCCCTCGGTTCATAGTGTCTTAGCTGACTCAATGCATCTTTTTTTATTATTTTTTTGATCTTACCAAAACTACATCATCATCCTATATAGTTAGAATGTCTTCTTTTAGGTTACTTTTTTAAGGTATCATATAATAGTAAAATACCTCCATTTTTTCTACCGTGTCTGAGGACCAATTGAACTCAATTTCAATTTGATTTTCGAATAAAATTCTCTACCTTAGTTAAAAAAATAAAATAAAATAAAGTGCAAAGGGAATGCAGCTTGGGCCATTTGATTACGTAATTAATAAATTTGTTATATAACATGTATTTAATGTGCGGTGACTTAATTTAATTTTTTTAATATAATAAATAATTCCTTTTTAATGTAATGAGGTGAATTAGTATCTAGTATATTTTTTTAAATTTATAAAGTAATTTTTTAATTATAGTAATATGTATCGGTAGTTATTATAATTTTTAGAATAATTTTTTAATTGTAGTAACTAGTAATGTATGCGTAATTAGTTTAATTTTTATAGTAATTTTTTAATTATATATAATGCATGTTTAGGAAAATTATTAATTTTATTTAGGGTTAATTTTTTATTTATAGTAAAATGTTAAGGTAAATTAGTAATTTGTATAGGTTAAGTTGATTAATTATGTAAAATATGAAGGTAGGGTTATGATTAATTTTTTTAAAGAATAATTTTATTAATTATTGTAACATATATGGGTAATTAGTATAATTTTTTTGAGTAATTTGTTTTAACTATAGCAATGAGTATGGTGTACTTAATTTAATTTGAGAATAATTTTTTAATTATATATAATATCATGCTTAAATCTAATCGTTATAATATACTCTTAAATTAATGCTATCATGAAGAAGATGTAATGGGAGTGGATCCTCTTTAGTGAAAAAAAAAACTGGATGGTATTCAGTAAAAGATATCACCTTTCATTATATTCTCTCTCTCATTTATTTTTGGTCCCACTTGTAGAATTAAAAGTAAGATATTACACTTTATTCTCTCTTTAGTGACAAAAAAAAAATGAAAAGGATCCATTCCAGATGCAATGAAAAATTGATGCTCACAACTGAGAATTGGAGGTTATTGTTATTTTTATTTTCTTCTTTGTTCAAATTAGTTTATTTTAAATATTGTGCATACACAAAAAATTAATCATCAAGTAAATCTATATATATTTGTATAATTTATATATAAATAAATATGCTATTCACATATTTTTAATATATATTTTATATTTTAATATATAAATTTTATACGAATAATTAGTTTAATGACTGATATTTCATACAATTTTTTTTTATAAATCAGCTTTATAAAATATTATTAGAGAAGTAGATTGAGTTAAACCAATCATACCCAAATCGTACCCAATGATTTCAATTTCAAAATTTTTAAAAATTTTAAAAATACTCGCATTGCATTGTCTGATATATAAATTAACCATTCGATTTATATTTTTGAAAAATTAAAAAGACTCTGCCATCTTGTAATTAGAGTGTACGATTTCTATCAAGAAAAAGTTTAAAAATTTCACACTTGTGAAATCGTACCGTACAATTTTTTTTTCTTGTGAATTAGAAAAGTAAATAAATTTAAAAAGGTGTCTCTAATTTGGAATTTTGCAAAATAATTTCTATTTTTAAGAAAACCTCCAAAATGCCAATATTTTTTGGCTTCACCCATTTTATCCCCGATAACAAAAAAAATTTAGCCTGAAATCTATTATTAAAGAGAGAATTAAATCTTATCTTAGATGATTCGAATGAATATATTTAGAAAAACAATCATGTTAGATAATCAATTAGAATACTAGCTAACAATAATAAGTTATTAGTTGAGTTCCATATATGTTAATAAAAATATTTAAAATTAAATGAAAAAAAAACACTCAAAATCTAAAAAAAAGAATCTTAAATCAAATGGAAACAAATATCTAAAATTATTGTAAAAATAATATCCAAAATCTAATAAAAAAATATCTGAAATATAATAAAAAGAAATGTCTAAATTTATTGTAAAAAATCTAAAATCTAATAAAAAATTCTAAAAATTGAACACAATAAAATCTCTTTTAATAATTATGATAAAAAAAGCATCAATTGTCAAATATTTTTTATACTTAATTTAATGTTTAAAGTTTAAAAGGTTTTAAATATTTTTTTCTAAGAATGTATAATAAAAAAATAAAAGAAAAATATTAAAAAAGAAGACATGATTTTAGATATTTTTATACTATATTTCGGATGTTTAAATTTTAGAAATATCGGATATATTTCTGAGTATGTAAAACTAAAAGTAAATAAAAATAAAGTATTAAAAATGAAGGTATTATTTTAGATGTTTCTTATATCTATGTTTTGAATATTTACATTTTAAAAGTTTTAGATTTTTTTTAGAATGTATCCATTGTCGTCATCATTACACGCGTATGGGATTTGCCGTCCGTTGTTGTTCCTCTCTATGCGTCGCCGTTTAAAAAAACCATCTAAAATATTACGAAAAAAATATTTAATATTATTAAGAAAAGAACATTTGAAATTTAGCAAAAAAAATTTGAAACTTAATAAAAAGAAGCATTTAACATATTTAAAAAAATCCAAAGTCAAATAAAATAAAAAAAGTACAAAACCATTGAGAAAAGAATATCAAAAACTTAATAAAAAAATCCAAAACCTTAAAAAAATATTTAAAATTATTTATAAATATCTAAAATTTAACAAAAAAAATATTTAAATTATTAAAAAAGAATATTCAAAATATAATATAAAAAAACATAAAAAATATAATAAAAAATATATGACTAAATTTAAAAAAAAATATTGAAAACATAAGAAAAAATTTAAAATTTATAAAAAATATCGAAACTTATTAGAAAGAATAATCTAAAATCTAAAAAGAATTGCAAAATTGGTTCTCGTTTTTTTTCTTCGGAAAAAAGTATATCAGTACTCAATTATAATGAAGACCAGAGACGGATGGATCAAATGAAAAAAAGTTACGTACTTATGTGGCTCAAATAGAAAATGAAATCCGAAAAGAAATTATTAAAAGAGATTTAGACACAAATATGGGTGGAATATATATGTACGAACATAATTACAATTGTATCGTTTGATGTATAAAGACAAGCATATCTGAAAGAATATTAAGATATTTTATTATTGTTGTTGATTTTAAAAAAAAAAAATATGATTTTAGTTTAATCTATGGAGACAACCATAAAGCATTTATTTTTGCTATCTAAGTTGTTAACCATGAAAAAAATGATCTGGCAGACTAATAAATCTGGCCAGATTTTTTTTATACATAGGCTTGTGCCAAAACTGTCATAAGGCAGGGACCTTCCCATGTTATTATTGACCTAAATTCCTCACTTCATAATTAGGTGCTTTGTATCTCAAGCAACAAGTAAAATGGGTAGACCATTCTTTTATTTTTTAGAAAAGAAAAATAGTAGAAATTTAGCAATATATCCACTTTGAAAATTTACATATATACATAATTCTACTTACACATTGGCCTCACATTGTTGACTTTCCTAGCATTATATTATTGTGAGGGTTCCAAACTATATATATATATTCACAGATCACTATGAAGATTCCTTTCCGTAAATCGAGGTTCTAATTATTTATGAGTAAATTATTAAAATTATATTTAAAAATTTATATTATTGATAAAAACTTTTTGAAAGATATAAAGACAAATAGATTTTTAAAAAATTTAAAAACTAGACAAAAATAATTATATGTTAAATATGTTTCTTAAAAATTTTAAAAATTGAATTTTGATCTAATTTTTTAGAAGTATGACTATAAAAATAAAACCTATATGCATTTTTTTTAGTTTCTTTTTGTTTACTGACTGAAAATGTTTTTAAAAAATAAAAAAGTTTAAAAATCGAACTTGGATCAAATGCATAGATCATTTGACAAATAGAACAGTGATGCCAATTTTCATATACCTCTAAATTTCATAAAATACACTATAATAAAATTGGTCTATAATTATGGTTCAAAATCGTCATCGTTTAAAATTATGAACATAACTAGTGAAAAGCGTGACCATAAATCTATGGACATCGTTTTAGACTTTAGGTCATAGTTTTCCAAACGTGACCTATTCTGGTGTAGCCATAAATCTATGGTTACGATTTTTTATCTATGATTACGGTTGTAATGCTTTCTATCTAAGGTTTTAGGCCACGTTTTTTAACCATGATCATAACTTGCTCTATGATCACGCTATTTTAAACTATGACCATAACTAAGCTATGATCACGGTTTAAGCGTGACCATAGCTAACTCTATGGTCACGTTGTTTTGGAATAGTAATCATAGCCTATTTATGGTCACAGTAATTTTAAACCGTGACCATATTTTAATCTATGGTCACGGTTTAAGCATGACCATAGCTTACTAATGCGTGAGCATCTTGTACCATTTTTTCCTTCATTTTCTAGTTGTTTTCAGTTAGAATTTATTAAGCTTTATTAAGTTTTAGTGCAAAAATCTCCTTTGAATGCTACTCTGAGTTGTTTTAGTGTTTTTATGATTTCAAGTGAAATTCGGAGCAATTTGGTAGAGTTTTGTGCTAAAAGAAGAAGAATTAAAGCTGCCCCTACCCCCTCCCCCCTCCGGCGCTAAACGCCTAGCTGGCATTTAGCGCCAGCAACTCAGCAAGCCAGGGACGTTCTCTGCCCCTTATGGGCGCTAAACGCCCAATTGGCGTTTAGCGTCAGGAAGTCCGAATTGAAAGCCCACTCTTGGAGCATCTCTAGTTGGATTTAGCTTTTATTAGTTATCTTTTATTTTATTTTTGTAATTTTTATTTACAAACAATATCTTTTAGTTTTAGGATTTATTATTTTATTTATTTTCAAATCAAATTAGGTTAGATATAAAAGGGAAAAGATTCACCCTTTAGGGGGATCTTCTCACTTCCGCACTTGCACACTTTTCAGAACCCTTATTTTCTATGGATTAAGACTATTACTTTTCTATTTTAATTAAAGTACTGATTCAGTTTCAAGGATTACTTTCATTCTTAATTTTATGAATCTGGGTGGAACGAGAGTATGACCCTCATTCGAGATGCGTTCTTGTGAGTTGTGACCGTTGGGAGAGGTTCCTCACCTGGACACAGCTTGAAAGTAAATTCCTCCTAATTGCTAATTACTTGAACTAATCTGGATACATGACATATAATCCGTTTAGTCTTGGATAATTTGGATTTTTTGGCCATAAACTAGCTTTGCACTTAACCCTCTAATCGGAATCAAGTGACCAAGAGATTGGCGGTTGATGAAAGTTAGAGGAGATTAAATCACTAAGAGATTAGGGTTTAGTCAATCACAGTTTGCCATGAAATGAATCTTACATGATTAAAATAGTTGGTAAGAAAACTTAATCCAGAAAAGTAAACATCTCTGATACCTTAATTGTTCCTGTCATTGATTTCTACACCAAACTCATTACTTACTTTCTTTACTCTTAATTTATTGTTTAATGCTCTTAAAAACTACCAAATCAACTTTTCTATTCGCCTGACTAAGACAATTAGTTGACCATTGTTGCTCAGTTCCTTAATCCTCATGGGATCGACCATCACTTACCTAAGGTATTACTTGGATGACCCGATGTACTTGCCGGTTCAGTTGTGGATATCTTAAATCCTGCGCCACTTACTCTATGGCTATGATAGTTTAAAATGGTGGCCATATCTTATTCTATGGTCACTAATGAGTGGATATTTTATACGCTTTTTGACATCATTTCCTTAGTGTTTCTAATATATTTTGTTAAGTTTTAATCTGTTTTAGTAGGTTTTAGTGCAAAATTCACTTTTTGGATATTACTTTGAGATTTTGTGTTTTTCATATGATTTTAGGTGAATTTTGGTTGAATTCGACAAGTTTTGGCAAAGTCTAATTCAGAGACAAGGAAAGCATAGTCGATGCTGTCAGATTCTGATCTTCGTGCATTCAAACGAGCATTTCTGGAGCTACAGAGGTCCAAATGACACGTTCTCAACAGAGTTGAAAAGCTAGCTTCTAGAGCATTCCAACAATATATAAATGTCTATACTTTTTCGAATTGGACTGCCCAAAATAGGCGTTGAACGCCCAAACTACTCCGTCGTGGGCGTTCAACGCTCCAAGAGGACTAAAGCCAGCGTTGAACGCCCAAAACTGGTGTTCAACACCACAAGGAGAGCAAGGAGCAGCATGTTTACTTCCTAGTGGGCCTTCAACGCCCACTCCTTCAAGTTGGACACCAGGATCAACTCAAACACTCACCAAGTGGGCCCAGAAGTGGATTTTCACACCTTTAGCTTAGTTTATTTTATTTTTGTAATTTTTAATTATAATTAATATCTCTTTAGGTTTAGTATTAGTATATATAAGGGAATATCACCATTGTTTAGGATCATCTCCACCACATTTCAAACTTGACACTTTATTCTCTGTAGAGTATGAGTGACTAAACCTCATAGGTTAAGGTCAATAGCTCTGCTGATTCCTATGGATTAATACAATTACTTTTCTACTTCAATCTATGTTTGATTCTATTCTATGATGCATTGTCATTCTTCATCTTTATAAATCTCGATTCTACATGAGTTCCTTACGAGTCTTGACCCGGATAGTATTGAGCTACAGCTTGAGAATGCATCACGGGCTCTGACGAATCGATTTTCTATCGGTAAAGAAATTCACAAGAATATGATCGCATTGTAAGTATAGCTTCTAAACCAACAGAAAATCCTTTCGTACAAATGTTTTGGTTGTCACAAGTAACAAACCCCTTTGAAATTGATAACCGAAGTATTTAAACCTCGGGTCATCTTCTCAAGGAATTGCAGGGACGTATAAATTATTATTGGTTATGCAAAGGTATATTTCGGGGTTTTGAAAAAGGTTTGAACAAGAGAAATAAATTGCAGGAATTAATAAATCAATAGCTAAGAAAAACTCTTGACAAAGTATGAAAACTGGAAGTCCTATCCTAGTTATCCTTATCAATGATGATGAGAATTATATTTTTTCTCCTACTCAGTCAACCTCTAACTATGAAGATAAGTCAAGTGGATAAATCAATTTAACACCTAAAGTCCTAGTCAAATCCTGAGGAAAGTCTAGAGTTATAGGAATCTAAATCAATCAACAAAGATATCAATTATCAATCACGATGAGTTTGACAACTCAAGAGTTACCAATTAATCAACCAAAGCCAAAAGGAAAAAATCTAAATTATTTATATAATAAATAGAAAAAAGCAATCATGAATCTGAAATACCTCAATTTGCATTAATAAAAGAAATCAAATCTAACATGGAAAAGTTCATAAATTAAATTGGGAAAATAAATAAAAGGAATATTAAACCTAGAACTTAGAAGAAATTATAAGTTGAAATAATAAGAAATCCTAAATCCTTTAAGAGGAATCCTAATCCTAATCCTAAGAGAGAGGAGAGAACCTCTCTCTCTAAAAACTACATCTAAAACCTAAAACCTAAACTACATCTGAAATACCTTTGTGAGTAATGATTTTTATCCCCTGAGTCTCTGCATATTTCCTGACTTTAATCTGTGTTTCTGGGCCAAAATATGGGTCCAAACGAGGCCCAAAACTGTCTCCAGCGTATTCTGTAATTTTGCAGATCGCGCAGGTCACGCGTACGCGTCAATCACGCGCATGTGTCATTCAGTGATTTTCCTCTCAACGTATACGCGTCAGGCGCGCGCTCGCGTCGTTTGCGCGAACTCCAATCCACCCGTACGCGTCAAGCACGCGTACACGTCGCTGTGATTTTATCCAATTCGCGCGCACACGTCAGCCATGCGTGCGCGTCGCTATTTGCTGGTTGTCTCCTTTATTTCTTGTGCTCCTTCCCTTTTTGCAAGTTTCCTCTCCATTCTCTAAGCCATTCCTGCCCTATGAAGCCTGAAACACTTAATCACACATATCACAGCATCGAATGGTATAAAGGGGAATTAAAATACGTAATTAAAAGATCTTTAGGAAGCAAGTTTTTAACCATAGAACTAAACTAGGAAGGAATTGTAAAATCATGCAAATCATATGAATAAGTGGGTAAGAATTCGATAAAAACCACTCAATCAAACACAATATAAATCATAAAATAGTGGTTTATTGGGTTCCAACAAGTTATCTGGGCTAATTGGGGTATGTGACATAAAACCTAGTTAGTCAGGGGTAATTGAGGCTCCTGTGGCTTTAAGGGCTAGAATAAAAAGAGCATTATTCTCTGATCTAGCAGATTCAACCTTGTCTATGGCATTTTGAGTAAGATCATCAAGAGATTGAATTGCGTGCGCTTCACCCTCTCCTAGATTGATCTAGTTCATTCGGATGTTTAGTTCGGACCTGAGGAGATTAATGACCACGACCAATGGCTTAATCACTTACACAGCCGTGCCACTGAAGGAATCACTCATCATTGGAGTAGTGAGCATGACGTGTTAATCCAGAAGAAGAAGCATCTCTAAAGTCTTAACTAATCTATCATTACTGTCTTTACATCGACTCTTTATCGCTTTTGTTTTTGCTTGTTTGTGCTCCCACAACAACCAACAACTATCCTTCTATTTGCCTGACTAAGATCTGTAGGATAACCACAGCTTGCTCAATTCGGCAATCCTCGTGGGATTCAACCCTTGGTGCATGAATTCCCACGCTTCGTACAACTGAACCAGCAAGTGCACTGGGTCATCCAAGTAATACCTGAGCGAGTCAGGATCGATCCTACGAGGATTGTGGTTTGAAGCAAGCTATGGTTATCTTGCAGGTCTTAGTCAGGTGGATGAAAGAGTAGGAGATGTTAGTATGTTATTTTTAATTGCATAAAAAGGAATAAAGAAAATTGTATAAAATACTTTATGAATTGGAATGTAAAAAAGGATAAGGAATTGGTTAAGGTTTGGAGATGCTTTGTCCTTCTGGTTTAACTCTGGTATTATTGTCTTATTCAATTGTGAATGATTTCTACTATGGTAGGCTGTATGTGATCAACGCCTTTCTTGAGAGGTCATCAATGCTCCTCCAGATCTGAATCCCAGGGTTAGTACGGATCCAGTCTGATTGAGGGTGAAGCTCCTGCAGTCCATTCTCATTTGTGATCCTACTTAAAACGCCACAAACAAGGTCAAATCTTCCAGATCGGAGGATGCTGTGCCTTGGGTTCTAGCCTCTACCATAGAGACCCTAATCTCCCCATAAATTGGCTAAACTGGTGTCTCGAGAAGTCCCCAGTGAAGTCGTGGATTAGTCATCTGAGAGATGTATAAACAAGCTGGTGGTTCATCATTGTCCGATGAAAGACGCACTCTGAACCCATGTAGAATGTGATAACCTTATGTCAATTCAACACATTCATATTGATGAAGAACGGATATACATCTTAGAATTGATCAAACACAGATTAAAGAGAAATAGTAATGCTTTTATCAACCCATAAGACTCAGCAAGGCTCCTCCCCTCAACCTAGGAGGCTTAGAAACTCATACTGACAGGAAAATACAATGTGTAGAATGAAAATATGGTAAATGATAGGTGAAGATCCTTAACAAAGAGTGATCTTCTACTTTAAAAATACTAAGCTCATGACTAGTAAGGGTAAAATAGTTTTTTTAGTGCTAAAATCTATTTCTGGAGCCCACTTGGTGAGTGCTTGGGCTGAGCTTTGATGAGATCTACGTGCTATGAGGCCTCTAGAGCATTGAACACTAGCTAGGGGGTCCACTTTGGGCGTCTAGATGCTGGTTTCTACTCCTTGGGCGCTGGACGTCAGAAAGGGGGCAGGAAGCTCGTGTTGTACGCCAGCTTTGGGCCTTCTAATATGAAGCAAACTATAAACTATCATACATTGCTGGAAAGATCTGGAAGTCAGCTTTCCATAGCCGTTGAGAATGCTTTATTTGAACTTTTGTAGCTCTAGAAAAGCTCTTCAAAGTGCAAGGAGGTCAGATCCAGACAGCATCTGCAATGCTTTCTCTATCTCTGAATCAGACTTTTTCTCCAGCTCCTCAATTTCAGCCAAAAAATACCTGAAATTGCACAAAAATACACAAACTCAAAGTAGAATAAAAAAATGTGAATTTAACACTAAAATCTATAAAAACTTAATAAAAACTAAACAAAAGCATACTAGAAACTATATGAAAACAATGCCCAAAAAGCATATAAAATATCTGATCATCACAATACCAAACTTACATTGTTGCTTGTCCCCAAGCAACTAAAAATAAAATAGGATGAAAAGAAGAGTAAGATACAATAAATACCAGAGTTTCCAATGAAGCTCAGTTTCAATTAGATGAGCGGGACTTAGTAGCTTTTTGTTTCTGAATAGTTTTGGCATCTCACTATCCATTGAAACTCAGAATGGTTGGCATCTTTAGAGATTTAGAATATAGATGATATTATTGATTCTCCTACTTCAGTTCTTTTCTTATTCTTGAACACAGCTTTTAAGAGTCTTGGTTATGACCCTAAGCACTTTATTTTCCAATATTACCGCCAGATACATAAATGCCACAGACACTTTAACTAGGTGAACTGATGAATCCATATTTGATGATAAATTTTAGATTGATTTAAGCAGATTTCATCATATAAACCCACATTTATTCACCTATATAGCATACTTTTGTGTTTTCTCTCTAAATTGAGCTTAATTGTGAAAACATGCATTTTTGTACTTAAATTGAGCAATTTAATCCCACTTTTATTCCATTCGATGTCGTGTTATGTTTGTTGAGTGATTTCAGGTCCTAGAGGCAAGAATGATTTGGTAGAAATGGAAGAAAGCATGCAAAACGGAAGAAAACATGAAGAAAACAAAGGAGAGAAGCATTTCAGCCTGTGCCCACACACAGGTCTGTTCCCACGCACAAGGCAGGGTCAAAATTAGCACCTGTGCCCACGCACAGGCTGTGCTTACGCACAAGGCAGAATGGAAATCAGCACCTGTGCGCACGCACAGGTTTGTGCCTACGCACAGGAGAAAAATCAGCAAGTGTGCCCATGCACAGACCTGTGCGTACGCACAGGTACCAGCGCGTACCTCCATTAAAAAGTCACATAGACTCACATTTTGGGAGGATTTTGGACCCATTTTCAAAGGCTTTGGATCATATATGAAGGGGGAAGCAACCACACATCATAACATACACTACCATACTTCATAGAATAGTTTTTAGGAGTAGTTTTAGGGTAGTTTATGTTAGGTTTTCTCTCAATTCTCTCTTAGGATTTTCATTAGGGTTTTTGTAGAATTTTATACTTCAAGTTTTGATTTGGGATTATAGCAATTTTATTGTAAGTATGTCTTAAATTCTCTCTTTTATTATACCACTTATTCTACACTTTCTTTTATTTTTATCTCTCTTGTCAATATATATATAGCTTTGCAATTTTAGATTTTTAGTTGGTTAATTTGATGTTTGATGATTATTGCATGTTTGTTTAAGTTGCTTTTATTGATTTTGAGCATTTATGATTTATAGCTTTCATTAATTTACCAATTTTGCCATGCTTTATGTTTATGCCCACTATGTATTTGATGAAATGTCAATCTTAGTTATAGGGTATATTTCCACCCCTTGGCTTGGGGGAAATAAGTTTATGGATTACTAGAGCCATAATGTCCAACATTTAGTGATAATTCTTGGGTTGCTAGTTGTTATTGTTTCCACTAACGCTAGCTTTTTACCAATTAATTTGGTAAGTTGGCTAGGATTTGTGGATTAATAACAATTATGCTCACTTGACCTCTTCGATGTTAAGGATTGGCTTAGTGAGATTAATCCATCATAATTATCATAGTTGTGGTTATGACAAGGAAGGGATTCCATAACTCATCCCAAGTCAAGGCTTCATTTATGTTTTGAACTACATTTTCATCACTTTATAGTCTTACTTGTCTATATTACATATATAGTTCTTTTGTTCTTTCATTAGTTTATTAATTGCAATTTGTCTTGTTCTTTTATTTCTTTATTGCTTCCTTATCATTGAAAACCCCCTTGCTTTCTCACAACCAAAATTGTATGCACTTGTCGGCACTAGTTCATAAGGAGAACGACCCGAGAGTCTAAATACTCTCGATTTATATTTGCTTTGATTTGTGACATCTTTAGAATTAAATTTTGATTAGGATCAATTGTCGGTTTGGAGCTATACTTACAACGAAAATCTATTTTGTGAAAAATCTGAAACCACGTTTGGTCCTCTATCAAAATTTTGGCGCCGGCATGTCATGAGTGCTATATTTTAGTTGTTGTACATATGTGAATAGTATGAATTGATACTATTTTTGGTTGTTTGGTTCTTTTTGTTGGTAATTAGGATTTTGTTTATTTTGTTGATTGATGTCTTTAGCTTTTGTTTTCAATTTTCTCTGAGTTATCACCCTCTTGGTTTGGAGTTTGGTTGTGATAATTTTGTAGGGCTTGATAACCTCAATTTTGGATTGTATCATTGGATTGGAGCATCATTTGGAAGGAGCAACCTCCTCTTTACTACAATGAGCCATACCCTTCCCAATGCACATACCCAATCCAAGGATATGGTGGATTTCACAATGATTACATACCTTCACCACCATATGCCTATGACCCATAATCCTCAACCACCACATTTTCAAACATCACACCACTACTACCAACAACCACATCCGTACATACCACCTGAGAGGCACCGTATCGCCAAAGCCAACCTCCCTCAAATACGGGACGACGGTGTACGGTGGTGGAAGTGTATGACTCATTCGCCGAGGCAGAAGTGACCGATGTTTCGAGTAATTAGTAAATAATTAATCAATAAAATAATTATTATTTAAAAACTTAGAAACTTAAATTTTATAGTTTAAAGAAGTAGAAATAATTAAAATGTGAATTTTGACACTAATTTTAAAGAATTTCGCTCAAAATTGGGCCAACGAGCCAACCCAGTTAGACCGGGCCAAAACCGGGCCCAAGGCCCAACATATAAAACCCCCAAACTCAACCTTCTCTCCCCATTCTTCATTCATTTCATGCTAAGAAGAGAAGGTGAGTTATGAAAACCTAAATCCCAAAATCAATCCAATCTTTAATCCTTCGTAACTTTCAATCCGGAGCTCCGATTGACGAGCTGTCAGTGGCCACGCGTTCATCTCAGAATTCTCTATAAAACCTATTCAACAATTTGGTAAGGAGATTCTGATTTTGTGTCTAGTTCTTCCCTCTTTAATTTGTGATTTTTGGATTTTGGATGTTGAAGGTTTTGGTGTTTTGATAGTTTAGGTGAACTCTTACGGCGGATAATAACCAAATTTTGTCCATTTAACTCGTGGGTAATGGTAAGTGGTGGACGAAATTGTGATCCTCTTTGTATTTGCATGAGATTTAAAAATTGGCTCTATTGGAATTTATGATCACAACTTCATTCAACTTAACCAGCAAGTGTACTGGGTTATCCAAGTAATACCTTACGTGAGTAATGGTCGATCCCACAGAGATTGTTGGTATGAAGCAAGCTACGGTCACCTTGTAAATCTCAGTTAAGTGGATTCATAGGGTCAAATGTAATTGGATTAGATAATTTAAAAGATAAATAAAATAAAAAGGGATAGAAATACTTATGTAAATCAATAGTGGGAATTTCAGATAGGCGTGTGGAGATGCTAGAATCCTTTCGAATCTCTACTTTCTTATTGCTCTCATCCAATCCTTCTTACTCCTTTCCATGGCAAGCTGTATGTAGGGAATCACCATCATCAATTGCTACTTTTAATCCTCTCGGGAAAATGGTCCTATGCGCTGTCACTGCACAGCTAATCGTCTGGAGGCATCACCCTTGTTGATAGCTACATCCCATCCTCTCAGTGAAAATGGTCCAAATGCTCTGTCACAGCATGGCTAATCATCTGTCGGTTCTCAATCAGGTTGGAGTAGAATCCATTGATTCTTTTGTGTTTGTCATCACGCCCAGCCTTCAGGAGTTTGAAGCTCGTCACAGTCATTCAATATCGGAATCCTACTCGGAATACCACAGACAAGGTTAGTCTTTTCGGATTCCCGGGATCCTACTTGGAATACCACAGACAAGGTTAGACTTTCCAGATTCCCAGAATCCTACTCGGAATACCACAGACAAGGTTAGACTTTCCGGATCCCCATGAATGCCGCCATCTATCTAGCTTATACCACGA
>NC_029778.3:47520539-47521147 GCF_000817695.3 Arachis duranensis
AAGGTTCAGGCATGGCCGAATGGCCAGCCCCCTGAATGATCAAGAGACCGAATGATCAAAGACTACAAAGTCAAAAGATTAAACTGTCAAAAGATGTCTAATACAATAGTAACTTATCCTATTTATACTAGACTAGCTACTAGGGTTTACAGAAGTAAGTAATTGATGCATAAATCCATTTTCGGGGCCCACTTGGTGTATGTTTGGGCTGAGCTTGATCTATCCACGAGCTGAGGCTTTTCTTGGAGTTGAACGCCAAGTTGTAACGTGTTTTGGGCGTTCAACTCCGGATCATGACGTGTTTCTGGCGTTTAACTCCAGACAGCAGCATATACTTGGCGTTCAACGCCAAGTTACGTCGTCAATTTCCGAATAAAGTATGAACAATTATATATTGCTGGAAATCTCTGGATGTCTACTTTCCAACGCCATTGAGAGCGCGCCATTTGGAGTTTTGTAGCTCCCGAAAATATACTTCGAGTGCAGGGAGGTCAGATTCCAACAGCATCAGCAGTCCTTTTGTCAGCCTTTTTCAGTGTTTTGCTCAAGTCCCTTAATTTCAGCCAGAAATTACCTGAAATCACAGAAAAACACACAAACTCATAGTA
>NC_029778.3:47522234-47524975 GCF_000817695.3 Arachis duranensis
AAAACCGAAAAGCAGAAAGAAATAAGAACAAGGAATGAATCCACCTTAGTGGCGTCTTCTTCTTGAAGGACCAACAATGTCCTTAAGCTCTTCTATGTCCCTTCCTTTTCTTTGTTGCTCCTCCCTCATTGCCCTTTGATCTTCTCTTATTTCATGGAGAATGATGGAGTGCTCATGATGTTCCACCCTTAATTATTCCACATTGTGGCTCAAATCTTCTAAGGAAGTGTTGAGTTGCTCCCACTAGTTGTTGGGAGGAAAGTGCATCCCTTGAGGCATCTCAGGGATTTCTTGATGATGAGCTTCCTCATGCATCTCTTGAGAACCGTGAAGGGTCTCTCTTGCTTGCTCCATCCTCTTCTTGGTGATGGGCTTATCCTCCTCAAAGGAGATGTCTCCTTCTATGATAACTCCAGCTGAGTAACATAGATGGCAAATAAGGTGAGGAAAAGCTATCTGTGCCATGGTGGAGGGTCCAACCTTTGATTAAAGTTGACCTTTCTAGTGTAGGGGCGTTCATCTCCTTGCATCATGGGCAAGTGGAACGCCAACCTCACATTCTCCGGACTAAAATCTAAGTATTTCCCCCGAACCATTGTGAGATAATTCTTTGGATTCGGGTTCATACTTTGATCATAGTTCCTAATGATCCATGCATTGGCATAGAACTCTTGAACCATTAAGATTCCGACTTGTTGCATGGGGTTGGTTAGGACTTCCCAACCTCTTCTTCGGATCTCATGTCGGATCCCTGGATACTCATTTTTCTTGAGCTTAAAAGGGACCTCAGGGATCACCTTTTTCTTTGCCACAACATCATAGAAGTGGTCTTGATGGCTTTTGGAGATGAATCTTTCCATCTCCCATGACTCGGAGGTGGAAGCTTTTGTCTTCCCTTTTCCTTTTCTAGAGGATTCTCCGGCCTTAGGTGCCATTGATGGTAGTGGAAAACAAAAAAGATTGTGCTTTGACCACACCAAACTTAAAGTATTGCTCGTCCTCGAGCAATAGAAGAAAGAAGAGAAGAAGAAGAAGAAGAGAATATGGTAGAGAGGGAGAGAAGGAGGTTCGGCCAAGGTGAAGAAGAGGGGGTTGTGTTGTGTGAAAATGAAGTAGAATGGAAGGGTATATATAGGGAGAGGGAAGAGTGAAGTTTCAGCCATATAGGGTGGGAATGGGTGGGAAAATGTTTTTGAATTTTTGAAGGTAGGTGGGGTTTATGGGGAAGAGTGGATGGATGTGAGTGGTGAAGAGTGTTGGGAAGTGTGACATGGGGAATACTCATCACAAAATAGGATTAGGAGGTAAGGTGGGAATATAGTAGGTGGGGATCCTGTGGGGTCTACAGATCCTGAGGTGATCATGTGGGTCCACAGATCCTGAGGTGTCAAGGAATTCCATCCCTGCACCAAATAGGCATGTAAAATGCCTTTGCACACTATTCTGGCATTTAAACGCCGAGTGGTGCACATTCTGGGCGTTCAACGCCTATGTAAAGCATGTTTCTGGCGTTGAACGCCAGTTTCATGCTTGTTACTGGCGTTCAGCACCAGCTTTTCTTCTCTAGGCACATTCCTGGCGTTCAGTGCCAGAATGTTGCTTGTTTCTGGCGTTCAGCGCCAGATTCATGCTCTGTTCTGGCGTTGAACGCCAGCCAGATGCATCTTACTGACGTTGAACGCCAGCCTGTGCCTTCTCCAGGGTGCGAATTTTTTTCTGCTGCTTTTGCTTCTGTTTTTTATTTTTATGATTTTTTTCATGACTCCTCATGATCATGTACCTAATAAAACACAAAATAAAAATAAAATAATATAAAAATTAAAATTGGGTTGCCTCCCAACAAGCGCTTCTTTAATGTCAATAGCTTGACATTGGCTCTCATGGAGCCACAAAGGTGATTAGGTCAATGTTGTATAGTCCCAACAGCAAACTTAGAGTTTGGATATGGGATCTTAACACCAAACTTAGAGTTTGGTTGTGGCCTCCCAACACCAAACTTAGAGTTTGACTGTGGGGGCTCTTCTTGACTCTGAACTGAGAGAAGCTCTTCATGCTTACTCTCTTTTGTCACAGAGGGATGGCCATGTGCCTTAAACACAAGGTAGTCCCCATTCAATTGAAGGACTAGTTCACCTCTATTGACATCTATCACAGCTCCTGCTGTGGCTAGGAAAGGTCTTCCAAGGATAATGCATTCATCCTCTTCCTTTCCAGTGTCTAAGATTATGAAATCAGCAGGGATGTAAATGCCTTCAACCTTTACTAACACGTCCTCCACTATTCCATAAGCTTGTCTCAATGACTTGTCTGCCAATCGTAATGAAAACAAGGTAGGTTGTACCTCAATGATCCCCAGCTTCTCCATTACAGAGAGTGGCATAAGATTTATCCCTGACCCCAGGTCGCATAGAGCTTTTTCAAAGGTCATGGTGCCAATGGTACAAGGTATTAAGAACTTGCCAGGATCTTGTTTCTTTTGAGGTAGAGTTTGCTGAATCCAAGTATCGAGTTCATTAATGAGCAAGGGAGGTTCACTTTCCCAAGTCTCATTACCAAACAACTTGGCATTCAGCTTCATGATAGCTCCTAAATATTGAGCAACTTGCTCTCCAGTCACATCTTCATCCTCTTCAGAGGAAGAATAGTCTTCAGAGCTCATGAATGGCAGAAGGAGATTTAATGGAATCTCTATGGTCTCTATATGAGCCTCAGATTCCTTTGGATCCTTAATAGGAAACTCC
>NC_029778.3:47525259-47525580 GCF_000817695.3 Arachis duranensis
GGATGATTTCTCCATGATGAGTTATAGGTGTTTCCATAAGGTTCACCCATGTAATTAACCTCTGCCATGGCAGAGTTCTCAGGATCATAAGCTTCTTCAGAAGCTGCCTCTTTAGTACTATTGGATGCATGTTGCCATCCATTCAAACTTTGAGAGATCATGTTGACCTGTTGAGTCAACACTTTGTTCTGAGCCAATATGGCATTCAGAGCATCAATTTCAAGAACTCCTTTCTTCTGAGGTATCCCATTATTCACGGAATTCCTCTCAGAAGTGTACATGAATTGGTTGTTTGCAACCATGTCAATGAGTTCTTGAGTT
>NC_029778.3:47526868-47528705 GCF_000817695.3 Arachis duranensis
CACTATGAATGTCAAGATGAACACCAATAACACTTTGAAGATCATGATGAACATCAAGAACATAATATTTTTGAAAAATTTTTGATGCAAAGAAAACATGCAAGACACCAAACTTAGAAATCTTTAATGCATGGACTCTAACAAATAAAAAATGCATATGAAAAACAACAAACAACACAAAACAAGAAAACATCAAGATCAAACAAGAGGACTTATCAAGAACAACTTGAAGATCATGAAGAACACTATGAATGCATGGATTTTCGAAAAATGCAAGAAAAAATTTTAAAAGCATGCAATTGACACCAAACTTAAAAATTGACTCAAGACTCAAACAAGAAACACAAAATATTTTTTTATTTTTATGATTTTATGATTTTTTTGGATTTTTATTCATTTTTTTTCGAAAATAGAGTTTGGAAAAAACAAAAAAGAAAAGAAAAATTTTGAAAAAGATTTTTGAAAAAATTTTTGAAAAGAAAATTACCTAATCTGAGCAACAAGATGAACCGTCAGTTGTCCATACTCGAACAATCCCCGGCAACAGCGCCAAAAACTTGGTGGACGAAATTGTGATCCTCTTTGTATTTGCATGAGATTTAAAAATTGGTAACTCAGCACTTTATGATCACAACTTCATTCAACTTAACCAGCAAGTGTACTGGGTCATCCAAGTAATACCTTACGTGAGTAAGGGTCGATCCTACAGAGATTGTTGGTATGAAGCAAGCTACGGTCACCTTGTAAATCTCAGTTAAGTGGATTCATAGGGTCAAATGTAATTGGATTAGATAATTTAAAAGATAAATAAAATAAAAAGGGATAGAAATACTTTTGTAAATCAATAGTGGGAATTTCAGATAGGCGTGTGGAGATGCTAGAATCCTTTCGAATATCTACTTTCTTATTGCTCTCATCCAATCCTTCTTACTCCTTTCCATGGCAAGCTGTATGTAGGGCATCACCATCATCAATGGCTACTTTTAATCCTCTCGGGAAAATGGTCCTATGCGCTGTCACTGCACGGCTAATCGTCTAGAGGCATCACCCTTGTTGATAGCTACATCCCATCCTCTCAGTGAAAATGGTTCAAATGCTCTGTCACAGCACGGCTAATCATCTGTCGGTTCTCAATTAGGTTGGAGTAGAATCCATTGATTCTTTTGTGTTTGTTATCACGCCCAGCCTTCAGGAGTTTGAAGCTCGTCACAGTCATTCAATACCGGAATCCTACTCGAAATACCACAGACAAGGTTAGACTTTTCGGATTCCCGGGATCCTACTTGGAATACCACAGACAAGGTTAGACTTTTCGGATCCCCATGAATGCCGCCTTCTATCTAGCTTATACCACGAAGATTCTGTTGGGGAATCTAAGAGATATGCGCCCGGCCTAAGGTAGAACGGAAGTGGTTGTCAATCACGCGCGTTCATAGGTGAGAATGATGATGTGTGTCACGGATCATCACATTCATCAAAGTGTTATGCAACGTATATCTTGGAATAAGAATAAAAGAGAATTGAATATAAAGTAATAGTGATTGTATTGAAACTTGAGGTACAGCAGAGCTCCACACCCTTAATCTATGGTGTGTAGAAACTCCACTGTTGAAAATACATAAGTGAAAGGTTCAGGCATGGCCGAATGGCCAGCCCCCCATGAAGGTGATCAAAAGACCGAATGGTCAAAAGATTACAAATACACTAGTAAAAAGTCTTATTTATACTAAACTAGCTACTAGGGTTTACATGAATAAGTAATTGATGCATAAATCCACTTCCGGGGCCCACTTGGTGTATGTTTGGGCTGAGCTTGATCTATCCACGAGCTGAGGCT
>NC_029778.3:47528843-47536696 GCF_000817695.3 Arachis duranensis
GTGACGTGTTTCTGGCGTTTAACTCCAGACAGCAGCATATACTTGGCGTTCAACGCCAAGTTACGTCATCAATTTCCGAATAAAGTATGAACAATTATATATTGCTGGAAATCTCTGGATGTCTACTTTCCAACGCCATTGAGAGCGCACCATTTGGAGTTCTGTAGCTCCTGAAAATATACTTCGAGTGCAGGGAGGTCAGATTCCAACAGCATCAGCAGTCCTTTTGTCAGCCTTTTTCAGAGTTTTGCTCAAGTCCCTTAATTTCAGCCAGAAATTACCTGAAATCACAGAAAAACACACAAACTCATAGTAAAGTCCAGAAATGTGAATTTAACATAAAAACTAATGAAAACATCCCTAAAAGTAGCTTGAACTTACTAAAAACTACCTAAAAACAATGCCAAAAAGCGTATAAATTATCCGCTCATCAGTAAGAAAACCCTAAACCTTGTCAAATTACTTAATTTGTGAACCCTAAGGTAATTATAGTGTTATTGTATGAAAATTTAGATTGAATTATGTATTTGGAAATAATTTGGTGATATTGGAGGCAAATTGGCAAAGTTGGAAGCTTGTGCTTGAATTTTGGGGCTGTGGATATTTGTTAACGATGGATACTTGAGGCTTTCTGAGCTTAGGGAGGAATCGGCCAAGGTATGGTTTGGTTTCTCGTAACTAAAATATAATATATCGTGGAAATTTAGGCTAGTTGACCGTAGGTTAGGTTGAACCATGATGACTTGTTAAAGTTTAGTGAATTGGTAAAACTATGGAGTTGAATATGTGAATGTGTTACTGACTTATTGAGTAATGATGTGGTTTGATTTTGATTGTAAATGATGATGATGTTATATTGATGATTTATGAGTATTGTTACTTTGGTTATGTGTGTGGGTTAGAGTTGATGAAATTGAGTGTTGAAGTGTTGTGGAATGAAGGATATGGTTATAGAATTATTTTGAGTGTATTTAATGTTGTTTTGGGTTATGAAACTTGGTTTGAAAATGAGAATTTGAAAAATAAAGGTTTTGAACTCTTTTGGTAAAAATTGATTTTTAATGAACTTCGGCGGTCCAAAACCTGAGCCTTGGATATTGAATTTGAGTGAATTTTGATTCAAATTAAAGATAGTTTTAAAAGCTTCAAGATGGTATAAACTTTGTGAAAAATGGAATTTCATAGAGGAGGTTATGGACGTCGAAAGCTATGTGTAAAAATCGAATTTTCAAAGTTGTTGGAAAAACTAGAAACTCTGTTTAAGGTCTATTAGTTAGGTTTTGGGTTACAGAGTAAGGGTTAGTGAGTGGAAGAAGATAGAGCTGGTGTCGAAGGAGTTGAGGAAGGGGATGCTTGATTTGCTGAGGATGATGAGAGTAATGAGGATTTGTAATTTAAAGAGATATACGTGACTGGATAGTAGGCAGTGACGCTGTCCACTTGCTCCGGGTATAAGATGAGGAAGAAGAATTATGAAAACTAAGTTTAATTATAAAATTTTGAATGAATATGAAATAATTGAAATGCTAACGAAAGTAAAAATGAATTTTGAATGTGATACCTAGGCAATAGCAAGGATTGTGTGGTTCGTCCCGCTTGTTCCAGGTCAATTTTTTAGATTTGATAATAATGATGATTGTTTTGGACTGAATGAATGTATGTTTGAGATGCCTGGGCAGTAGCAATGATTGTGGTTCATCCTGCTTACTCCAGGTCAGTGATTGTGACGCCTGGGTAGTAGCAGCACTAGTAGATTATTCCACTTACTCCAGGTTGAGCTTTTAAACACCCGCTTGGGTAGTAGCTGCAGTAGTGGTTTTTCCACTGGCTCTAGGTTAAGCCGGTAGTAGCAAGGGAGTTGTAGCTCAAACCCACTTGCTCTGTAATTGGTGTTTCTGGCCATGGTTAGCTACCAAGACGTGTCGGGTTGGCTATATAATCGACAGATGATATCATCAGTCATAGGATATGCATACATCATATGCATGTGTGTTTTGTTTGATTGTGCATTAATTGCACTTGCTTATGTGATCATTATATCTACCTGCTAAATTTGCTACCTGTTGTAATTGTATTTTACTTGTGTTTGCATTGTTTGTATCTTGTTTGTCTGTGCTATGGAGTTCTAAGGGAATAGAGGAAAGTGAGAAGCTAAAGGATCAAGTTAGGTTTGAGTTAGAATTTTGAACCCTTAGCTACCCCCACATTGTTTATGGCTTATTTATGGTGGTAAAGAATAGTTTTAAGTTTGTAATCTTTTGTCGGAAGTTCTAGGGTCACCTCTGGCTTTCCCGGGACATTATATGTTAGCTATGTGGGCACCGTTACCATGCTAAGAACCTCTGGTTCTCACTCCACATATATTTTGTGGTTTTCAGATGCAGGTCAAGCGGCACCTCACTAAGGGATTCTAGGAGCTCCTGTCAGCGAAAGATCCTTGTCTATTGTGTTTCGAGGGATACCTGAAACTGTAGGTCGATCTCGGATGAGATCTTCTATGTGGGTCGGAGCTGTTGTGTCCAACTTGTTGGACTTGGTGATGTGCTGATCCTTCGTCCCCGGAGGGTGGGGGGTACCTGCAAGGGACTCCGATGCTTAAGTTAGCAAGGGTATTAAGAAGGTATTGAGTAGAATTAGAGTATGAGTTATACCTGGATGCTCCAGTGTATTTATAATGGTGTAGAGTGACCTTTGCAGATAAGATAAGTTAGTTATCTTATCTTTATCTTTATCTTTTATCTTTCATGGGAACCACCTTTATCTCTATAGGCTTAGGCTGCCTTTTGGATTGGGGTCGTGTTCCTCTATTTGGGCCCTTTATTGGGCTTTCCTATGACTTAACCGAGCTCTTTGAGAAGAGGTCGGTTTGTCCTGACCTGAAAAGGTCAGTCGCTTTGTCTGTAGAACATTCCGGGTCAAACATCTTGACCCAGGGAATGAACAGTGCCCCTACTCGAGCTCGGTTTCCCTTTGGAGGTAAAGTCTTAGTTTTTTTAGGACTTCGAACCTTCTCGGGTGGAGCCGAACTTGAGCATTTTGTCGACTTTATCTTTGTAGAGTTCCTTTTTGAATGCGGAACGTTTCGCTTCCTCTGAGAGTGCGTGCTTTTAGATTAGCGTCCTTGCCTTGGGAACGCACGAGGGTTTTTAAATGCCCTCATTAATTGGTTTTAATGCTTTGTTTCTTTGATCTTTTTGAACTTTTCACCAAACAGTTTCTCTTCTCTATTTCGTAACTTCCCTTTTCTTTCTCATCTTCTGTTTTTCCCCTGAAAGCTTACGTTTCTTGGTGTCTCAACGTGGTTTCGGCGATCGTGAGTGCTTCCGACGGCAGCTTCTGGTCTCTTCGTCTTCAACCTTCTTCCGCATTCTTCTCCTTTTTTCAGGTTGGTTTTTGTTTTTCTTTTGTCGTCTATTTTGCTGCTCTGTATTTGTTTTTTGAAGTTCTGACTGAGTGCATGTTGGAAAGCTTGAATCTTTGTATATTATCACGCTCGGTTTATCACTGTGATGCATGCCTTCGGGTCTTCTTTTTGCCTTTATGTATGCTTCTGGGTGTTCTCTCCAGATTTGGCTTTTTAGGGCTTCGGATGCTACTCCTGTTTTGCTGAACTTTGTTTGTTTTTGCTCCTTTTGATGGCTTTTTTGATCTTATTTGCGTTTGTTTTTATTGGAAAGGGTTTCTGCTGAGACATTAGTCTTGTGGATTTTCCTTGAATCTTTATTCCCTGATTGCCTCCAAAGGATGCCCCTGGACTTTGGGTTGTGTCCTGGGGTTTTCCTTTTTATCTGCTGTACCGCGTTGGATTGTGCTGTCCGAGTTGTTTTGATTTCGTCTGGGATGTATTTACCTTTTTAGTAACCCAATTTTTTTTCTTGCTTGTAGGATTAGTTGGCCATGTCTTCCCGAAAAAATATTGTTGAGGCGTCTTCTGAGGTTCCCGAGGGGATGTCCGACTGGCTGGACTCTCTTGTCTTGCTGTGTGTTTCTTTAGTCGATTCAGAATTTTGTGTGACACTTAGAAAGCATCATAGTGTCTGTAGCAGTGAGGATCAAGAGGGAAATTATGAGTTGGTAGCACCTGATTCTGATGATAGAGTTTGCTTCTCAGTCCTGATCTAGGGGGAGCATCCCTTCTTCTATGCTTATGACTTCTTTTTTAGCCAAATGAACATCACCTTTTCTTTTACTTCTTTTGAAACTGACCTGTTATGGTCTTGTAACGTAGCCCCTTCGCAGCTCCATCCAAATTCATGGGGCTTCATCAAGATTTTTCAGCTTGTTTGTCAAGAATTTGGTGTTACGCCTTCGCAAACTCTTTTTCTATACCTTTTTGTGTTGACCAAGCCTGGGACTACCAAGAAGAAGGCTTCTTGGGTTTCTTTTAGGTTTGCCCAGGGGCATAAGTTTTTTTCCATGTATGACGAATCTTTCCGGGATTTTAAGAACTACTTCTTTAAGGTCTGGGCTATTGAAGGAGCCCGGCCTTTCTTTCTGGACGAAAATAACGAGCCCTGCTTTCCCTTAGAGTGGCAGAGAAACATAGTGGTCTCCCGATATACTTGTGAGATGCTGGATGAGGTCGAGCAGGCCTTTGTGAATGCCCTTGAGGATATATGGGGGGAACATCCTTACTTGGATACTAAAAAATCTTTGGGAGACCCGTCCCTTATTTGAACTGCATTGGGTATTTGTCTTGATATATCTTGTTATCTTGTTTTTCTCCTGCTTTCTTTCCTTGCATGATAAATTGTTGTTTTTTATTTTGCAGAGATGGCCAAGAATAATGATGCAATAAAGGCTTTCAAGAAAGCGAGGAAAGCTACTGCAGCTCAAAACATCTCGGCCCAGGCTGATGGGGAAGAAACTTCCCAAGCTCCTTCAAAGCCATCCATGTCGAACTCTCCTGGCCCGAGGAGAATGATCCTACACCTTGGGTCCGTTTAGTGGATCCCCCTCAATCTTCTACAGCTGCTGTGGTTTCTTCTTCGGCCACCCCTCCTCCAAAAAGACCTCGAACTGTCGAACCTTTCAATCTAGATGCCCCGGATTTTGATCCTATTAGTTTTGTGGACCAGCAGATCGCACCTTATGGTTCTCTTTTAATGGATGATGTATCTCTCCTTCATCACTTGGATTTTATAACTTGGAGTAGTGTTAAGATGGCTCATATGGGGGCTGCTTTGTATCGCACTGCCCAAAATCTGCCTCTACATGCCACCAAAGCTTTTATGGAGGAAGCTAAGCAAGAATTTGATCGGATGAAGGGTCTCAAGGAGGAGTTTGAAGCGGAGGTGACTAAACTGAAGAAGGAGCTGGAGGGGGGAAGGCCAGCTCTCTTGCTCTGGCGGCCTCTGTGCAATTGGCTGAGGATGTGGCTTTGAAGCACAAAGAAAGCTATGTCTCATCCTACCGAGAAGTGAAGCATCTTCGGGAGGAGCTAGAATTGGTCTGGGTTGATTATTCCGAGCTCCAGGGTCATCTTGTGGGCAGCATAACTGATGCTTATGAGAACCTGAAGGAACAGGTTCGGGTTATTGCCCCAGAGGCTGACCTTGCCTTGTTTAGCTTGGATAATGTTGTGAAGGATGGCAAAATCGTTCCTGAAGACCCTGATGATGATGGTGTTGAGCCTCCTCCTGTTCCTTCTACCAAAGTCTCCGTTGTGCCGCCCTCTTCTTCTCAAGCAGCTGAAGTCGTTCAGCCTGAGTCCGATCCTGATGTCTAGATCCTGAACCGAGATGATCGGACGGTAGATGCAATGCCTCTTCAGACTCGTCCTCCTTCACCCCGGGATGCTACTACTGGGAAACCTTTAGACTCTCTTTGATTATTTTTGATGTATTTTTGTATAGCCCGACCTGTGGGCTTTGAACTCTTTTATTTTGTAAATGGTGTTTGTTGACTGTTGATACTTCTGTTGCTTGTTTAGCAAATTTGTTTTGAAAAACAAAGTGGCTTTCGAGCTTCCTGGGCTGATTTTGGTGGCCTCTGTAGCTTGCTATTATCATAACTTAGTAGTTTTTATATCCTGTCTACTTTGCACTCGTCTTGGCACTTTAGTAGGTTTTTGTCTGACATGATTAGCTTGATCTTTTGGCCTGTCACTGCTCTCATCGATTCTTAAACTGTTGTTTTTCACTTAGAGTCGCAATACTGAGATTGCCGATTTTTCAACTTGGTTTTTGTTCGTTTGTAGCCCTCCTTTTTGAACTTTACTTAAGGTTTCTTCCAAGGGTAGCTTTATCATGTTGGTTCCTGTCAAATTACTTGGTAATCCTCTTTCTTAGACTTTGTTCAGGTCTCTTTCAGGGATTACCTTTGTAGCTTTGTATCTTGGACCAACTTTGTAATGTCGGGCTTTGTCGAGTTTGCTTGGTAATCCTCTTTCTTGGACTTTGTTTAAGTCTCTTTCAGGGATTACTTTCTGTAGCTTTACATCTTAGGCCAACTTCATCACATCGGATCCTGTCGAGTTACTTGATAATCCTCTTTTTTGGACCTTTTTAGGTCTCTTTTAGGGATTATCTTTTGTAACTTATCTTTCTGGGCCGACTTTGTCATGTCGGGCCCTATCGAGTTACTTGATAATCCTCTTTTTTGGACTTTTTTAGGTCTCTTTCAGGGATTATCTTCTGTAAATTATCTTTGTAGGTGTCTGACTTCCTCATGTCGGGCTCTTCGAAGTTATAGTAATCCTCTTTTATAGGGTTGGCCAGACCTCTTTCCAGGGCTTTACTTATAACTTGGGTTGTTGTGGCTGGTTCGACTTTTTGTGCCGGCCAGTCTTTAAGTTATTTTATAGCAATCCATTTTATTAGGACCTCGTCAGTTCCTTTCTATGGATCACTTTCTATAACTTCTTGCATTATTCTGTTTTCATCTTTGCCAATTTTGTATAATTTGGGTTTTAGCCCTTGTTTTTATCGTGATCGTGCAGTGAATTCGGTTTTCACTTTCTGTCGATCTGTAGCTTTACAATTGAGCGATGAATGTTTTCAGAATAATACGACTTGAGCGTTTGTCAAGAATCTGAACAAATTTTATTAAAAAAGAATGCAAATATACATGAGGAGTTGATTTCCTAAGTCGGGTGATTTGTAGGTCTTGGCGGGGCGCCTCTTTAAAAAACCTTTTTCAGGAAAAAGAGTGCGCCTTATCCAAGATCTTTTATCATCCCTATCTATAGTACCTTCTTAGGTTGCAGGCGTGCCATGATCTAGGAAGCTCTCACCCATCGAGTTCGAAAAGCTTGTAGTAGCCCTTTCCCAGTACTTCTATGACTCGGAAGGGTCCTTTCCAGTTAGCTGCCAGCTTTCCTTCTCCAGGTCGAGTTGTTCCTATGTCGTTTCGGATTAGGATGAGGTCGTCTTCAGCAAAGGCCTGCTGTATTACTTTTCGGTTGTATCTGGAGGCCATTCGTCATTTCAACGCCTCTTCCCTTATCCGAGCTTTTTCTCAGATTTTTGGAAGTAAGTCAAGCTCTTCCCTTTGAAGTTGGGAATTGGCTTTTTCGCTAAAATGGATTACTCTAGGTGATCCTTGATGAGCGGATAATTTGTATACTTTTTGGCATTGTTTTTAGTATGTTTTTGATATGATCTAGTTAGTTTTTAGTATATTTTTATTAGTTTTTAGTTAAAATTCACTTTTCTGGACTTTACTATGAGTTTGTGTGTTTTTCTGTGATTTCAGGTATTTTCTGGCTGAAATTGAGGGACCTGAGCAAAAATCTGATTCAGAGACCAAAAAGGACTGCAGATGCTGTTGGATTCTGACCTCCCTGCACTCGAAGTGGATTTTCTGGAGCTACAGAAGCCCAATTGGCGCGCTCTCAACAGCGTTGGAAAGTA
>NC_029778.3:47538846-47539576 GCF_000817695.3 Arachis duranensis
GCCCAGTGAAGAAGGATAGACTGGCGTTTAAACGCCAGCCAGGGTACCTGGTTGGGCGTTTAACGCCCAAAAGGGTAGCATTTTGGGCGTTAAACGCCAGAATGGATACCATTCTGGGCGTTTAACGCCAGGATGGCTAAAGGGGGAAGATTTTGTTTTCAAATCATTTTTTTCTAAGTTTTCAAAATCTTTTCAAAATCAAATCTTTTTCAAATCAATTTTCCAATCAAATCTTTTTCAAAATTAATTTCTTTCCATTTTTAAAGATACTTACTATCAATTAATGATTTGATTCAACATTTCAAGTATGTTACCTTTTCTGTTGAGAAAGGTTTAATGTTTGAATCATATCTTTTCTTGTTAGTCAAGTTTTTAATTTTCAAATCAAATCTTTTAAAATGTTTCTCAAATCATATCTTCTCAATCACATTTTTTTTAAAATCAATCATACCTTCTTAACCACATCTTTTTCAAAATAGCTTTCAATCAAATCTTTTTGATTTCTAATTTCAAAATCTTTTTCAAAAATCAATTGATTTCTTTCCCCTTTTCATTTTCGAAAATTAAGTAATGTTTTTCAAAAATGTTTTCAAAATTTTTCACTTAATTTTCGAAAATGACTTCCCTCCTTCTCACATCCTTCTATTTATGGACTAACACTATCCTTTAATGCAAAATTCGAACTCCATTCTCTCTGATAAGTTCGAATTCTCTACTTCTGTCTTCTACT
>NC_029778.3:47547873-47570118 GCF_000817695.3 Arachis duranensis
TGAGCATTAGTTTTCACTGCGAGGATGGGAGGTAGCTGCTGACAACAGTGAAACCCTACACGAGCTTGCCATGGAAAGGAGTAAGAAGAATTGGATGAAGGCAGTAGGAAAGCAGAGAGACGGAAGGGAAGGCGTCTTCATACACTTATCTGAAGTTCCTACCAATGAATTACATAAGTATCTCTATCTTTACCTTTGTGTTATTTTCGTTCATCACTATATCCATTTGAGTTTGCCTGACTAAGATTTACAAGATGACCATAGCTTGCTTCAATACTAACAATCTCCGTGGGATCGACCCTTACTCGCGTAAGGTTTATTACTTGGACGACCCAGTGCACTTGCTGGTTAGTTGTGCGAAGTTGTGTAATGCCATGGTATTGAGCCACCACGTGTTTGGAGCCATTACCGGGGATTATGAGAGTTGTGAAAAAGTAATGTTCACAATTTCGCCACACCAATCCTTCTTCGACCTCTACTGGGATCATTGCCTCCATTCCGTAAGCTAATCGGAAGGGTGACTCCTTTGTCGTAGAATATGGAGTCGTTCGGTACACCCATAGGACTTGTGGGAGCTCCTCAGCCCAGGCTCCCTTTGTATCCTGTAATATCTGTTTCAACCTTGCTAATATAACTTTGTTAGCAGCTTCAGCTTGTCCATTGGCTTGGGGGTGCTCAACAGAGGTGAATTGTTGTTTTATATTCAAGTTGGCCGTTAATTTTCTGAAGCCTGCGTCTGTGAATTGGGTACCATTGTTTGTGGTGATGGAGTATGGAACTCCGAACCTTGTGACGATGTTTCTATATAGGAATTTCCGACTTCTTTAAGCTGTGGCATTGGCTAGGGGTTATTCCTCGATCCATTTTGTGAAGTAGTCTATTCCTACTATGAGGAATTTGACTTGTCCTGATCCTTGAGGAAATGGTTCGAGGAGATCGAGTCCCCATTTTGCGAATGGCCAAGGTGAGGTTACGCTGATGAGTTCCTCTGGCGGAGCAGTGTGAAAGTTGGCATGTTTCTGACATGGTGAACATGTCCTTACGAATTTTGTGGCTTTTTTTTGTAGAGTTGGCCAATAGAATCCTGCCAGAAGTACTTTTTTGGCGAGTGCCTGCGCTCCGAGGTGATTGCCACAAATGCCACTGTGTACTTCCTCTAAGACGTATTTTGTGTCGGAAGTCGGTACACATTTTAGCAATGGTATTGAAATCCCTCTTTTGTATTACATATTATTTATGATGGTATAGTATTGTGCTTCCCGTTTTAACCTCTTTGCCTCTTTCTCATCTGTAGGGAGGGCTTCTAGTTTGAGGTAATTAATTATGGGAGTCATCCATCCCTGGTCGCGACCTGTTATGGCTAAGATTTTTTCTTCTTCTGAGATTGATGGATTCTGTAGAATTTCTTGGATAAGGCTTCTATTGTTGCCTCCTGGTTTGGTGCTAGCTAATTTTGAGAGTGCATCGGCCCAGGCATTCTGTTCTCGGGGTATGTGACGAATCTCATACTCTTCGAGTTGTCCGAGCTGTTCCTTGGTTTTGTCCAAGTACTTTTTCATAGTGGGATCTTTGGCTTGGTAGCTTCCTGTTATTTGTGAAGTGACTACCTGTGAGTCGCTGAAGACGATGAGTTTTTGAGCTCTAACTTCCCTAGCCAGCTTCAAACCAGCTAGTAGTGCCTTATATTCCGCTTGATTGTTTGAGACAGGGAACCCGAATTTGAGGGAGAGTTCGATTTGGGTTCCCTAGTCACTTTCAATTATTACGCCCACGCCACTTCCTATTTTATTTGAGGAACCATCCACATATAGATTCCATTCTGTGGGGATTTTCGGTGTGTCCGTGAATTCCGCAATGAAGTCGGCCAGATATTGAGATTTGATGGTCGTCCGTGCTTTGTATTGAAGGTCAAATTCGGACAGTTCGACTGCCCATTGCAAGATTCAGCCTGCCAAGTCTGTTTTCTGTAAGATCCCTTTTATGGGCTGGTTGGTCCGAACTTTAATGGTGTGAGACTAGAAATATGGGCGAAGTCATCGAGATGCTATTATGAGAGCGTAAGCGAAATTTTCTATTTTCTGGTAGTTCAGCTTTGATCCTTGTAATGCTTTGCTAATAAAGTATATGGGTTGTTGTCCGTTGTTGTCTTCTCGGACCAGTGCTGAGGCTATTGCCCGATTTTCCACCGCGAGGTACAATATGATTGGTTCTCCTTCCTGTGGCCGACTTAGTATAGGTGGCCGTCCCAGGAATCTTTTGAAGTCTTGGAAGGCTTGCTCGCATTCTGCTGTCCATTCAAACTCATTTCCCTTTCTTAGAGTAGCGTAAAAAGGGAGAGATCTTATTGCTTAGCCGGCCAGGAATCTGGACAAGGCTGCCAACCTCCCGTTGAGTTATTGTACCTCTTTGACACAAGTTGGACTTTTCATGTCGAGTATGGCCCTGCACTTGTTCGGGTTTGCCTCGATTCCTCTCTGTGTGATCATAAAACCCAAGAATTTACCAGTTTTTACTGCGAAGGTACATTTTGCGGGATTGAGTCGCATGCCGTGTCGTCTTATGGTGTTGAATACTTGCGTTAGGTCGAATAATAACATCTTTTCATTTTGTGTCTTCACTAACATGTCGTCTACGTAGACTTCCATGATCTTTCCGATGTGATCCGAAAAAACTTTGTTCATTAATCTTTGGTAAGTGACTCCTGCATTTTTAAGACCGAAGGGCATAACAATGTAGCAGTAATTTGCCTTTGGGGTTAGGAACGAGGTTTTTTCTTGGTCGGGTGGGTACATTGGGATTTGGTTATATCCCGAGTATGCATCCATGAAGGAGAGGTATTTATATCCGGAGGAGGCATCCACCAGTGTGTTGATGTTCGGGAGTGAGTAGGGATCTTTTGGGCAGGCTTTGTTGAGATCGGTATAGTCAGTGCACATTCTCCACTTCCCGTTTGACTTTTTTACCAATACGACATTAGCAAGCCATAGTGGGTATTTGACTTCTCTTATGAAACCTGCCTCCAGTAGAGCTTGTACCTGTTCTTCCACGGCTTGAGAGCATTCTGGTCCTAGCTTTCTACGCCTTTGTTGTACCGGCCGAGATCCTGGGTAGACTGCTAGTTTGTGGCACATTAGTTTGGGATCTATGCATGGCATGTCTGCGGCCTTCTACGCAAAGAGGTCGGTGTTGTCTCATAGAAACTGTATGAGTGATTCTTAATGTCTCTTTTTAGGAGTGTGCCAATGTTGGTTGTTTGGTCCAGAGTGTCCCCGATCTGAATTTTCTCTATTTCTCCTTCAGGTTGTGGGCGGAGTGATAAACCCCAATTTCGTGGTTTATTTTCTCCTTATTTTGGGGGATTTATCCACTTTTTCCCACATTTATTCAATAAAATAGTATGGTTTTGTACTTCTCCCTTGAATTGTGCTTAAATGTAAAAACATGCTTTTTAGGCCTTAAATTGGTGATTTTAATTCACTTTAATCCCATTTGATGCCTTGATGTGTTTGTTAAGTAATTTCAGGTTCATAAGGCAAGTATTGGATGGAAGAAATGAGGAGAAAAGCATGCAAAGAGGAGAATGCATGAAGAAACAAAGATATGAAATGCACCAATGGACATGCACGCGTACAAGGCGCGCACGCACAAAAAGTGGCTTCTCACAAGGACACGCACGCGTACACGTTGCTTACGCACGGATTGGGAATTTTCCATCGACGCGCACGCGCACTTTACGCGCATGCGCCGATGCTGTCCGCGGCCCACTTTAATGAAATCGCCAATAGCGATTTTATAGCTCATTTTGGGCCCAATCCAACCCATTTCTGATGCTATTGAACCCAAGGATTGATGGGGGAATGAACACACTTAGTCATAGTTTAGTTTTCATCATATTTTAGGGTAGAATTCTAGAGAGAGAAGCTCTCTCTTCTCTCTATATTTTAGGGTAGTTTAGGTTTAATTTTCTTAAATCCAACTTTTATTTCTTGTTTTGATTTAGTTTCTCCTTTTAATTTCTTGTTGTTACATCTCTACTCTTCTAGTTTTTACTTGTTCATTTCTTTTATTTTGTTGCTTTTATGTTCATGGACCTTGTTGGATCTTAATTTTCCTTTAATGCAATTTTATGTTTGATGTTATTTTTATTGTTAATTTGAGTTATTGATTTTACTTTTCTTGCTATTGGTAGTTGGTAGATTTTATTATTCTTGCACATTTACTATGCTTTCCTTTTGTGCCCACCAAGTGTTTGACAAATTGCTTGGTTGGATGTTAGAGTAGATTTTGAGCATTCTTGGCTTGGAAATAGTAATTAGGAAATCTTGAGTCACGAAAACCCAACTTATGTTGGTGATCTAGAGTTGTAGCTAATATTGTTTCCTTTGACGCTAATCTTTTGCTAATTTAATTAGTGAGTTGATTAGGACTTATGGAATATTGTTTCCATTGACGCTAATCTTTTGCTAGTTTAATTAGTAAGTCGGTTAGGACTTTTGGATTGAGATTAGCCAGTCTCGTTAGACTTTCTCCCTATTTGTTGGAGTTGACGTAATGAGATAAATTCTTGTCTATCATTGTGATATGATTGATTATCTTATTTGACTTTCTCCCTATTTGTTGGAGTTGACTAAATAAGATGAATTAATCATGCATGACTAGGATAGAAAGCCTATGATCTCAATTCATTGCCATGAATGTCTCTCTTTCTTTAATTGCTTCCTTTAATTGCTTGTTTGATTTACTTTTCGTATCATTTACTTTCTTGCATTTACATTTCCTTGCCCAATATCAAATCAAACCCCCCTTGATCCCCATAGCCAATAATTTAGCACTTCATTGCAATTCCTTCTGAGACGACCCGGAGTTTTAATACTTCGGTTAATTTTCATTGGGGTTTGTACATGTGACAACCAATATTTTTGATTGGGAGGATTGTTTGTTGGTGTATAACTATACTTGCAACGAGAATTCATTCAATTGAGGAAATTCTATACCACGACAATTTTCTTAAATCAAAATGGCACCGCTGCCGGGGAGTTGCAATGGTGTTATGTTATTGGCTATTGTGAATATTGTGAATATGTTTGCCTTTTGCTTATTTGTTAGTTTTTGTTAGCTTTAGGACTTTGTTGCTTATTTTTGTTAGTTTTTGTTTCTATTTGCTATCATGAATTCTCACCCCTTTGGCTATGAGTTTGGTTCAAACTATGTTGTAGGAAATGAAAGCTTCAATGAGGATGTGCGTCAAGGATGGAACAATCAAGGATGGGAGGAGCCTCAAGGGATTGATCAACCTTATTGGCAACAACCGCCTCCGGTTTCTTATGGGTATAATTCTTATCCTAATGCATATCAATCTAATGGATGTGGTGACCCTTATTGTGATTGTCAACAACCACCACCACATGCCTATGAACCACCCCCTCAACATGACTTTAAACCACCTTACTCACAAGCCCCATACCACCAAACACCTCATTATGACCCTAATCCCTATCCACCATACCAACCACCTTATGAACCATATGAACCACACATGGAACCACCACCATTACTCTCAAGAACCACCTCAATATACACCACCTCCATACCCTTACCAAGATGAACCAAGTTCCGATTATGAACCTTTCCTCCCAAACAATGAACCTTCTCTTCCACCATCACCTCCCGATGAAGCCCCCATGCAAGAACTAATAGATCTTGAATCTCATATCTTAAGGCGACAAGAGGAGGATGAAAAGAAGTTTAAAGAGCTAGGAGCCAAGATGGCTATCCTAGTGGAAGCCGTTAGCAATATGGCCTCTTCCCAACTAAGCAATCAAGGAACTCCCATTGACGAATGTTGTGAAGCAACCAAAGAGCATAGTGAGGGAGTGAGTTTAGAGCTTCAAAGTGAAGAAAAGCATAGTGAGGGAGTGAGTTTAGATCTTCAAGGTGAAGAAGAGAAGTTGAAGAAAGAATTGCCACAAGGGGAGGAAGTTAAAATAATTGAGCCGGAAGAAGTGGTTGAAGCCTTTGAAGAGGTTGACCAAGAGATGGATTCAATCATTGAAGAATTCTTATGTACAATTGAATCCTCTCCAATTGGGTTTGACATAGAGGGTAATGAAGAAGATACCTCACCTCCCATACCCTTGGTAAGCAATGAAGAAGGGATTGAATTGGAAGGAAGCCACCAAGAGGAGGAGGTTGAGCAAGAAGCAAGCTCCACCATTGAAGATGATTCCACACCAACTAATGAGTCTTTTGGAATTGATGAATCTCCCTCATTGTGTTATGAAATTAATGACAAGGAGGACCGTGCACAACCTTCGACACATGGTTTGAGCAATGAAGGGTGTATAAAAGAAGTTGGTGAGAAAGGAATTGAAGTTGAAAAAGCTTGCAAAGAGGTGGAGGTAGTCAGGAAAGAGCACAAGGGAGTAGACCTCGCAGTGTCTAAGTGTGGGGAGATCCCCCTTCCTAAGTCACCATCCTACACAACATTCAAGCGGGTAAAATTCTTATCTCTAATCTTTACTTTCCCACTTGAATATGGTTTGATTGAAAATGATGGTCAACTTAGAGCTCTTTGTGGAGTTAAGAGTAGGAGAGAGTTATGTAGTGGTTGGAAACATCATTCTAGGTTCTTCATGGTTGCATGTTCAAAGTTTGATTGCAAGGTTTGGTGTGGAGCTAAATTGTATGGGTCTAGGAAGTTGTTTGGAGGCTTCTTTGAGAATTCCAAGGCTAAACCATCCAATTGGAGCTATGATAATCAACTTGAAGATGGGTGCAAAAACAAGATTTGGGATCCGAGAATATATGAGGATCAATTTTGGGAGCTCATATCTTGGGAAGAACCTCACCCAAGCTTGGTGAAGATGGCTGGATAACCTCACCCAAGCTTGGTGAAGATGGTTGGAAATTCTGACAACCAATTGAAGAGCAAGCATTCTTGGAGGTTCAAGGATGAACACAAGCATAAGCCACCATGACAAGGAGCCTCCAAATGTCCAACTTAAGGACTTAAACTAAAAGTGCTAGGTGGGAGACACCCCACCATGGTAAACTCTTTCCACTCTCTTTTAGATTTGGTTAATAAGTGATTGGAGTTGCCATTGTAGGTAGTTTTTGTCATTTTCTATACTCTTATGCATTTTGATTTTATTGATAGGTTGTTTGTTGCATTCATGCTTTGATTAGAATAGTTGTTGTTAGATTGCATTTTGTTTGTAGTATAAGTTTTGTTTTTAGTATGTTTGAAAATTTTTCAAAAACTTAAAGATTTTTGTTAAATTTGAATTTTGGTTGCTTTAGAATGTATATAGGTTAGGAGAGTATTAAATTCTATTTTTATGCTTCTTAAAAAAATTAAAAAAAAAACACGGGCATCGGCGCCAAAGCGCGCAATGCGCGCGTGCGCCGATGTGGTTTCAATACTCCTAGTACTAAAACCCGAGAGTTGTGCCCACTTTATACCTACTTTGTGCCAGGCGATCCGCGCGTAAGCACGCATGGTGCACGCGCGCCGATTGTCCATGTCGCATCCGCGCCCAAGCGCGCATGGCGCGCGCGCGCGGATTGTACCTGCTAATAAATAAAATAAAAAAAATAAAAAAATTTTTCTTCTCTTCCAATTTCTTTTATTGCATTTGCTTAGTTTCATTTATTGCATTTTAATTTTGTTTTTATAGCTTGTTTTCATTTTTTTTCTTTTCTAAGCCTCTTATTTGAATAACGGTGTTGAATTTTCTTACTCAATTGTTGAGAATTTCTTGGTTAATCTTGGTGCTTCTTGACTTATTTGATATTGTTGGGTGATGAAACTTTTGAATCAATGCTTAATCTTGTATGACTCTTATATTCTTTGTGCATTGATATGAACTTGCATGTCTTTCATGACCCACTATTCTAGTTGAACTTGATGCTTTTGAGTGCTCTTCATGCTTTGACTTTACTCTTGCATCAAGTATTAGTTGATATGCCCTTAGCTTATATTGTTCTCTCACTTACATGCATAGCTAACATGTAGTGAGAACCTTACTTTTATTTGGCATTAGCCCCCGCCTACGTTTTATTGCTTTGATATCTTTGATGTAGGCTTAACTTTCTTTCTTTCTCTTTCCTTTTAGGTTGGCCACCAAGAAGGAAAGAAAAGGAAAAGCTTCTAAATGGGGCAACAAACAGGTCCTTTCGCACAACCTTTTGGAGGAACTCATCAATTGTAGCAACTCGTCCACCTTGCTCTTCTTTGCATGCACCGAGGACGGTGCAAATTTCTAAGTGTGGGGAGGTCGTCCGACCGACCTCCATGGGTAACAACTTCATTTTTCAACACCAATTTTTCAATTTTTGTCTTTGTTAGTTAGTTGTTGCATTGCATGATAGGTTGCATGTTAGTTAGAATTTGTACATATTTGACCACTTTTTTCTTATTAGGACTACTAGGTCAGGGTAATGATATCTTTTCCAAGAAAATTTTTTTAGGGCACCCTACCAATTTGAAAATTTTTTTTGTGATAAACTTGCTTGAAGAATATATTTTGGAACATGATTTTTGAGCTAAGAACACAAGCATGTGAGTTTTGAGCCTAATTGTGTGGTTACATTTTATAACTTCTTGTTTCCATTCTTGTGTGCATTATTCTCTTTCTATGATTGTAATCTTTGATTTGTTTGATTCTTTATGTCCATTATTCCATGTATATATGGATTTATATGATTGAGGCCATCATTTCATTTAGCTCACTTACCCAAATAGCCTACCTTTCATCAACCATTGTTAGCCAAATTTGAGCCTATTTAATCCCTTTTGTTCTTAATTTTATCACATCACTACCCCAAGTGAAAAACAATAAATGTCCTTAATTTGGATTTTTGATTAGTTTAGGTTAGTAAGAGTGTGTATCATTTGGGTATGGAAAACTTGGGACATTGGTTGAGAGAAAAGTGTGTTTTTATATTTTTGTTGAATTTTTGGGAAATTGGGTACATATTCATGCACAATATGTAAAACCATATGCATTGATATGTTTGTATATACTTTAGAAAAAAAAATTATAAAGAAAAAAAACATATATATATATATATAAATATAGAAAAAGAGAAAAGAGAAAAAGAAATAAAAACGGGACAAAAATGCCCCAAAGTAAAGTTCAATAAAAATTAATGTATATGAAATGTGATTAAAAAAAAAAAAGAATGCATGAGTATGTGAAAAAGTGGGAATCATGGGTAGCTAGGTTGTGTATTAAAATTGTATAGGTTGTTATATGTGTTTGATTAGAGCTTAAGTTAATCAAATATTCAAATTTCAAGCTCACTTGACCATATGCATCCTACCTTTACCCTAACCCCATTACAACCTATGAATAAGTCCTCATGATGAATGTATGCATGCATTGAATAATTGTTGATTGTTAGATAAAAAACAAATCATGGAAAGCATGATTAGAAGAGAATTGAGTGATCGACCCTATACACTAGAGCGACTAGAGCGGATACACATCCGGTGAGGGTTCGATGCTCAATTCCTTGTTCCCGGCTTTCATGAGCTTTCTTCTTGCAAGTCTATTTGAACTTTATTTTGATATTTGAATTGGTAGAGTTTGTGAGTCGTCATATGACCTTTTCCCTACTTGCTTATATATGTTCTTGGAGATTGATTTGCTTTTGACCAAGTAGGTAGAATCATATTGCATTTAGTTGCATTCATATAGATAGGTGTATATAATTTCTTTGCATTGAATAAATGTTCATACCCTTTTCTTGTCCTTCTTTATTTTTAGCATGAGGACATGCTTAGTTTAAGTGTGGGGAGATTTGATAAACCCCGATTTCGTGGTTTATTTTGTCCTTATTTTGGGGGATTTATCCACTTTTTTCCACATTTATTCAATGAAATAGTATGGTTTTGTACTTCTCCCTTGAATTGTGCTTAAATGAAAAAACATGCTTTTTAGGCCTTAAATTGGTGATTTTAATTCACTTTAATCCCATTCGATGCCTTGATGTGTTTGTTAAGTAATTTCAAGTTCATAAGGCAAGTATTGGATGGAAGAAATGAGGAGAAAAGCATGCAAAGAGGAGAATGCATGAAGAAACAAAGATATGGAATGCACCAATGGACGCGCATGCGTACAAGGCGCGTACGCGCAAAAAGTGGCTTCTCACAAGGACGCGCACGCGTACACGCTGCTTACGCGTGGATTGGGAATTTGCCATCGACGCGCACGCGCACTTTGCGCGCACGCGCCGATGCTGTCCGCGGCCAACTTTAATGAAATCGCCCCTAGCGATTTTGCAGCTCATTTTGGGCCCAATCCAACCCATTTCTGATGCTATTGAACCCAAGGATTGAAGGGGGAATGAACACACTTAGTCATAGTTTAGTTTTCATCATGTTTTAGGGTAGAATTCTAGAGAGAGAAGCTCTCTCTTCTCTCTAGATTTTAGGGTAGTTTAGGTTTAATTTTCTTAAATCCAACTTTTAATTCTTGTTTTGATTTAGTTTCTCATTTTAATTTCTTGTTGTTACATCTCTACTCTTCTAGTTTTTACTTGTTCATTTCTTTTATTTTGTTGCTTTTATGTTCATGAACCTTGTTGGATCTTAATTTTCCTTTAATGCAATTTTATGTTTGATGTTATTTTTATTGTTGATTTGAGTTATTGATTTTACTTTTCTTGCTAATGGTAGTTGGTAGATTTTATTATTCTTGCACATTTACTATGCTTTTCTTTTGTGCCCACCAAGTATTTGACAAAATGCTTGGTTGGATGTTAGAGTAGATTTTGAGCATTCTTGGCTTGGAAAGAGTAATTAGGCAATCTTGAGTCATGAAAACCCAACTTATGTTGGTGATCTAGAGTTGTTAGCTAATATTGTTTCCCTTGACGCTAATCTTTTGCTAATTTAATTAGTGAGTTGATTAGGACTTATGGAATATTGTTTCCATTGACGCTTATCTTTTGCTAGTTTAATTAGTAAGTCGGTTAGGACTTTTGGATTGAGATTAGCTAGTCTCGTTAGACTTTCTCCCTATTTGTTGGAGTTGACGTAATGAGATAAATTCTTGTCTATCATTGTGATATGATTGATTATCTTGTTTGAGTTTCTCCCTATTTATTGGAGTTGACTAAATAAGATGAATTAATCATGCATGACTAGGATAGAAAGCCTATGATCTCAATTCATTGCCATGAATGTCTCTCTTTCTTTAATTGCTTCCTTTAATTTCTTGTTTGATTTACTTTTCGTATCATTTACTTTCTTGCTTTTACATTTCCTTGCCAATATCAAATCAAACCCCCTTGATCCCCATAGCCAATAATTAAGAACTTCATTGCAATTCCTTCTGAGACGACCCGGAGTCTTAATACTTCGGTTAATTTTCATTGGGGTTTGTACATGTGACAACCAATATTTTTGATTGGGAGGATTGTTTGTTGGTGTAGAACTATACTTGCAACGAGAATTCATTCAATTGAAGAAATTCTATACCACGACAATTTTCTTAAATCACGGACCTCCTCCCGTCTCTGAACTCCACCGAGCTCAATTGTGTGGAATTCTTCTCCTCTGCCTCTGAGGTTTAGACTTCGTTGTAACAGCGGCGCATCATCTTCTGGTCTGCCTTTATCGTGGCTATTCCTCCTGCAGTTGGAAACTTCATGCATAGATAAGGAGTCGAGACTATTGCGCCGAGCTGATTTAACGTTGTCCGACCTATTAGGGCATTGTAAGATAAACTTACGTCAACTACGATGTAATCTATTTTGAGTGTTCTTGACTGACTTCCTTTCCCGAAAGTTGTGTGGAGCGAGATGTATCCCATCGGTTGAACTGGGGTATCTTCTAGCCCGAACAGGCTGTCTGGATATGCTCTGAGTTCTATTTCTTCCAAGCCGAGTTTGTCGAAAGCAGTTTTGAATAAGATATCGCGAAGCTCCCCTGGTCTATCAACGTGCGGTGAAGATTTGCGTTTGCTAGTATAATAGTGATGACCATGGGGTCGTCATGCCCTGAGGCGACGCCGGATGCGTCTTCTTTGGTAAAAGTGATCGCCGGGATGTTGGGTGCTTCCTCCTTTCCTGCGACGTGATATACGTCTTTGAGATGCCTTTTGCAAGATGATTTGGAGATTCCTCCCCAGGCAAATCCGCCGTGTATCATGTGGACATGTCTTTCTGGCGTTCGAGATGATCGCGCAGTTGGTCTGACACTTCTGCTCTTCGTCTTTTTCTTTGTTCATCATCATAGGTGGCTAGATATCGATTTAGCTTTCCTTCTCGTACGAGCTTTTCTATGATATTTTTTTAAGTCAAAACACTCATTAGTGGAGTGCCCGCGGATCCGATGGTATTCACAATATTTAGCCCGATTTCCTCCTCCTTTTTTGCCTTTGAGAGATTGAGATGGTGGTATTTTTTCCGTGTTGCAAACCTCTCTGTATACATCCACAAGAGATACCCGAAGAGGGGTGTAATTGTGGTATTTTTTGATTTTCTCTCCATGTTTGATCTTCCTTCTTTCTGGAATCTTTGTCTTTATCCCGGGGGGTGAACCCGGCCTTCGAGGTCTCTCCTAATCAGGAGTTTTCTTCCATGTTGATGTATTTTTCTGCTCATTCCTGCACCTCGTTCAGAGATGTGGGGTATTTCTTTGATATAGATTGACTAAAGGGCCCTTCTCGCAAGCAATTAATGAGGCCCATAATAGCAGCTTTTGTTGGCAGGTTCTGTATATCCATGCATGTCTTGTTGAATCTCTCCATGTAGTTATGCAGGGTTTCCCGCTCTCCTTGTCTGATTCCCAGTAAGCTCGGAGCATGTTTAGCTTTGTCCTTTTGGATGGAGAATCTGGCCAGGAATTTTTTAGCCATGTCGTCAAAACTTGAGATGGACCTAGGAGGGAGATTATCGAACCATCTGATTGCTGTTTTTGTTAAAGTGGTTGGAAAAGCTTTGCAACGAACTGCACCTGAGGCGTCGATAAGATACATTCTGCTTCTGAAGTTGCTGAGATGTTGGCTGGGATCTGTCGTGCCATCGTATAAGGTCATGTCTGGGAGTTTAAAGTCCTTTGGGATTTTCTTCTTCATGATATCTTTGGTGAATGGGTCTTCCCCCTTTTGTGCGCTATCTTCGGGAGTGGATCAGCTGGCTTTGGTCTTGACATCGGCTTCAAGTTTTAGGGGTTTGTTTTCCAGTTCCCAGCGTTGCCTTATTTCTCTTTGTAGATCCTTCTCGGCCTCTCGTTGACATAGAACGTCTTCCTCAAGTTGTTTTAACCGATCTTGAAATGCATCCAGGGCTCCCTCGTTTGGGGAGTTCTTATTGTTAATTTGGGGAGTATCTTTTGGTGTGGAGTCTGCGATTTTATGAGGCATTCTTTCTTCTAGATCTGAGGTGTGATCATTATCATGATCATCCTCCATGGTAATGGGATGACTTCCAGGTCCCCAGCAACGGTGCCAATGTTTCGAGGGTTACCTGAAACTGTAGGTCGATCTCGAACGAGATATTCTGTGTGGGTCAGAGCTGTTGTGTCTGACTTGTTGGACTTGGTGATGTGTTGATCCTTATCCTCGGAGGGTGGGGGGTACCTGTAAGGGACTACGATGCTTAAGTTAGCAAGGCTATTAAGCAGGTATTGAGTAGAATCAGAGTATGAGTTATACATGGGTGCTCCAGTGTATTTATAATGGTGTAGAGTGACCTTTAGAGATAAGATAAGTTAGTTATCTTATCTTTATCTTTATCCTTTATCTTTCATGGGAACCGCCTTTATCTCTATAGGCTTGGGCTGCCTTTTGGATTGGGGTCGTGTTCCTCTATTTGGGCCCTTTATTGGGCTTTCCTGTGACTTGGCCGAGATCTTTGAGAAGATGTCGGTTTGTCCTGACCTGAAGAGGTCGGTCGCTTTGTCTGTAGAACATTCCGGGTCGAACATCTTGACCCAGGGTATGAACAGTTGGGTTTACATTTTGGTTAAGATGTACATATAAATATTATTATATCTCCACTATGTATATTTTATGTTTTATCCCTTTTAGAGGTTGACTTGGAAAAACAGGTTCTATAAATTGCGTTTTGAGTCTCTTTGGGGTTTTTCTCAGGTATATATGTATATATGCTCTGGCCGGTTTTAACTTTGCGAGCCGAGTCAGAAGCTTTGCTGTTCGTGTCTTGGAACTTGATGAGCGGATAATTTATACGCTTTTTGGCATTGTTTTCATATAGTTTTTAGTAGGATCTAGCTACTTTTTAGTATATTTTATTAGTTTTTAAGCAAAATTCACATTTCTAGACTTTACTATAAGTTTGTGTGTTTTTCTATGATTTTAGGTATTTTCTGGCTGAAATTGAGGGACCTGCGCAAAAATTTGATTGGAGGTTGAAAAAAGACTATTGATATTGTTGGATTTTGACCTCCCTGTACTCAAAATGGAATTTTTAGAGCTACAAAAGTCCAAATGGCGCGCTCTTAATTGCGTTGGAAAGTAGACATCCAGGGCTTTTCAGAAATATATAATAGTCAATACTTTGCCCGGGATTAGATGATGCAAACTGGCGTTCAACGCCAGCTTTCTGCCCTATTCTAGCGTTAAATGCCAGAAACAAGTTACAAGCTAGAGTTAAACGCCCAAAACAGGCTGTAAACTGGTGTTTAACTCCAAAGAAGGCCTCTACATATGAAAGCTTCAATGCTCAGCCCAAGCACACACCAAGTGGGTCCAACAGTGGATTTCTGCATCATTTACTTAATTCTGTAACCCTAGTAACTAGTTTAGTATAAATAGAACTTTTTACTATTGTACTAGGGGTCTTTTTCCCTATTTTCCAATTCAGATGCCATTTGGGGGAGGCTGGCCATTCGGCCATGCCTAGACCTTGTTCTTATGTATTTTCAACGGTGGAGTTTCTGCACACCATAGATTAAGGTGTGGAGCTCTGTTGTTCCTCGATCTATTCAATTCATGCTTATTCTTATTCTAAGATATTCATTCGCACACAAGAACATGATGAATGTGATGATTATGTGACACTCATCACCATTCTCACTCACAAATGCGCAATTGACAACCATTTCCGTTCTATATGAAAACAAGCTTGAATGTATATCTCTTGGGTTTCTAATCAACGATTCACATCGACTCCCATCTGACAATGGGGCATCTGAATTTGAGATTAGAATCTTCGTGGTATAGGCTAGAATCCATTGGCAGCATTCTTGAGATCCGAAAAGTCTAAACTTTGTCTGTGGTATTCCGAGTAGGATCTAGGATGGGATGACTATGACGAGCTTCAAACTCGCGACTGTAGGGCATGGTGACAGACGCAAAAGGATAGTAAATCGTATTCCTACACCATCAAGAACCAACAGCTGATTAGCCATACGATATCTGTCCATGGTATTTTTCATCCGAGACGAAAAATCCGACAGTTGATTAGCCGCACAGAAACCGTAGAGGACCATTTTCACTGAGAGGACGCGAAGTAGCCATTGACAATGGTGACTCCCAACATACAGCTTGCCATAGAAAGGTGTATGAAGGATTGGATGAAGGCAATAGGAAAACAGAGATTCAGAAGGAGCAACGCATCTCCATACGCTTATCTGAAATTCCCACCAATGAATTACATAAGTATCTCTATCTTTATTTTATGCTTATTTATCTTTTAATTATCAGAACTCTATAACCATTTGAATCTGCCTGACTGAGATTTACAAGATGACCATGGCTTGCTTCAAGCCAACAATCTCCGCGGGATCGACCCTTACTCACGTAAGGTTTATTACTTGGACGACCCAGTGCACTTGCTGGTTAGTTGTGCGAAGTTGTGAAAAAGAGTTGAGATTACAATTGTGCGTACGAAGTTGTTGGTGTCATTGAGATCACAATTTCGTGCACCATGTTTTTGGCGCCGTTGTCGTGGATTGTTCGAGTTTGGACAACTGACGGTTCATCTTGTTGCTCATATTAGGTAATTTTCTTCTTGTTTCAACCTTTATTTTCAAAATGTTTTCAAAAATCTTTCAAAAAAAATTCCTCTTCTTTTTCGTTTTTCCAAAAATTTTTTAAAAAATTACAAAAAAATTAATAAAATCATAAAAACAAAAATAATTTTGTGTCTCTTGTTTGAGTCTAGAGTCAAATTTTGAGTTTGGTGTCAATTGCATGTTTTAATTTTTCTAAAAATTTTCGACAACTCATGCATTGCATTCTTCATGATTTTCAAGTTGTTCTTAATGAGTCTTCTTGTTTGATCTTCATATTTTATTGTTTTGTGTCTTTTCTTGTTTTTCATATGCATTTTTGAATTCATAGTGTCTAAATAAAATATCTTTCCTTTAATTACTCATAATTTTTGAAATCCTTGGGTTAACTTAGTAAAAAAATTTTAAAATAAGTTATTTCTTGTTAGTCAAGTCAAGATTTCAATTTCAAAAATTTATCTTTTCAAAATCTTTTACAAAATCTTTTTCAAAATCAAATCTTTTTCATTTTTTTCCTTTGTTTTTCAAAAATTTTTAAAAATCTTTTTCAAAACTTTTCAAAATCTTTTTCTTATTTGTACTTCAAAATTTTTCAAAAACTTTACTAACAATTAATGTGATTGATTCAAAAATTTCAAGTTTGTTACTTTCTTATTAAGAAAGGTTCAACCTTTAAATTCTAGAATCATATCTTTTAGTTTCTTGTCAGTCAAGTCATTAACTTTAAGGAAAAAGGAAAAAGGAATTCTTGTTGAAACTGATCCTGAACCTGAAAGAACCTTGAAGAGGAAGCTAAGAGCAGCTAAAGCACAGTACTCTGAGGAGGACTGATAAACCACTATTTTATGGTTTATCTTATGCTCAATTGAGTGGTTTTTATCAACTCTTTACTCACTTATTCATACAATTCGCATGTTTTACATTTTCCTTCCTGATTTTGTGCTATGATTGAAAACATGCTTCTTTGATCTTATATTTGCTTATTATTAATCCTCTTTTATTACCATTGTATGCCTTGATATGTGTGTTAAGTGTTTTCAGATAATATAGGGCAGGAATGGCTTGGAGGATGGAAAGGAAGCATGCAAAAGTGGAAGAAATACAAGAAGTTGGAGAAACTGCAAAGCTCTCAGCCTGACTCTCTCGCACTAAAACGACCATAACTTGAGCTACAGAGATCCAAATAACGCGGTTTCGCTTGCGTTGGAAAGCTAACGTCTGGGGCTTTGATTTGGTATATAATTTGCCATAGTGGCCGTACAGATAGGCGACGCGAACGCGTCATCCACGCGGACGCATCACATCTGCGAAAATCAGCATGGCAGATTTCGCAAACAGCGAATCCTGGGCTATTTCTGGCCCAGTTTCAAGCCCAGAAATCACATATTAAAGGCTGCAAAGTGGAGGAATGAAGGGGACTTCAGATCATGCTCTGATAATACACAATTTTAGTTTTAGATGTAGTTTTTAGAGAGAGAGGTTTTCTCCTCTCTCTTAGCATTAGGATTAGGATTAGGATTTCAACTTCTTCATCACAGGTTCAATATTCCTTTTACTTTTTATTTTCTCTTTAATTTTTATTTACTCTGATGCTTTCATTTGTATCTGAATTGTGTTGCCCAATTGGCTTATGGACTTTCCATGTTAGGATTGATTTTCTTATTTAATATACATTACTGAGATGTTTTCAGATAAATGATTTTAATTTAGATTTTCTACCTTTTGGCTCTGGTTGATTAATTGGTAACTCTTGAGTTATCAAAATTATTGTTGATTGAAAATTGGAATTCTTCAAGAATTGATTCGAGATCCAATAACTCTAACTTTTCCCAAGGAAAGACTGGGACTTGAGGATTCGAATTAATTCATCCACTTAACTTACCTTCATAGTTAGAGGTTAACAAAGTGGGAGAAAAATCCAATTCTCATCACAATTGATAAGGATAGGACTTCCTGTTCTCGTATCTTGCCAAAGGTTTATTTTCCAGTTATTATTATTTTATTTTACTTGTCATTCAACTAACTTTTTACCTTAATCCAAAACCCCAAAACACACTTTTTCATAACCAATAATAAGAACATACCTCCCTGCAATTCCTTGAGAAGACGACCCGAGGTTTAAATACTCGGTTATCAATTTTAAAAAGGGGTTTGTTACTTGTGACAACCAAAACGTTTGTATGAAAGGACTTTTGTTGGTTTAGAAGCTATACTTGCAACGGGAATTTATTCTGAATTCTAGACCACGCAAAAGCTCTCTTATCAAAATGGCGCCGTTGCCGGAGAATTGCAAAGGTGTGCCTTATTATTGGTTATTGTAAATATTTGTTTCAAAAAAAATATATATTTTTATTTTACTTATTTATTTGTTTCTCCTTTTTTCCCCTTATTTCTAATAACTACTATGAATTCTCACCCCTCTCGCTTTGAGTTTGGTTCTAACTTTGTTGAAGGAAATAGAAACCACAGCATGAATATGCATCAAGGTCAGACCAATCAAGGATGGATGAAGCCAAGAGGATCTAATCAACCCTTTAGGCAACAACACCCTCCAAGATATCATGGACAACGACCATTCTACAATGCATACCCAGCAGAAAGATATGGTGGACAACCTTGTAACTACCCACAAGCCCCACCCTGTGCTCAGAGACCATCCTTTCGACATAACTTTGAACCACCACACTCACAAGCTTCTTTTCACCATTCACCACCATATGATCCTTATCCACCTCAACACCAATCCAATTACTCCCAAGAACCACCACTCCCTTATACACCATGTTCACATCCATCAAAGCCAGAAATCACAAGTTCGCCTCGAAGAATCAATAAACCAATTCAATACAACCCTTCATCAACTGGAGCGGGCAATAAATCAACTATCTTCCAGACGTTCAGCTACTCAACAGACCCCATGGCTTCATGTGAAGAATCTAATGAAGAATGTATTGTGAAGAAGACACAAGAGACTCCAGTGGACAGCATAGAGCATAACTTCGTACTGAAACAAGTCGAGGACGCTGTCATTGTAGAAGAAGAAGAGTTGGTTGAAAATTTAGGAGATGTTGAACCTCCTAGGGAATACAGAGTTATGGAAGACCCCGTCAAGGATGTTACAACTGACACTAAAGAGGATGTTGCACAACCTCTGATGCGGATATCTTATGAAGAACTGGATGGAGTAACTCAAGACGCATGTTTCTTTGATGATGATAGTCACCAGTCAAGTCCTCCTAGTGATGAACTTGCAGCCGCAAGTGAATTCTCTGAGACAGAAGAATCTTCTCCAAGTGAATACGAAGATGATGCAGAGGTCGACTTTTCTCAACCTCCTATTTATGACTCAAGTGATGAGGAAGATATGGAAGACTTTGACCAGAACATGGTTGGAATGGAAAAGGTTTGCAAGGAAGTGGAGGAATCCACTGAAGACCACAAGGGAGTAGTGATAAACCCATATTTCATGAGTTCTTTTGTGCTTAATTTGAGTGATTTATTCAATCCTTCACCTACTTATTCACATTAATTGCATGATTTTACTTTCCCTTCCTTATTATGTCATATTGTGAAAAACATGTTTCCTAAGCTTTAAAATTAATTGTTTTAATTACCTTTATTTCCATTCGATGCCATGATTAGTGTGTTGAGTAGTCTCATGTTTTCTAAGGCTGAATGACTTAAAGGATGAAAAAGGAAACATACAAAAATGGAAGGAGAAGGCAAAATGGAGCTTTAAGGAAACTGGTATCCACGCGATCGCATGGACGACGCGATCGCGTGCCAGAAGCGAAGAAGCAGCGACGCGACCGCGGGCCTCAAGTAGAACACCCACGACGCGGACGCGTGACCGACGCGGATGCGTGACCGACGCAACCGCATGGCAAGGAAAAGCTCCAGACGACACGACCACGTGACCCACGCGGACGCGTGACAGAGGCCACGTATCAGAATTCACAGAATACGCCCCCAGCAATTTCTGAAGCCCTTTTTGGCCCAGATCCAAGCATAGACAGCATAGATTAGAGGTTATAAAGTGGAGGAATGCATCTATTCAGCGGGAGCTCGCCAATTTCTAGTTTTCATGATTTAAATTTAGTTTAGATAGAGATTCTCTCTCTCTCTTTAGGATTTAAGATTTCTTCTTGTTTTGAGAGTAACTCTGGATCCAGGTTTAATGTTCTTTTATTTTCAGTTTACTTTTATTAATTTATTTGCTTTTAATATTTGAATTGATTTATGAATTATTCCATGTTACAGATCTCTATTTTGAATTAATGATATTTGAAGTATTTTCTGTTAAGATTGTTCTCTTTGATTTAAGTTACTATTGCCTTCCATCTAAGGTCACCTCTATTATTCTAGCAATTTTACTTTTTCCCCTTTTGGTTTTGGTTAAGAAATCAGTAACTCAACAGTTATTAAACTCAACATATTTGATAATCGTTATCTTGCTAATTGAGCTGAACTTAAGTAATCCCAACCCTTTTCTTAGAAAATAAATAGGATTCAAAGTTCAATTTAATTAGTCCCTTGACTTTCCTTTGCTTTAGTAAAGGTTGACCAAGTGGAGTTTAGATTCAACTTTCCTTATAGTTGAGAGAGATAACTACGTTGGACCTCCAATTTCTCATACCTTGCCCAAAAGTTTGCTTTACAGTATTTATTCATTTTTAATTGCCATTTAAATTATTTGTCATATAACATATTCCCACCTTACTTCCAAAACCCCAATTTACAAACTCATAACCAATAATAAGAACATACCTTCCTCGCAGTTCCTTAAGAAGACGACCCGAGGTTTAATACTCGGTTATCAATTTTAAAAGGGGTTTGTTACTTGTGACAACCAAAATGTTTGTACGAAGGGATTTCTGTCGGTTTAGAGACTATATCTACAACGCGACTGTTTTTATGAAATTCTTTACTGGCAAAAATCCTAACGTCAAGTAGATCTTGCAGAACCGCTGGAAACACTGATCCCAAGGCCATTACCACCCAATACAGACTTCAAGTGGGTAAAATCCTTGACTCTTATCTTTATTTTTCCACTTGAATATGGTTTGCTTGAAACAGATGGCCAGCTTAGAGCTCTTTGCGGCTTTAAGAGGAAAAGGGAAATGGCTCATACTCAGAGCTGGTGCACAAGGTTCAATAAGGTTCCACACTTCAACTCGAAGCACACGGATTGGTATCATGCTCAATTGAATGGATCACGAAGAACGTTTGGTCACCATGGTGAGAATCTACTTTTTAAACCGCCCGGATGGAATCATGTAGATCAAGACGGAGGCAGATTTAAAAGCAAAGCTTGGGATCATGGATCCTATCCTGACATTCGTCATCCCGGGAGTCTGAAAATTTGTTTGAAGATGCTCAGAAGCTTTACATGCCTAGTTTGGGACCCCGGAGGATGCTGGCATTCCAAACACTGGTGGAGATTCCTGATCAGTACAAGCATAAGCCACCATAACAGGAAGCTTATCAAATGTCCAACTTAAGGACTTTAACTAAAAGTGCTTGGTGGGAGACAACCCACCATGGTATGATCGTCCCGTTTTCAGTTTTCATTTTTATCTGTTTTATTTGTTTTTGAGTTTCGATTGAACCTGGAATTTTGCATAACACTCATTGCATCTGCATTTCTATCAGCATTGCATCTTGCATTCTATAAAAAAAAGTGGTGTGCAACGCGACCGCATCGATCATGCGATCGCGTCAGTTGCGACAAAACACCCCCCACGCGTCCGCGTCATTCACGCGGTCGCGTGACCTGGAAATCGGCGTAAAAGATCCAACGCCCAGAAAGTTGGGCTAGAATCGTGCGGCCATTGTGCATTTCACACAAAACACCCACGCGATCGCATCCCTGACGCGATCGCGTCACATGCACAAACATTAATCCCATGCGACAGCGTGAGCGACGCGATCGCGTCGCGAGGATTGCACACCACCCAAAAGGAGACAGAGAGTTACACTGACACAATGCTGGAATCGTGCGTTTAGCATAATTTCCAGCCACGCGATCGAATGCCTCAGGCGATCGCGTCATTCTCTCTTTTACCCATTCCACGCGATCGCGCGACCCAAGCGATCGCGTCAACCCCATTTCACCCCAGCCACGCGACCGTGTGCTCCACACGATCGCGTGGATTCAAATTATAACCCCCCTGTCACGTGAACCCTATCAGTCGCGCCCCCCTCCCGAAACCCTCTCCCCCTCTCTTCCTCTCCACCACCCAGCCACCACCACCGAACAA
>NC_029778.3:47570324-47582088 GCF_000817695.3 Arachis duranensis
TCCCTCCACCGCCACTGCCTCCTTTGCGATCGCCGTCCACCGTGCCGCCAACAGCAGCGCCACCTCCAACCACCACCACCCTCAACCCCCGTCCCAAACCTTCCCCCCATTCCCCCCTAACCTTACCGAAGCCCCTGCCCCCTAACCAGCCGCCACCACCGCCGTGTCTCCCTACAACGCAAAGCTCCCACCTAAGTCTGATCAGCCTGATGGTTACAAAAGGGCTGAGGAGGACATACGCTTTATGCGATTTAATTGGGATGCATTCAAGGCGAGAATTGCCCTTGACCCGACTGTTCCATGGGAATTGGGTCAGGACACCACCATGCCTAAGGGAATCAAGCGAATTTACTTAAATGATGAGGCTCGACTATGGCACCAGATTTTGAGCAACTATGTTATGCCGAGTACCCATGAGACCGTGATACCGGCCGCTATGATCACCCTCATTTGGTGTGTGATGGAGGGTAAGGACCTGTACCTGTCACGCTTTATCTAGTCTTACATGGCCAGGGTCCACATCCGAGGCATTCTTCCCTTTCCCTATTTGGTTACCCAGCTGGGCCGTCGAGCTGACGTGCCTTGGGAGGATGCCGATGAGAAGCCACCGGCTGCAGACTGCAGGAAGATTATTCTTCACAGTAGGAACTTTCTAGCTTTGGGCTACAGACCCCCATCCTTCACTGCTACTGATGAGACAGCCGCACCTTCCGCTGGTCCTTCTTCCTCCACAGCTAACCCTGCTACCACTACTACACCTCCACCTACCTCAGAGCCAGTTTATCACCTAGTGCACCGCTTGTTTCAGCAGCTAGACAGGATGGAGCGCCGCAACCGGCGCCGGTATGAAAGATCTGAGCGTCGCCGCCGGCGACGCTATGAGAACCTGAAGCTCTTGATACGATCTGGCGGCGACATCCCCTCCGAGCCTGACACACCATCAGAGCCATCTGAGGAGGAGGCGGATGAGCACGAGGCGGAGACCCATCCACAGAGTGAGACTGCGCAAGCAGGCACTGAGCAGGCTGTGCCACAGCAGGAGCTCCCACATCAGATCCAGGCTGTAGATCCCGAGATCCCTATCCAGCAGGCTACAGATCCCAAGATCCCTATACAGTCAGCACCTCCTCTGCAGCAGCCGGATCCTCAGACCACCACCACAGAGACTCCAGCTACCCTTCCTTCCGGAGCTGACACTCCTTCACACCCAGCCTGAGTGAGCATTGAGGACGATGCTTTATTTTAAGTGTGGGGAGGTCGCCATCTCTGGCATACTATTTTGGTGAACCACTACAGACCCTTCTTTTTTATTTTGGCTATTTTTCTGTATTTTTCTCTTTATTTTTATTTTTATTTTCTGAGTACTTATACATTGCTACTTTCATGTATTTTTACTCTATTTCTGCATTTTGCACTTTAGTTCATATTTTAGCCATTTAGTTTAGTTTGCAGTTCTAACTTATTAGCTATAGAGTATGTGGATTAATTAGTATAATTTACCCTTTTGGCATATAATAGTTTAATTTGATCAAAATAAAAGGAGTAGACTAGGAAATTTAAACAAGATCAAAACAATCCACACACTTTGTATATAAAGTATTACATCATGTAGTTAAGTTAACAACATTTCATCAAGGAGGAACACTAAAACTTTAGCCATCCAATATATTTTACATTGAGAATAATGGGAATTTTTAACTAAACCTCCATGACATACATAATTGATATATGATTTTTGAGCTAGAGAACACACAGCATGTGAGTTTTGAGTTTAATTGTATGGTTACATTCAAACCATAATTTCTATTCCTATGTGTTCTACCCTTCTTTTGTATTATGGTGTTCTTTACTTTGTTTTAATCTATATGTCCAATTATAGAATAGAAATACATACCAAGAGAGTGATTGAGGCCATTGTTTGATTCTAACCCACTTATCCCAAAATTAGCCTACCTTTTACATCACCCTTGTTAGCCCCCTTGAGCCTTTAAATCCCTTTTTATTCTAACAGCCACATTACTAGCCTTAAGCAGAAAAACAAAATAAAAAATCCCAAGTTGAATCCTTGGTTAGCTTAAGATAGAAATTGTGTATTGTTTGAGTGTGGGGAAACCTATTGCGAACATGGATGATAAAAACAAAAAGGTAGAAAAGTTGAAAAGAATAAAATAACTCAAATAAGAATTTTGGGAAGCATGCTCATGTGAAATCAAAATAATTGAGCTACCATGTGCATAAAAAAAATTATTTTTCAATAGTTGAATCAAGGGGACACAAAAGAATTCCCCAATTGTAAAATAAAGCAATGCACATAGGATAAAAATAAACATTGAAACATGAGCATGTAACATCAAAAGTGGGAACATATAAGAAAATAGGTAAAGAAGCTTTGCTTTACAAGGTATGTATGTTAAGTGAGATCTTAGACTAATTAAGGATTCACTTATTAGCTCACTTAGCCTTATACATATACCCTTACCTTTACCTTGGCCCCATTATAACCTTAACTAAAGACCTCTTGATTTTTGGTATGTCTATATTCTATAATTGTTGATTGGTTAGATGAAGAACAAAGTTATAGAAAGTAAGGATAAAAAGAAGAATAGAGTGATTAACCCAATAAACACTGAGTGACCAGAGATTAAACACAAAATCCAGTAAGAGTTCAATAGCTCATCAACATATATCTATGCTTAAATTACTAATTGTCTTGCAAGTTTGTAAAATATTTTTCTTTACCATCTCAACTGTAAAAGTGTTTTATTATTATCTAAGGGTTGGCTATGTATATACGATTCCTTGAGAATGTGAAGTAATTTAACTACATGTAAGCTCTATATATGAGTGAATAAATTAGAATTGCATCATGCATTTAGTTAGTTGCATTTAGATTAGAATCGCGTTGCATGGCATTCCACCACTTCAACCTTACTTTTTACCTTGGATATAGCATGAGGACATGCTATTGTTTAAGTGTGGGGAGGTTGATAAACCCATATTTTGTGATATATTTTGTGCTTAGTTTGAGTGATTTATTCAATCCTTCACCCACTTATTCACATTAATTGTATGGTTTTACTTTTCCTTCCTTATTATGTGATGTATGTGAAAAACATGTTTCCTATGCTTTAAAATTAATTATTTTAATTACCTTTATTTCCATTCGATGCCGTGATTAGTGCGTTGAGTAGTTTTAGACCTTCTAAGGTAGGAATGACTTAAAGGATGGAAAGGAAACATGCAAAAATGGAAGGAAAGCACAAAACGGAGTTTCGGAGAAACTGGCAGTGACGCGGCTGCATGGACGACGTGACCGCGTGCCAAGAGCGAAGAAGCAGCAACGCGGCTGCATGACTGACGCGACTGCGCATCTTGAGCCAATCACATACGACACGGCCGCATGACTGACGCGACCGCGCGACAAAGAAAACTCTAATCGACGCGACCGCATGACCCACGCGGACGCGTGACAGAGGCCACGCACCAGAAATTGCAGAAAACACTCATAGCGGATTCTGAAGCCCTTTTTGGCCCAAATCCAAGTCCATAAGGCATAGACCAGAGGTTATGAAATGTGGGAATGTGGTGCACGAAATTGTGATCATCAATGGCACCATCAACATGGTACGCTCAATTGCAATCTCAACTCTTTATCACAACTTCGCACAACTAACCAGCAAGTGCACTGGGTCGTCCAAGTAATAAACCTTACGCGAGTAAGGGTCGATTGACAGACCCCAATTTGACGGTTTGTTGTGTATGGAATTTAGAGTATTTTGATAACCTTTTGCCACATTTAGCCTATGAATTAGCATGGTTTTGTTATCTCTCCCATATTTGTGCTTAAGTGTAAAAACATGCTTTTTAAGCCTTATTTTGATGAATTCTAATCTCTCTTTGATTCCATAAGATGCCTTGATGTGTTTGCTAGTAATCTCAGGTTGAAATAGGCTAGGCATGGATCAAAGGAAGCAAGGAAAGAAGCATGCAAGTGGGGAGAAGCACAAAAAGTCAAAGATCTGATCCAGGCCATGCACGCGCACGCGCACAAGGCGCTCGCGCGCACATTGCGAAACGGGCCAAGGACGCGCACGCGTACCATGCGCGCACGCGCCGATGATGGCACATGACTTCATTTATGTAGCACGTGCCTGGCGATTTTGGAGAGGTTTCAACAACCAACTTTGGCGCCAAAATGCATATAAGAGGATTAGGTTTAGGTTAATCTCTCTCTTCTTAGATCTAGATTTAATTCATGCTTTGATCCAATTTTCCTTTGTCAATTCTCAATCCTCTCATCTCTCTCCTTCTAGTTATGTGATTTCATAATTGTAGTTCTTCATTTTGTTTTGGATAGATTGTTGTTCTTTAGTTTCCTTTCAATAATGCAATTTGAGGTAATTCCTGATAATTGTGATTTCCTTGATTGTTGTTGATTAATTCTTTGCAATAATTGTAGTTAGATTCTATTCTTGTTGTCAATTTACTATGCTTTCCTTTCATGCCTTCCAAGTGTTTGATGAAATGCTTGGTTGGAATTTAGTGTAGATTTTGCCCCTCTTGGCCTAGGTAGAGTAATTAGTGACTCTTGAGTGATCTAATTCCTTTGTTGATTGATAATTAGAAATTGCTAATTGAATTGAATGTCTCTAAAGCTAGTCTTCCCTTTAGGATTGATTAGGATTTGAGGAATCAAACTGATTCATCCACTTGACTTTTCTCCTTGGTTAGAGGTTGACTAAGTGGTAGCAATGGATAATTCTCATCACAATTGAGTAAGATAACTAGGATAGGACTTCTAGTTCTCATATCTTACCAAGGTCTTTTATAGTTATTAGTTTACTTTCTTGCCATTTACTTTCATGTTTCTTATCCCAAAACCCCAAAATAACTCACAACCAATAACAAGACACTTCATTGTAATTCCTAGGGAGGACGACCCGAGGTCCAATACTTCGGTTTATAAATTTTAGGGGTTTGTACTAGTGACAAACAACTTTTTGTACGAAAGGATTATTGTTTGGATTAGAAACTATACTTTACAACGAGATTTCATTAGTGAAATTCTAAACCGTCAAAAATCCGTTCGTCAAAATGGCGCCGTTGCCGGGGACTTGCAATGGTGTTATGTTATTGGTTGTTATATATATGTGAATAGTGTAAATATCTTGCTTTTTGCTTTGTTTGCTAGTGTAGAATTTTATTTTCCCTTTCCACCATGGATTCTCACTTTGGCTATGAGCTTGGTTCCAATTGTGTTGTAGGTAATGGAAGCTCCAATGAGGAGGTGTATCAAGGATGGAACAATCAAAGGTGGGAGGAGCCATATGCATATGATCAATCCTCATGGCAACAACCTCCACCAATGCACTATGAAGAAGAGCCATCCTATGATGCATACCAACCCAATGGCTATGGTGAACCACCTTGTGATTTTCAAGAGCCACCACCATATGCCTATGAATCATATCCTCAACATGAGTCGCAACCACTCTCACAAGCCTTTCCATACCAAGCACCTTCCTATGATCCATATCCATCATATGACCGATCATCCACACCATATTCTTATGACCATTATGAGCATGAACCTTTAGAACCACCACAACCCTATCTAGATTACTACCAAGAACCACCTCAATACACACAATCTCCACAACCCTACCAAGAGGAACCACCTTCCTATTATGAACCCTCTCTCCAAAATAATGAACCTTCCTATCCACCCCAAGCCCCAATAGATGACCCTCTCACTTTGTTACTTCAAGGACAAGAAGCCATGAAACGGGATACACTTGAGTTTGTGACCAACTTGACCAAGGTAGTGTCCACCTTAGCCTACCGATGTTTGAATGCTCAAGGTACTCCCATGATCCCATGTGACAAGTCAAAAGAAGAACAAAGCATGAAGGAGAAATTAGAAGATTCGGTGGGGGATGGAGGATACCATTTTGTGTTGGAACAATTGGAAGAGCCTATGATCATTGAAGAAAAGGAAGAAATGGTTGAGGACCTAGGAGATGTTGAAAGTCCATGGGAATGTAGCATCATAGAGCACTTTTCCAAGAAGTTTGAATTTGATGTTGAGGAGGGTGCGCAACCTCCAAGGCATACCATCATTGAAGACTTGGAAGAAGCTTATCAAGAGATGGATTCAATCATGGATGAATTCCTATCTACAATCGAATCCTCTCCCATTGGACATGAAGTTGAAGTTATGGAAGAGTGTGTACAACCTCCCAAGGAAAACAAAAATGGTATGGTGTATATCGAAATTGAAAAATACGACGAGGTTGATCAAGAGATGAATTCATTCATCGATGAATTCCTATCCAAAGTTGAATTACCTCCCATGACACAATGTGTCAACACCAAGCCATGTAACAAAAGGGAAAAGGTTAAACTTGAAGAAGCTTGTGAAGAGGTGGAAACAACCAAAGATGAGCACAAAGAGGTAGATCTTGCATCGTCTAAGTGTGGGGAAATCTTCTCTCCCGAGCTACCATCAAACGCAACATTTAAGTGGGTAAAATCTATATCTTTAAGCTTTAATTTCTCACTTGAATATGGTTTGATTGAAAATGATGGTCAACTTAGAACTCTTTGTGGAATTAAAAGTAAGAATGAGTTGTGTAGTGGTTGGAAAGTAGGTGTTAAGTTCATTAAGGTCAAGACCTCAAGGTATAGGGATGACGTTGGGACAAGGATCACCTTGTGTGGATCTAGAAGGAAGCATTGTTGGAGTCAAGAGAATTCCATGTGTCCACCACATTTATATCAACTACCCATCCGACAAAATCATGGAACTCAACTAACGGATGGGTGTGAAAATAAGATATGGGATCCCGGACCACAACATGAAGACCAATTCTGGGAGCTCATATCTTGGGTAGAACTTTGCCCAAGCTCAATGATAATGGTTGGAAATTCTGTCAACCAATGGAAGAGCATGGATCCTTGGAGATTCAAGGATGAACACAAACATAAGCCACCATGACAACAAGCCTCTCAAATGTCCAACTTAAGGACTTAAACTAAAAGTGCTAGGTGGGAGACACCCCACCATGGTAAACTCTTTCCAATCTTTTACATTCATTTAATACTAAAAAAAAAAAAAAAAGGGGGGGGAATAGACGCGAGCGCACCATGTACGCGCACGCGTCCTCCTGTGGATGCACCACGAGCCAAACACCCGAGAGTTGGGCCTCCCTTGGGCAAATATCACGCCTCCAGCCCAACTCGACCCACGCGGACGCGCACAACGTGCGCGCGCGCCGTTTCTAAGAGCGTAAACGTGCACGCGGACGCGCACATGCCGCGTCCGCGCCGATTCGCTGCTGCAGGTTTTTGAGCCAAACTCCAGAGAGTTGAGCCGGCTCTGGGCTAGCTTTAGGCCCCAGGCTCAACTCAACCTGCGCGGGCGCGCACATCGCGCCAACGCGCCGATTCTTACCTCAACAATGTACGCGGACGCGCACACTCCGCGTGTGCGCCGATCTGATGGTGCAACTTCCGGGCCATTCTCCAGAGAGTTAGGCCTGCTTTGGGCCAATTCTATGCCTCTAGCCCAACCTTAGGCACGCTTGCGCACGCTGTACGCGCACGCGTCCCCTACCATATTTCTCCTCCACGCGTAAGCGCAATGTACGCGCACGCGTAGGTCGCAAGTTTCATCAAAGGACGCGGACGCGCAAAGTGCGCGCGCGCGTCGATTCAAAATTTGGTATAACCCTAATGCGCGACCATTCTGCGCAGTCGCGCACTCACCCCCCAAAACCCCCATCTTCTTCTTCCTCCTCTCTCACCCCCACCGGCGTCATTGTAGCAGCGCCGGCCACCGCCCCTAGCCAACCACGAAACACTCTCATTTTCTCTCACCCCCATCTCCTTCTTCCTCACTCATTCTCTCCACTCACCTCTCTCTCCCTCCCTCTGTCTTCCCGCTCACCACCGAACCACCACGCCGGCGGCACTCTCCGCCACCCAGTCCTCGCCGCCGGCAACCCTTCCATCTCTCTCTCTCCCGCTCTGTCCTCGCTCGCTCTCTCTCTCTCATTCACTTCCCTCTCTCCTTTTTCCCGGGGTAGAACCACCATTCACCGCCGCTGCTCGTTTTTCCGACCACCATTCACGGCGGCGCAGTTCTTGGGCTCATCTCTTTCTCATTTTTCCTTCCATTACTGTTTCCCCCGCTCCCAGGTTCCTGCTCCGTTTCTGTATTCTTTTCTATTTTCTTTTTACTGCTTCATGTATGCTAGTTAGTAAATTGCATGTTAGTTAGTTTCAATTCAAACTTTGCATGTTAGGTTAGATAGAAATAACTGCGGTTAGGTAGCTAGGGCTGGATAGAGGATTCTAGGCCTGATAAGTGCTCCGTTTGTGCTTATGTGCTATCTGTTTATTTGGAGTTGTATGCTGCTCTTGGACTGATTTTGTGCATCTCATGCTGCCTGATTACTATACCATTGTTGCTGTACTTGCTTGATGTTGTTTTATATGCTTATTGTGATAATTTGTTATCCGGGAACATCCAATTTTAAGCCGGAATGCTGCCCGATTTTCAAGGAAATTAATTCATTTTGGTCTTTAATTCAATTTTGGGCAACATTCCGTCTCTCTTTGACTTCCCCGATTTGCATTTCTCATTGTGAACTTGAACCACAACTTTTCTTTTCATTTTGCATAAATATCATCATATTCTAATCCATTTTTCTAACCTCATTAATTTCTTTAACCATCTAACTTCTGCTTACTCTTTAACAATTCTTTCAAAATTATGATGATATCCTTGCATTGTGAATATGAGTTGCTACTTTTCATGGAACTTGCTTCTTTGGTTCATTTGTTCACTTTTGCAACACCAAGGTTGTTTCTTTTTGTCATTTGTCTCCTGCACATGCTTTATTTGTTAATTGCTAAATGTCTTATATATCCTATCATATTTTTCAGGATGTCTGACAAAGGCAAAGCCATAGCCACTACCTCCAAAAAGCGAAAACACTCTACCCCTTCTCTTCCTTCTTTTCGAGCGACCAGTTGCTAGACGCCGGTCTCGGGCCAGAGCTCCCGTGGGGACACCTTCACCTTCTGCCCCTACAGCTGCCCCATCTTCCTCTACTGCTGCAGCTCCTTCCTCATCTATTGATCCACCAGCAGCACCTGAGCCTACATATCTCCTAGTCCAGCGCCTTTTCCGATTTTTAGAGCGCGAGAAGCACCATATCCGACGCCGCCTGTATAGGATAGATCAGATGTTTGTGGCACAGGGCCTTGAGCTGCCCCCACTTCCCGACTCTCCGGCCTCTGATGATCAGGATCATCCGGAGGAGGTTGCGGAGGCGCCGGTACCGCAGGACTCCCCTGCTACTACAGAGCCACTAGAGATTCCTGAGGAGCCGGTCCCACAGTCAGAGCCTGCGCCTATCGTTGTACCCCCCACTGATCCTCCGGTTTAGCATCGAGGACGATGCTTGATTTTAAGTGTGGGGAGGGCACCGGTAGCATTATTTGGGAACCGGTGAACTACTTTTCAGCCTAGTTATCTTATTTTGCACATTTTGTATATATTTGGACGCATTTTTAGTTTACTTTGGGATACTTTTATTGCTTATTACTTTTATTGCTTATTTTGGATTTTAGTTACTTTGATGACTTTGATGCTTTTGGATATTTTGGATACTTCTAGATTTCGTACTTTAGTTGGATTTTCTTTATACATTTTGTTTATCTTTACTTTTAGTTGTGGTTGTGATTAGAAATCATATTTTGGATTGCAAATATTTAGTTACCCTTTTTACATGAAAGAAATTGATTTTAAATGAGAAAAAGAAAAGGGTGAACTAAGAAAAACTTTTGAACTTTTCAATCACAACAATGCTTAGTCAAACATTGAAATTTTCCAAAGAGTTTAAATATAGGGCATCAACCCAATTGATTGAAAGAAAATCCTTGGTAAAACTTGCTTGAATTTCATACTTTGTGAAGCATGTATTGAACTAAGAACACAAGCAAGTGAGTTTTGAGCCTATTGATGTGGTTACACTTTATAACCACTTATTTTCCATTCTTGTGTGAAATTGTTCTCTTTCTATGATTGTAATCCTTGATTTGCTTGATTCTATATGTCCATTTATTTCTTGTATTTATGCATTTATATGATTGAGGCCATTACTTCATTAGCCACTTACCCAAATAGCCAACCTTTTATTCTCCATTGTTAGCCAATTTTGAGCCTATGTTTAACCAACTTATTCTTATTATAGCACATTACAAGCCTAAGGCGGAAAAACCAATGAAAAGTCCTTGTTTGGATCTTTGATTAGCCTAGGCTAGTGAGAGTGATTATTATTCAAAGTTGGTGAGGCTTGGGAACATTGGAGGGGATAAAAGGGGTAGTACACTTTCATGTTTGGGAATTGGGTACATACTCATGTATTGATTAAATGAATAGACCTTATGCATTGATGCTTTTGTATATAGTTTGACAAAAGAAAAAGAAATGAAAGAAAAAAAATGATGAAAAGAAAAGGAAATAAAAGTGAAAGAAAAGAAAAAAAAATTTGGAAAAAGAAGGAAAATAATAAAAAGGGGACAAAATGCCCCAAAGTGAAGTCAATAAAAAGGAATCAATGCATAGGTGTTATGAATCAAACAAGGATGCATGAATATGTAAGAAAAAAAGTGAAGAATGGGTAGTTAGAATAGTTTGAACTTGTATAGGTCATTACATAGGTAGGTGGGGAAGTCTATGCTAATCAAAGATTCAATCTTAGCACACTTAACCATAAATGATCCTACCTTGACCCTAACCCCATTACAACCTAAATGAAAGACCTCATGATGAATGTATGCATGCATTGAATAAATGTTGATTGTTAGAAGGAAATCAAATTTTGGAAAGCTTGATTAGAAGAGAATTGAGTGAATTGACCCTTAAATACTTGAGTGAATAGAGCGGATACACATATCCGGTGAGGGTTCAAAAGTTCAATCACATGTGTTCACCCATATTATCTATATTCTTGCAAGTTTAAGCTCTTTTTGATAATTCAATACAATTGTGGTTTGGAATTAATTCCTATTGCCTAGCCCTTGTGCTTACACATGCCCTTTTTGGTAATTTGATATGTTTGAAGTAAGCATTTGCATTTATTCTAGGTAGTTGCATTTAGATAGGACTCATATAGCTTAGTTGCATTCAATAAATGTCATCACCTTTAATTCCTTCTTATTTTAGCATGAGGACATGCTAAGGCTTAAGTGTGGGGAGGTTGACAAAACCCCTATTTGACGGGTTGTTTTGCATTGAATTTAGAGTATTTTGATAACCTTTTGTCACATTTAGCCAATGAATTAGCATGGTTTTGTTATCTCTCCCATATTCGTGCTTAAGTGTAAAAACATGCTTTTTGAGCCTTATTTTGATGAATTCTAGTTTCTCTTTGATTCCATAAGATGCCTTGATGTGTTTGCTAGTAATCTCAGGTTGAAATAGGCTAGGCATGGATCAAAGGAAGCAAGGAAAGAAGCATGCAAGTGGGGAGAAGCACAAAAAGTCAAAGATCTGATCCAGGCCATGCACGCGCACGCGCACAAGGCGCTCGCGCGCACATTGCGAAACGGGCCAAGGACGCGCACGCGTACCATGCGCGCACGCGCCGATGATGGCACATGACTTCATTTATGTAGCACGTGCCTGGCGATTTTGGAGAGGTTTCAGCAACCAACTTTGGCGCCAAAATGCATATAAGAGCCAAGGATTGAA
>NC_029778.3:47582196-47584715 GCF_000817695.3 Arachis duranensis
TTGCAATAATTGTAGTTAGATTCTATTCTTGTTGTCAATTTACTATGCTTTCCTTTCATGCCTTCCAAGTGTTTGATGAAATGCTTGGTTGGAATTTAGTGTAGATTTTGCCCCTCTTGGCCTAGGTAGAGTAATTAGTGACTCTTGAGTGATCTAATTCCTTTGTTGATTGATAATTAGAAATTGCTAATTGAATTGAATGTCTCTAAAGCTAGTCTTCCCTTTAGGATTGATTAGGATTTGAGGAATCAAACTGATTCATCCACTTGACTTTCCTCCTTGGTTAGAGGTTGACTAAGTGGTAGCAATGGATAATTCTCATCACAATTGAGTAAGATAACTAGGATAGGACTTCTAGTTCTCATATCTTACCAAGAGTCTTTTATAGTTATTAGTTTACTTTCTTGCCATTTACTTTCATGTTTCTTATCCCAAAACCCCAAAATAACTCACAACCAATAACAAGACACTTCATTGTAATTCCTAGGGAGGACGACCCGAGGTCCAATACTTCGGTTTATAAATTTTAGGGGTTTGTACTAGTGACAAACAACTTTTTGTACGAAAGGATTATTGTTTGGATTAGAAACTATACTTTACAACGAGATTTCATTAGTGAAATTCTAAACCGTCAAAAATCAGTTCGTCATCGATCCCACGGAGATTGTTGGTATGAAGCAAGCTATGGTCACCTTGTAAATCTCAGTCAGGCAGATTCAAATGGTTATGGATGATATACAAATAAAGCATAAAGTAAAGATAGAGATACTTATGTAATTCATTGGTGAGAACTTCAGATAAGCGAATGGAGATGCTTTGTCCCTTTTGTCTCTCTGCTTTCCTATTGTCTTCATCCAATCCTTCTTACTCCTTTCCATGGCAAGCTGTATGCAAGGGTTTCACCGTTGTCAGTGGCTACCTCCCATCCTCTCAGTGGAAATGTTACAATCCCGTCCTCTCAGTGAAAATGTTCAACGCACCCTGTCACGGCACGGCTAATCATCTGTCGGTTCTCAATCAGGTTGGAATATAATCCATTGATTCTTTTGCGTCTGTCACTAACGCCCAGCCTTCAGGAGTTTGAAACTCGTCACAGTCATTCAATCATTGAATCCTACTCAGAATACCACAGACAAGGTTTAGACCTTCCGGATTCTCTTGAATGCCGCCATCAATTCTAGCTTATACCATGAAGATTCCGATCAAGGGATCCAAGAGATAAACATTCAAGCCTTGTTTGCTTGTAGAACAGAAGTGGTTGTCAGGCACTCGTTCATAAGTGAGAATGATGATGAGTGTCACATAATCATCACATTCATCATGTTCTTGGATGCAAATGAATATCTTAGAACAAGAATAAGCTGAATTGAATAGAAGAACAATAGTAATTGCATTAATACTCCAGGTACAGCAGAGCTCCACACCTTAATCTATGGTGTGTAGAAACTCCACCGTTGAAAATAGATAAGTGATAATAGTGATCATTGGCTTTGGCCCCAGAGAGGGAACTAGAAGAACCAAGATCTGATCTAAGATCTAAAGTGATCAAAAGATGAAAATACAATAGCAAAAGGTCCTATTTGTAGAGAACTAGTAGCCTAGGGTTTACAAAGATGAGTAAATGACATAAAAATCCACTTCCGGGCGCACTTGGTGTGTGCTTGGGCTGAGCATTGAAGCTTTCATGTATAGAGACTTTTCTTGGAGTTAAACACCAACTTTTGTGCCAGTTTGGGTGTTTAACTTCCATTCTTGTGCCAGTTCCGGCGTTTAACGCCGGGCAGTTTTGAGCTGATTTGGAACGCCAGATTGGGCCATCAAATCTCGGGCAAAGTATAGACTATTAACGTTGCTGGAAAGCCCAGGATGTCTACTTTCCAACGCCGTTGAGAGCGCGCCAATTGGGCTTCTATTGCTCCAGAAAATCCACTTCGAGTGCAGGGAGGTCAGAATCCAACAGCATTTACAGTCCTTTTCAGCCTCTGAATCAGATTTTTGCTCAGGTCCCTCAATTTCAGCCAGAAAATACATGAAATCACAGAAAAATACACAAACTCATAGTAAAGTCCAGAAAAGTGAATTTTAACTAAAAATTAATAAAAATATAATAAAAATTAACTAAAACATACTAAAAACATACTAAAAACAATGCCAAAAAGCGTATAAATTATTCGCTCATCACAACACCAAACTTAAATTGTTGCTTGTCCCCAAGCAACTGAAAATCAAATAAGATAAAAAGGAAGAGAATATGCAATGAATTCCAAAAACATCTATGAAGATCAGTATTAATTAGATGAGCGGGGCTTTTAGCTTTTTGCCTCTGAACAGTTTTGGCATCTCACTCTATCCCTTGAAATTCAGAATGATTGGCTTCTTTAGGAACTCAGAATCCAGATAGTGTTATTGATTCTCCTAGTTAAGTATGATGATTCTTGAATATAGCTACTTTATGAGTCTTTGCCGTGGCCCAAAGCACTCTGTCTTCCAGTATTACCACCGGATACATACATGCCACA
>NC_029778.3:47585327-47585920 GCF_000817695.3 Arachis duranensis
AGGCATCTCAGGGATTTCATGATGAGTCTCAGGGATTTCATGATGAGTGGGATCTCTTGTTTGCTCCATCCTTTTCTTAGTGATGGGCTTGTCCTCATCAATGAGGTTGTCTCCCTCTATGTCAACTCCAACTGAATAACAGAGGTCACAAATGAGATGAGGAAAGGCTAACCTTGCCAAGGTAGAGGACTTGTCCGCCACCTTATAAAGTTCTTGGGCTATAACCTCATGAACTTCTACTTCTTCTCCAATCATGATGCTATGAATCATGATGGCCCGGTCTATAGTAACTTCGGACCCATTGCTAGTGGGAATGATTGAGCGTTGGATAAACTCCAACCATCCCCTAGCCACGGGCTTGAGGTCATGCCTTCTCAGTTGAACCGGCTTCCCTCTTGAATCTCTCTTCCATTGAGCACCCTCTTCACAGATGTCTTTGAGGACTTAGTCCAACCTTTGATCAAAGTTGACCCTTCTAGTGTAAGGGTGTTCATCTCCTTGCATCATGGGCAAGTTGAATGCCAACCTTACATTTTCCGGTCTAAAATCTAAGTATTTCCCCCGAACCATTGTAAGCCAATTCTTTGGGTTTA
>NC_029778.3:47590688-47591253 GCF_000817695.3 Arachis duranensis
AGATGTCCATCTGACATGTTTTCAGAATGGACCTTATTAGATATATTCTATTATGGTCTTTCTGAATTTTCGAAAATGTCACTGGATCATTCTGCAGGTGGATCTATTCACCTGAAGAAAACGCCTGAAGAGGCTCAAGAACTTATTGACATGGTTGCTAACAACCAGTTCATGTATACCTCTGAGAGGAATTCCGTGAATAATGGGGTCCCTCAGAAGAAAGGAGTTCTTGAAATTGATGCTCTGAATGCTATATTGGCTCAGAACAAAATGTTGACTCAACAGGTCAACATTATTTCTCAAAATCTGAATGGATTGCAACATGCATCCAACATTACTAGAGAGGCAGCTTCTGAAGAAGCTTATGATCCTGAGAACCCTGCCATGGCAGAGGTTAATTACTTAGGTGAACCTTATGGAAACGCCTATAACCCATCATGGAGAAATCATCCAAATTTCTCCTGGAAGGATCAACAAAAACCTCAACAAGGTTTTAACAATGGTGGACGCAATAGGCTGAATAATAGTAAGCCATATCCATCATCTTCTCAGCAACAGACAGAGA
>NC_029778.3:47595189-47595518 GCF_000817695.3 Arachis duranensis
GTTAAAGTCGTGATCCAAAGCTAAAGAGTGTGCTTAAGAGCTCTGGACACCACTAACTGGGGACTTTAGCAAAGCTAAGTCTTAATCTGAAAAGGTTCACCCAGTTATGTGTCTGTGGCATTTGTGTATCCGGTGGTAATACTGGAAGACAAAGTGCTTAGGGCCACAGCCAAGACTCATAAAGTAGCTGTGTTCAAGAATCAACATGCCTAACTAGGAAAGTCAATAACCCTATCTGAAATTCTAAGTTCCTAGAGAAGCCAATCACTCTAAACTTCAAAGGAAAAAGTGAGATGCCAAAACTGTTCAGAAGCAAAAAGCTACAAGTC
>NC_029778.3:47596519-47598927 GCF_000817695.3 Arachis duranensis
TGCTTCAAACTTTAACCTGCTGGGCGTTAGTGACAGACGCAAAAGAGGGATTCTATTCCAGTAGGAGCGGGAACCAACCGGTGATTAGCCGTACTGTGACAGAGTGCGTTAGCATAGTTTTCACTGCGAGGATGGGATGTAGCCATCAGCCATGGGTGATGCCTCCAGACTGGTTAGCTGTGCGAGTGACAGCCGCACAGGTTATTTCCCCGTGAGGAATGAAAGTAGCCACAGTTGATGGTGAACCCCTATACAAAGCTTGCCATGGAAAGGAGTAAGAAGGACTGAGTAGAAGCAGTAGGAGAGCAGGCGTCCAAGAGCTCTACAGCATCTCCATCCGCTTATCTGAAATTCCCACCAATGAATCTGCATAAGTATCTTTATCCCTTTCATTATTTCTATTTTCGAAAACCCATAAACTATTTTAAATCTGCCTAACTGAGATTTGCAAGGTGACCATAGCTTGCTTCATACCAACAATCTCTGTGGATTCGACCCTTACTCACGTAAGGTTTATTACTTGGACGACCCAGTACACTTGCTGGTTAGTTGAACGAGATTGTGAAGGAAATAAACAATGCCCTCAGAGTATACATCTTTTATAAATCCAATTACAAGAAAAAAGGGAATCACAATTTCGTCCACCAACTTCCCATGATCATCAACCTACAGAAAACATAAAATAACAAAGGAAAATTAGATAAAAATAACATTGGGTTGCCTCCCAACAAGCGCTTCTTTAATGTCAGTAGCTTGACAGTGGGCTCTCATGGAGCCTCACAGATACTCAGAGCAATGTTGGAACCTCCCAACACCAAACTTAGAGTTTGAATGTGGGGGTTCAACACCAAACTTAGAATTTGGTCGTGGCTTCCCAACACCAAACTTAGAGTTTGACTGTGGGGGCTCTGTTTGACTCTGTTTTGAGAGAAGCTCTTCATGCTTCCTCTCCATGGTGATAGAGGGATATCCTTGAGCCTTAAACACAAAGGATTCTTCATTCACTTAAATGATCAATTCTCCTCTGTCCACATCAATCACAGCCTTTGCTGTGGCTAGGAAGGGTCTGCCAAGGTGGTGGACGAAATTGTGATACAAGGGTTCCAGGCACTGTTAGAGAAGCTTTTTCTTTCCACAACTCCGTTCAACTTAACCAGCAAGTGTACTGGGTCATCCAAGTAATACCTTACGTGAGTAAAGGCCAATCCCACAGAGATTGTTGGTATGAAGCAAGCTATGGTCACCTTGTAAATCTCAGTTAGGCAGATTAAATTGGTTTATGGTGAGTTCGAAAATTAATAAATAAGTGTGTGAAGATGCTGTGCACCTCTCGTATCTCTATTTTCTTATTACATTCATCCAATCCTTCCTACTCTCTTCCATGGCAAGCTGTATATAGGGCATCACCGTTGTCAATGGCTACATCCCATCCTCTCAGTGAAAACGTTCCTATGCTCTGTGACAGCACGGCTAATCATCTGTCGGTTCTCAATCAGGTTGGAATAGAATCCCTTGATTCTTTTGCGCTTGTCATCACGCCCAGCCTTCAGGAGTTTGAAGCTCGTCACAGTCATTCAATCCCAGAATCCTACTCGGAATACCATAGACAAGGTTTAGACTTTCCGGATCCTCATGAATGCCACCATCTGTCTAACTTATACCACGAAGATTCTGTTGGGGAATCTAAGAGATATGCGCTCGGCCTAAGGTAGAACGGAAGTGGTTGTCAATCACGCACGTTCATAGGTGAGAATGATGATGAGTGTCACGGATCATCACATTCATCAAAGTTAAGTATAACGTATATCTTGGAATAATAATAGAAGAGAATTGAATAGGAAGTAATAATAATTGTATTGAAACTTGAGGTACAGCAGAGCTCCACACCCTTAATCTATGGTGTGTAGAAACTCTACCGTTGAAAATACATAAGTGAAAGGTTCAGGCATGGCCGAATGGCCAGCCCCTTGAATGTGATCAATAGCCTCCTAAGATGAAGAATAAAACAAAACTGAGACCAAAGATGTCTAATACAATAGTAACTTATCCTATTTATACTAGACTAGCTACTAGGGTTTACATGAGTAAGTATTTGATGCATAAATTCACTTTTGGGGCCCACTTGGTGTATGTCTGGGCTGAGCTTGATCTATCCACGAGCTGAGGCTTTTCTTGGAGTTGAACTCCAAGATATAACGTGTTTTGGGCGTTCAACTCCGGATCATGACGTTTTTCTGGCGTTTAACTCCAGACAGCAGCATGTACTTGGCGTTCAACGCCAAGTTACGTCATCAATTTCTGAATAAAGTATGGACTATTATATATTGCTGGAAAGCTCTGGATGTCTACTTTCCAACTCCATTGAGAGCGCGCCAATTGAAGTTCTGTAGCTCCAGAAAATCCATTTT
>NC_029778.3:47599000-47599413 GCF_000817695.3 Arachis duranensis
ACATCAGCAGTCCTTTGTCAGCCTTCTATCAGACTTTTGCTCAGGTCCCTCAATTTCAGCCATAAAATACCTGAAATCACAGAAAAATACACAAGCTCGTAGTAAAGTCCAGAAATATGTATTTAACATAAAAACTAATAAAAACATCCCTAAAAGTAGCTTGAACTTACTAAAAACTACCTAAAAACAATGCCAAAAAGCATATAAATTATCCGCTCATCACAACACCAAACTTAAATTGTTGCTTGTCCTCAAGCAACTAAAAATCAATTAGGATAAAAAGAAGAGAATATACTATAAGGCTCAGAATATCACTGAATATTAATTCTAATTAGATGAGCGGGACTTGTAGCTTTTTGCTTCTGAACAGTTTTGGCATCTCACTTTATCCTTTGAAGTTTAGAATGATTGGC
>NC_029778.3:47599466-47600862 GCF_000817695.3 Arachis duranensis
TTCAGATAGTGTTATTGATTCTCCTAGTTAAGTTTGTTGATTCTTGAACACAGCTACTTATGAGTCTTGGCCATGGCCCTAAGCATTTTGTTTTCCAGTATTACCACCGGATACATAAATGCCACAGACACATGACTGGGTGAACCTTTTCAGATTGTGACTCAGCTTTGCTAGAGTCCCCAGTTAGAGGTGTCCAGAGCTCTTAAGCACACTCTTTTTTTTTGCTTTGGATTACGACTTTAACCACTCAGTCTCAAGCTTTTCACTTGGACCTTCATGACACAAGCACATGGTTAGGGACAGCTTGATGTAGCTGCTTAGGCCTGGATTTTATTTCCTTGGGCCCTCCTATCCATTGATGCTCAAAGCCTTGGATCCTTTTTACCCTTGCCTTTTAGTTTTAAGGGCTATTGGCTTTTTTTGCTTGCTTTTTCTTTTTCTTTCTATTTTTTTCGCCTAAATATTTATTTTTTTTTTTCGCACAAGCTTTTGCTTTTCACTGCTTTTTCTTGCTTCAAGAATCAATTTCATGATTTTTTAGATTATCAATAACATTTCTCTTTGTTCACCATTCTTTCAAGAGCCAACATTTTTAACATTCATAAACAACAAGATCAAAAATATGCACTGTTCAAGCATTCATTCAGAAAACAAAAAGTATTGTCACCGCATCAATATAATTAAACTAAATTCAAGGATAAAGTCGAAATTCATGTACTTCTTGTTCTTTTGAATTAAAACATTTTTCATTTAAGAGAGGTGAAGGATTAATGGAATTTATTCATAGCTTTAAGACATAGTTACTAACTACTAATGATCATGAAGTAGAGAGACAAAACATAGATAAACACAACATTAAAAACCGAAAAACAGAAAGAGATAAAGAACAAGGAATGAATCCACCTTTAGTGGCGTCTTCTTCTTGAAGGACCAACAATGTCCTTAAGCTCTTCTATGTCCCTTCCTTGCCTGTGTTGCTCCTCCCTCATTTCACTTTGATCTTCTCTTATTTCTTGGAGAATGATGGAGTGCTCATGATGTTCCACCCTTAATTGTTCCACATTGTGGCTCAAATCTTCTAAGGAGGTGTTGAGTTGCTCCCAATAGTTGTTAGGAGGAAAGTGCATCCCTTGAGGCATCTCAGAGATTTGTTGATGATGAGCTTCCTCATGCACCTCTTGAGAACCGTGAAGGATCTCTCTTGCTTGCTCCATCCTCTTCTTGGTGATGGGCTTATCCTCTTCAATGGAGATGTCTCTTTCTATGATAACTCCAGCTGAGTAACATAGATGGCAAATAAGGTGAGGAAAAGCTAGCCATGCCATGGTGGAGGACTTGTCGGCTATTTTGTAGATTTCATTGGAGATAACCTCATGAACTTCTACTTCCTCTCCAA
>NC_029778.3:47600955-47603880 GCF_000817695.3 Arachis duranensis
AATGATGGAGCGTTGAATGAACTCCAACCATCCTCTAGCCACAGGCTTGAGGTCCAGTCTTCTTAGTTGAACTGGCTTACCTTTGGAGTCTATTCTCCATTGAGCTCCTTCCACACATATGTCCATTAGGACTTGGTCCAACCTTTGATTAAAGTTGACCCTTCTAGTGTAGGGGCGTTCATCTTCTTGCATCATGGGCAGTTGAAACACCAACCTCACATTCTCCAGACTAAAATCTAAGTATTTCCCCCGAACCATTGTGAGATAATTCTTTGGACTCGGGTTCACACTTTGATCATGGTTCCTAGTGATCCATGCATTGGCATAAAATTCTTGAACCATTAAGATTCTGACTTGTTACATGGGATTGGTTAGGACTTCATTCTGACTTGTTGCATGGGGTTGGTTAAGACTTCCCAACCTCTTCTTCGGATTTCATGTCGGATCTCCGGATACTCATTTTTCTTGAGCTTGAAAGGGACCTCAGGGATCACCTTCTTCTTTGCCACGACATCATAGAAGTGGTCTTGATGGCTCTTAGAGATGAATCTTTTCATCTCCCATGACTCGGAGGTGGAAGCTTTTGTCTTCCCTTTTCCTTTTCTGGCCTTAGGTGCCATTGATGGTAGTGGAAAACAAAAAAGATTGTGCTTTGACCACACCAAACTTAAAATATTGCTCGTCCTCGAGCAGTAGAAGAAAGAAGAGAAGAAGAAGAAGAAGAGAATATGGTAGAGAGGGAGAGATGTGGGTTCAGCCAAGGTAAAGAAGAGGGGGTTGTGTTGTGTGAAAATGAAGTAGAATGGAAGGGTATATATAGGGAGAGGGGGGAGTGTATGTTCGGCCATTTAGGGTGGGAATGGGTGGGAAAATGGTTTTGAATTTTGGAAGGTAGGTGGGGTTTGTGGGGAAGAGTGAATGGATTTGAGTGGTGAAGGGGGTGATTGGGAAGAGGAATTGAGGTGATTGGTGAAGAGTGTTGGGAAGTGTGATATGGGGAATACAAATCACAAAAATAGGATTAGGAGGTAAGGTGGGAATATAGTAGGAGGGGATCCTGTGGGGACCACAGATCCTGAGGTGATCCTGTGGGATCCACAGATTCTGAGGTGTCAAGGAATTCCATCCCTGCACCAAATAGGCATGTAAAATGCCTTTGCACACCATTATGGCGTTTAAACACCCATTGGTGCACGTTCTGGGCGTTCAACGCCTATGTAAAGCATGTTTCTGGTGTTGAACGCCAGTTTCATGCTTGTTACTGGCGTTCAGCGCCAGCTTTTCTTCTCTAGGCACATTCCTGGCGTTCAGCGCCAGAATGTTGCTTGTTTCTGGCATTCAGCGCCAGGTTGATGCTCTGTTCTGGCGTTGAACACCGGCCAGATGCATCTTACTGGCGTTCAACGCCAGCCTGTGCTTCCTCGAGGGTGTGATTTTTTTCTTCTGCTGTTTTTTATTCTGTTTTTAATTTTTATGATTTTTTCGTGACTCCTCATGATCATGTACCTAATAAAACACAAAATAAAAATAAAATAATATAAAATAAAAATTAGATAAAATTGGGTTGCCTCCCAACAAGCGCTTCTTTAATGTCAATAGCTTGACAGTGGCTCTCATGGAGCCACAAGGTGATCAGGTCAATGTTGTATAGTCCCAACACCAAACTTAGAGTTTGGATATGGGGTCTTAACACCAAACTTAGAGTTTGGTTGTGGCCTCATAACACCAAACTTAGAGTTTGACTGTGGAGGCTCTTCTTGACTCTGAACTGAGAGAAGCTCTTCATGCTTACTCTCTTTTGTCACAGAGGGATGGCCTTGTGCTTTAAACACAAGGTAGTCCCCATTCAATTGAAGGACTAATTCACCTCTATTGACATCTATCACAGCTCCTGTTGTGGCTAGGAAAGGTCTTCCAAGGATGATGCATTCATCCTCTTCCTTCCTAGTGTCTAGGATTATGAAATCAGCAGGGATATCTTTCCCAAGTCTCATTACCAAACAGTTTGGCATTCAGCTTCATGATAGCTCCTAAGTATTGAGCAACTTGCTCTCCAGTCACATCTTCATCCTCTTCAGAGGAAGAATAGTCTTCAGAGCTCATGAATGGCAGAAGGAGATTTAATGGAATCTCTATGGTCTCTATATGAGCCTCAGATTCCCTTGGATCCTTAATGGGAAACTCCTTCTTGCTTGAAGGACGTCCCAGGAGGTCTTCCTCACTAGGATTTTCGTCCTCCTCCTCCCTTGTGCATTAGGCCATATTGATTATATCAATGGCCTTGCATTCTCCTTTTGGATTCTCTTCTGTATTGGTTGGGAGAATACTGGGAGGAGTTTCAATAACTTTCTTACTCAGCTGGCCCACTTGTGCCTCCAGATTTCTGATGGAGGATCTTGTTTCATTCATGAAACTAAAAGTGGCCTTAGACAGATCAGAGACTAGAATGGCTAAATTAGAAGTGTTTTGTTCAGAATTCTCTGTCTGTTGCTGAGAAGATGATGGATATGGCTTGCTATTGCTCAGCCTATTGCGTCCACCATTGCTAAAGCCTTGTTGAGGCTTTTGTTGATCCTTCCATGAGAAATTTGGATGATTTTTCCATGATGAGTTATAGGTGTTTCCATAAGGTTCACCCATGTAATTAACCTCTACCATGGCAGGGTTCTCAGGATCATAAGCTTCTTCAGAAGCTGCCTCTTTAGTACTGTTGGATGCCTGTTGCCATCCATTCAGACTTTGAGAAATCATGTTGACCTGCTGAGTCAACACTTTGTTCTGAGCCAATATGGCATTCAGAGCATCAATTTCAAGAACTCCTTTCTTCTGAGGTATTCCATTATTCACAGAATTCCTCTCAGAAGTGTACATGAATTGGTTGTTTGCAACCATATCAATGAGTTCTTGAGCCTCTTCAGGCATTTT
>NC_029778.3:47605175-47606851 GCF_000817695.3 Arachis duranensis
ATTTTTGAAAAAGATTTTGAAAAGATAAGATTTTTAAAATTGAAATTTTGACTTGACTTGTAAGAAACAACTAATTTTTAAAAATTTTGACCAAGTCAACCCAAAATTTCGAAAATTTGGAGGGAAATAAGGAAAAGATATTTTTTGATTTTTGAATATTTTAATTATGAGAAAGAAAAACACAAACATGACCCAAAACATGAAAATTTTGGATCAAAACACATGATGCATGCAAGAACACTATGAATGTCAAGATAAACACCAAGAACACTTTGAAGATCATGATGAACATCAAGAACATAATTTTGAAAAAATTTTGATGCAAAGAAAACATGCAAGACACCAAACTTAGAAATATTTAATGCATGGGAAATATGAATGCAAAAGTGCACATGAAAAACAACAAACAACACAAAACAAGAAATCATCAAGATCAAACAAGAAGACTTGTCAAGAACAACTTGAAGATCATGAAGAACACTATGAATGCATGAGATTTTCGAAAAAATGCAAGAAAAATTTTTTTAGCATGCAATTGACACCAAACTTAAAAATTGACTCAAGACTCAAACAAGAAACACAAAGTATTTTTTATTTTTATAATTTTCTAATTTTTTTGTATTTTTATTTTATTTTTTTCGAAAAAACATAGTTAGAAAAACGAAGAAGAAAAGAAAAATTTTGAAAAAGATTTTTGAAAAGAAAATTAGCTAATCGGAGCAACAACCGTCAGTTGTCCATACTCGAACAATCCCTGGCAACAGCGCCAAAAACTTGGTGTTGTTGCCGGATCAGAAAAAGTTGGCGCTGTAGTTGCACGTAATTGTAATTCAAATTATCCCCAGCAACGGCACCAAAAACTTGGTTGACAAAATTGTGATACAAGGGTTCCAGGCACTGTTAGAGAAGCTTTTTCTTTCCACAACTCCGTTCAACTTAACCAGCAAGTGTATTTTGAATTCACAACTCCGTTCAACTAACCAGCAAGTGTACTGGGTCGTCCAAGTAATACCTTACGTGAGTAAGGGTCGATCCCACGGAGATTGTTGGTATGAAGCAAGCTATGGTCATCTTGTAAATCTCAGTTAGATTAAATTGGTTTATGGTGAGTTCGAAAATTAATAAATAAATAGAAAATAAAAAGGGATAGAAATACTTATGTAAAGCAATGGTGGAAATTTCAGATAAGTGTGTGAAGATGTTGTGCTCCTCTCGTATCTCTATTTTCTTATTACATTCATCCAATCCTTCCTACTCTTTTCCATGGCAAGCTGTATGTAGGACATCACCGTTGTCAATGGCTACATCCCATCCTCTCAGTGAAAACATTCCTATGCTCTGTCACAGCACGGCTAATCATCTGTCGGTTCTCAATCAGGTTGGAATAGAATCCCTTGATTCTTTTGCGCTTGTCATCACGCCCAGCCTTCAGGAGTTTGAAGCTCGTCAGAGTCATTCAATCCCAGAATCCTACTCGGAATACCATAGACAAGGTTTAGACTTTCCGGATCCTCATGAATGCCGCCATCTATCTAACTTATACCACGAAGATTCTGTTGGGGAATCTAAGAGATATGCGCTCGGCCTAAGGTAGAACGGAAGTGGTTGTCAATCACACACGTTCATAGGTGAGAATGATGATGAGTGTCACGGATCATCACATTCATCAAAGTTAA
>NC_029778.3:47607151-47609002 GCF_000817695.3 Arachis duranensis
ATCATGACGTTTTTCTGGCGTTTAACTCCAGACAGCAGCATGTACTTGGCGTTCAACGCCAAGTTACGTCATCAATTTCCGAATAAAGTATGGACTATTATATATTGCTGGAAAGCTCTGGATGTCTACTTTCCAACGCCGTTGAGACTGCGCCAATTGGAGTTCTTTAGCTCCAGAAAATTTATTTCGAGTGTAGGGAGGTCAGATTCCAACAGCATCAGCAGTCCTTTTGTCAGCCTTTTTCAGAGTTTTGCTCAAATCCCTCAATTTCAGCCAGAAATTACCTGAAATCACAGAAAAACACACAAACTCATAGTAAAGTCCAGAAATGTGAATTTAACATAAAAACTAATGGAAACATCCCTAAAAGTAACTTGAACTTACTAAAAAGTACCTAAAAACAATGCCAAAAAGCATATAAATTATCCGCTCATCACAAGGATGATGGATTCATCCATGCACTTCCCAGTTTCTAGGACTATGAAATCAGCAGGGATGTAATGGTCTTCAATCTTTACCAGAACATCCTCTACAAGCCCATAAGCTTGTTTTCTTGAATTGTCTGCCATCTCTAGTGAGATTCTTGCAGCTTGTACCTCAAAGATCCCTAGATTCTCCATTACAGAGAGAGGCATGAGGTTTATGCTTGACCCTAGGTCACACAAGGCCTTCTTAAAGGTCATGGTGCCTATGGCACAAGGTATTGAGAAATTCCCAGGGTCCTGTCTCTTTTGAGGTAGTTTCTGCCTAGACAAGTCATCCAATTCTTTGGTGAGCAAAGGGGGTTCATCCTCCCAAGTCTCATTACCAAATAACTTGTCATTTAGCTTCATGATTGCTTCAAGGTATTTAGCAACTTGCTCTTCAGTGACATACTCATCCTCTTCAGAGGAAGAATACTCATCAGAGCTCATGAATGGCAGAAGTAAATCCAATGGAATCTCTATGGTCTCTGTGTGAGCCTCAGATTCCCATTGTTCCTCATTAGGGAACTCATTGGAGGCCAATGGACGTCCATTGAGGTCTTCCTCAGTGGCGATCTCTGCCTCTTCCTCCTCTCCAAGTTCGGCCATGTGGGTCATGTTAATGGCGTTGCATTTTCCTTTTGGATTCTCTTTTGTATTGCTTGGAAGAGTACTAGAAGGGAGTTCAGTAATTTTCTTACTCAGCTGTCCCACTTGTGCCTCCAAGTTTCTAATGAAGGACCTTGTTTCAGTCATGAAACTTTGAGTAGTTTTGATTAGATCAGAGACCATGGTTGCTAAGTCAGAATGGCTCTGCTTAGAATTCTCTGTCTGTTGCTGAGAAGATGATGGAAAAGGCTTGCCATTGCTAAACATATTTCTTCCACCATTATTGTTGTTGAAACCTGGTTGAGGTCTCTGTTGATCCTTCCATGAGAGATTTGGATGATTCTTCCATGAAGGATTATAGGTATTTCCATAGGAGTCTCCCATGTAATTCACCTCTTCTATTGGAGGATTCTCAGGATCATAAGCTTCTTCTTCAGATGAAGCGTCCTTAGTACTGCCTGGTGCAGCTTGCATTCCAGACAGAGTTTGAGAAATCATATTAACTTGTTGAGTCAATATTTTGTTCTGAGCCAATATGGCATTCAGAGTATCAATCTCAAGAACTCATTTCTTCTGATTTATCCCACTGTTCACAGGATTCCTTTCAGAAGTGTACATGAATTGGTTATTTGCAACCATTTCAATTAGTTCTTGAGCTTCTACAGGCGTCTTCTTCAGATGAAGAGATCCTCCAGCAGAGCTATCCAAAGACATCTTGGACAGTTCAGACAGACCATCATAGAAAATACCTATGATGCTCCATTCAGAAAGCATGTCA
>NC_029778.3:47609834-47611229 GCF_000817695.3 Arachis duranensis
TTTGAAAAAGATGTGATTAAGAAGATATGATTGAAAAGTTATGGTTTTAAAAAGATATGATTGAAAAGATATGATTGAAAAACAATTTAAAAAGATTTGATTTTGAAAATTAATGACTTGGCTAACAAGAAAAGATATGATTCAAACATTAAACCTTTCTCAACAGAAAAGGTAACATACTTGAAATGTTGAATCAAATCATTAATTGATAGCAAGTATTTTTGAAAATGGAAAGAAATTGATTTTGAAAACATATGATTGAAAAGATAGGATTTGAAAAAGATTTGATTTTGAAAAATTTTGAAAACTTGAAAAAAATTTGAACTAAAAACAAAATCTTCCCTCTTGTGCCATCCTGGTGTTAAACGCCCAGCCAGGCGCCCTGGCTGGCGTTTAAATGCCAGTTTTCCTTCTTCACTGGGCGTTTTGAATGCTCAGCCTTTTTCTGTGTAGTTCCTCTGCTGTATGTTCTGAATCTTCAATTCTCTGTATTTTTGACTTGAAAAGACACAAATTAAAAAAAATTTTGGATTTTTCGAAAATTAAGTGGAAAAGAAAATAAAGATATCAAAATTCTTAATGAGAATTCCAGTAATCATGCAATGTTAGTCTAAAGCTTCAGTCTAAAGGAATTAGACATGGCTAGCCAAGCTTCAGCAGAACATTGCATTCAAGAGCTAAATTGATGAGAATCAATCAGCTTTGGTGATGATAAGAACATCACCTTGAAACACTAGAATTCATTCTTAAGAACTCTGAAGAAAAATACCTAATCTAAGCAACAAGATGAACCGTCAGTTGTCCAAACTCAACAATCCCCGGCAACGGCGCCAAAAACTTGGTGCACGAAATTGTGATCATCAATGGCGCCATCAACATGGTACGCTCAATTGCAATCTCAACTCTTTATCACAACTTCGCACAACTAACCAGCAAGTGCACTGGGTCGTCCAAGTAATAAACCATACGCGAGTAAGGGTCGATCCCACGGAGATTGTTGGTATGAAGCAAGCTATGGTCACCTTGTAAATCTCAGTCAGGTAGATTCAAATGGTTATGGATGATATACGAATAAAGCATAAAGTAAAGATAGAGATACTTATGTAATTCACTGGTGAGAACTTCAGATAAGCGAATGGAGATGCTTTGTCCCTTTCGTCTCTCTGCTTTCCTACTGCCTTCATCCAATCCTTCTTACTCCTTTCCATGGCACGTTGTATGTTGGGCATCACCATTGTCAGTGGCTACCATCCCGTCCTCTCAGTGAAAATGTTCAACGCACCCTGTCACGGCACGGCTAATCATCTGTCGGTTTTCAATCAGGTTGGAATAGAATCCAATGATTCTTTTGTGTCTGTCACTAATGCCCAGCCTTCAGGAGTTTGAAGCTCGTCA
>NC_029778.3:47611336-47627736 GCF_000817695.3 Arachis duranensis
AAGATTCCGATTAAGGGATCCAAGAGATAAACATTCAAGCCTTGTTTGCTTGTAGAACAGAAGTGGTTGTCAGGCACTCGTTCATAAGTGAGAATGATGATGAGTGTCACATAATCATCACATTCATCATGTTCTTGGGTGCAAATGAATATCTTAGAATAAGAATAAGCTTAATTGAATGGAAGAACAATAGTAATTGCATTAATACTCGAGGTACAGCAGAGCTCCACACCTTAATCTACGGTGTGTAGAAACTCCACCGTTGAAAATACATAAGTGATAATGGTGATCATTGGCTTCGGCCCCAGAGAGGGAACTAGAAGAACCAAGATCTGATCTAAGATCTAAAGTGATCAAAGGATGAAAATACAATAGCAAAAGGTCCTATTTGTAGAGAACTAGTAGCCTAGGGTTTACAAAGATGAGTAAATGACATAAAAATCCACTTCCGGGCCCACTTGGTGTGTGCTTGGGCTGAGCATTAAAGCTTTCATGTGTAGAGACTTTTCTTGGAGTTAAACGCCAGCTTTTGTGCCAGTTTGGGCGTTTAACTTCCATTCTTGTGCCAGTTCCGGCGTTTAGGGTTTAGGGTTTAGGGTGAGCTGATTTGGAACACCAGTTTGGGCCATCAAATCTCGGGCAAAGTATGGAGTATTAGACATTGCTGGAAAGCCCAGGATGTCTACTTTCCAAGGCCGTTAAGAGCGCGCCAATTGGGCTTCTGTAGCTTCAGAAAATTTACTTCGAGTGCAGGGAGGTCAGAATCCAACAGTATCTACAGTCCTTTTCAGCCTCTGAATCAGATTTTTGCTCAGGTCCCTCAATTTCAGCCAGAAAATACCTGAAATCATAGAAAAACACACAAACTCATAGTAAAGTCCAAAAAAGTGAATTTTAACTATAAACTAATAAAAATATAATAAAAACTAACTAAAACATACTAAAAACAATGCCAAAAAGCGTATAAGTTATCCGCTCATCAGAATGCATCCATTCAAAAGATCTCGAATTTTTTTATTCACTTTCCATGATTTAGGTTTAGTTGGAGAGACGTTATCTCCTCTCTCTTTAGGATTAGGATTTAGGACTTCTCTTAGTTTTAGGAGTGACTCTCGATCCTAGGTTCAATGTTCTTTTACTTTATATTTACTCTTATTCTCAGATACTTTAATGCTTATATTGGTTATGTTGCCTATTTGGCTTATGCCACATTCATGATGATTTCCTTATTTAATGTTCCTTGAGGCATTTCAGTTTAATATTGCTTTCTTTTATTTATGCCATTGAGTATTCCCAATCTAAAGACATTTTCATTCCAGTAGAATTAATTTACTTTTTCCTTTTTGGTCTTGGTTAAGAAATCAGTAACTCAGGAGTTATCTTAGCTCAACATAATTGATAACCGTTATCTTTGCTAATTAAACTGAACTTCAATAATCCCGACCTTTTCTTAGGAAATAAATAGGATTCGAAAGTCAACTAATTAGTCCCTTGACTTTCCTTTGCTTTAGCAAAGGTTAACTAAGTGGAATTAAGATTCAACTTTCATTATTATTGATAAGAATAACTAAGTCTGGACTTCCAATTTCTCAAACCTTGCCAAAAGTTTGCTTTACAGTATTTATTTATTTTAACTGCCATTTAAATTATTTGCCACATTCATTCCTCATTCTTAAAACCCCCAATTTGCAAACTCATAACCAATTATAAGAACATACCTCCCTGCAATTCCTTGAGAAGACGACCCGAGGTTTAAATACTTCGGTTATCAATTTATTTAGGGGTTTGTTACTTGTGACAACCAAAACGTTTGTACGAAGGGATTTCTGTTGGTTTAGAATTTATACTTACAACACAACTTTATAAAATTCTTTACTAGCAAAAATCCTAATGTTAAGGACCTAACTGAAATTTTCGAACAGGAAAAGGATATGGTAGCCGAACCCAACAACAACAATGCAAGGAAGATGCTTGGTGACTTTACTACACCAAATTCCAACTTCCATGGAAGAAGCATCTCAATCCCTGCCATTGGAGTAAACAATTTTGAGCTAAAGCCTCAATTAGTTTCTCTGATGCAACAGAATTACAAGTTTCATGGACTTCCATCAGAAGATCCTTTTTAGTTCTTAACTGAATTCTTGCAGATCTGTGATACTGTTAAGGCGAATGGAGTTGATCCTGAGGTCTACCTTTTGCTGTAAGAGACAGAGCTAGAACATGGTTGGACTCTCAGCCTAGAGATAGCCTGAACTCTTGAGATAAGCTGGTCACGGCTTTCTTAGCCAAGTTCTTTCCTCCTTAAAAGCTGAGCACGCTTAGAGTGGATGTTCAAACCTTCAGGCAGAAAGAAGGTGAATCCTTCTATGAAGCTTGGGAGAGATACAAGTAACTGACCAAAAAGTGTCGTTCTGACATGCTTACAGAATGGACCATCTTGGATATATTCTATGATAGTCTGTCTGAATTATCTAAGATGTCATTGGACCATTCTGCAGGTGGATCTATTCACCTGAAGAAAATGCCTGCAGAAGCTCAGGAACTCATTGAAATGGTTGCAAATAACTAGTTCATGTACATTTCTAAAAGGAATCCTGTGAGTAATGGGACGCCTCAAAAGAAGGGAGTTCTTGAAATTGATGCTCTAAATGCCATATTGGCTCAGAACAAAATGTTGACTCAACAAGTCAATATGATTTCTCAGAGTCTGAATGGTTTGCAAAATGCATCCAACAGTACTAAAGAAGCATATTCTGAAGAAGAAGCTTATGATCCTGAGAACCCTGCAGTGGCAAAGGTGAATTACATGGGTGAAGCCTATGGGAACTCCTATAATCCCTCATGGAGAAATCATCTAAATTTTTCATGGAAGAATCAACAAAAGCCTCAACAAGGCTTTAATAATAGTGGAAGAAACAGGTTTAGTAATAGCAAGCCTTTTCCATCATCCTCTCAGCAACAGATAGAGAATTCTGAGCAGAGCCCCTCTAGCTTAGCAAACATAGTCTCTGATCTATCTAAGGCCACTCTAAGTTTCATGAATGAAATAAGGTCCTCCATTAGAAATTTAGAGGCACAAGTGGGCAAGCTGAGTAAAAGAGTTACTGAAACTCCTCCTGGTACTCTCCCAAGCAATACAGAAGAGAATCCAAAAAGCGAGTGCAAGGCTCTAACCTTACTTGGTGTGGCCGAACCTAGAGAGGAAGAGGGGGACATGAATCCCAGTGGGGAAGACCTCATGGGATGTCCTCTGGACAAAAAACAGTTCCCAATTGAGGAACCTAAGGAATCTGAGGCTCATCTAGAGACCATAGAGATTCCATTGAACCTACATCTGCCATTCATAAGCTTTGATAACTATTCCTCCTCTGAAGAGGATAAAGATATTACTGAAGGGCAAGTTACCCAGTATTTGAGAGCAATCATAAAGCTGAATGCCAAGCTATTTGGTAATGAGACTTGGGAGGATGAACCTCAATTGCTCATTAATGAACTTAATACCTGGGTTCAGCACACTTTACCTCAAAAGAGAGAGGATCCCGGAAGGTTCTTAATACCTTGTACCATAGGCACCATGACCTTTGAGAATGCTCTGTGTGACCTGGGGTCAGGCATAAACCTCATGCCCCTCTCTGTCATGGAGAAACTGGGAATCTTTGAGGTTCAAGCTGTAAGAATCTCACTAGAGATGGCAGACAAATCCATAAAAAAGGGTTATGGACTAGTAGAGGATGTGCTAGTGAAGGTTGAAGGCCTTTACATCCCTGCTGATTTCATATTCCTAGACACTGGAAAAGATGAGGATAAATTCATCATCCTTGGCAGACCTTTCCTAGCCACAACAAAAGCTGTTATTGATGTGGACAAAGGAGAGTTGGTCCTTCAATTAAATAAGGACTACCTTATGTTTAAAACTCAAGGATCTCCCTCTGTAACTATGGAGAGGAAGCAAGAAAAGCTTCTCTCAATACAGAGTCAAACAAAGCTCTCACATTCAAACTCTAAGTTTGGTGTTGGGAGGCCACAACTAAACTCTAAATTTGGTGTTGAACCCCCACATTCAAACTCTAAGTTTGGTGTTGGGAGGTCCCAACAATGCTTTGAACATCTGTGAAGCTCCATGAGAGCTCACTGTCAAGCTATTGACATTAAAGAAGCGCTTATTGGGAGGCAACCCAATTTTATTTATCTATGTTATTTCCTTTTTTTAAGGTTGATGATCATGTGGAGTCACAAAAACAATTGCAAAAATTAAAGAAAAATAAAAAATAGCATTAAAAATAGCACACCCTAGAGAAGAAACTTACTGGCATTTAAACGCCAGCAAGGGTAGCAGAATGGGCGTTTAACGCCCAGTCTGGCACTATTTTAGGCGTTAAACGCTAGAGAGAAGCACCAGACTGGCGTTAAACACCAGAAAGAAGCAACAAACTGGCGTTAAACGCCAGAAACAGGTTGCAACTTGGCGTTTAACGCCAGAAAAGGAATAAAATCTGGCGTTTAACGCCAGAAACAAGCAGCAGTCTGGCTTTAAATGCCAGGATTGCACAATAAGGGCATTTTGAACGTCTAAAAGGATGAGAAATTCTTGACCCCTCAGGATCTGTGGACCCTACAGGACCCCCAAAACTCGCTCGAGGACGAGCAAACCTTTTAAGTTTGGTGTGGTAAAAGCATTGCTTTTTGTTTTTCCATAACCATTTATGGTACCTAAAGCCAGAAAAACCTCTAGAAAGAGGAAAGGGAAGGCAATTACTTCCAACTCCGAGTCATGGAAGATGGAGAGATTCATCTCAAAAGCCCATCACTAAAAAAATGATAGAGCAAACAAGAGAGCCCACTCATGGACCTCAACAAGATCATGAGGAATTTCCTCATCAAGAAATCTCTGAGATGCCTCAAGGGATGCATTTTCCTCGACACAACTATTGGGAGAAACTCAACACCTCTTTGGAAGGCTTGAGTTACAACATGGACCAACTAAGGGTGGAGCACCAAGAGCACTCCATCATTCTCCATGAGATTATAGAAGATCAAAGAGCTATGAGGGAGGAGCAACAAAGGCAAGGAAGAGACATAGAGGAGCTCAGGTGTTCCATTGGATCTTCAAAAGGAAGAACTAGCCGCCATCACTAAGGTGGACCCATTCTTTGATTTCTTTGTTCTTATTTCTCGGTTTTTTTAGTTTGATGCTTTATGTTTGTCTATGTTTGTGTCTTCATTACATAATCATTAGTGTCTAGTGTCTATGTCTTGAAGCTATAAATAATTCCATGAATCATTCACCTCTCTTAAATAAAAAATGTGCCTAATTACAAAAGAACAAGAAGTACTTAGATTTCAAATTTTATCTTGAAATTAGTTTAATTATTTTGATGTGGTGGTAATACTTTTTGTTTTCTGAATGAATGCTTGAACAATGCATATTTTTTATAGTGAAGTTTATGAATGTTAAAATTGTTGTCTCTTGAAAGAATGATGAACAAAGAGAAATATTTTTGATAATCTAAAAAATCATGAAATTGATTCTTGAAGCAAGAAAAAGTAGTGAAAAAAAAGAAAAAAATGGTGAAAAAGAAAAAGCAAGTAGAAAAAGCCAATAGCCCTTTAAACCAAAAGGGAAGGGTAAAAAGGATCCAAGGCTTTGAGCATTAATAGATAGGAGGGCCTAAAGGAATAAAATCCTGGCCTAAGCGGCTAAATCAAGCTATCCCTAATCATGTGCTTGTGTCATGAAGGTCCAAGTGAAAAGCTTGAGACTAAGTGGTTAAAGTCGTGATCCAAAGCAAAAAGAGTGTGCTTAAGAACTCTGGACACCTCTAATTGGGGACTTTAGCAAAGCTGAGTCACAATCTGAAAAGGTTCACCCAGTTATGTGTCTGTAGCATTTATGTATCCAGTGGTAATACTGGAAAACAAAGTGCTTAGGGCCACGGCCAAGACTCACAAAGTAACTGTGTTCAAGAATCAACATATTGAACAAGGAGAATCAATAACACTATCCGAAATTCTGAGTTCCTATAGATGCCAATCATTCTGAATTTCAAAGGATAAAGTGAGATGCCAAAACTGTTCAGAAGCAAAAAGCTACTAGTCCCACTCATCTAATTGGGACTAAGTTTCATTGATATTGTGAGATTCATTGTATGTTCTCTTCTTTTTATCCTATTTGATTTTCAGTTGCTTGGGGACAAGCAACAATTTAAGTTTGGTATTGTGATGAGCGGATAATTTATACGCTTTTTAGCATTATTTTCATATAGTTTTTAGTAGAATCTAGCTACTTTTTAGTATATTTTTATTAGTCTTTAAGCAAAATTCACATTTCTGGACTTTACTATAAGTTTGTGTGTTTTTCTATGATTTCATGTATTTTCTGACTGAAATTGAGGGACCTGAGCAAAAATATGATTCAGAGGTTGAAAAAGGACTGCTGATGTTGTTGGATTCTGACCTCCCTGCACTCGAAATAGATTTTTTGGAGCTACAAAATTTTTTTGGATCGCTCTCAATTGTGTTGGAAAGTAGACATCTAGGGCTTTCCAGCAATATATAATAGTCCATACTTTGCCCGAGTTTAGATGACGTAAACTGGCGTTCAACGCCAGCTTTATGCCCTATTCTGGCGTTAAACGCCAAAAACAAGTTACAAGCTAGAGTTAAACACCCAAAACAGGCTGTAAACTGGTGTTTAACTCCAAAGAAGGCCTCTACGCGTAAAAGCTTCAATAATCAGTCCAAGCACAAACCAGGTGGGCCCAGAAATAGATTTCTGCATCATTTACTTATATGTAACCCTAGTAACTAGTTTAGTATAAATAGAACTTTTTACTATTGTACTAGGGGTCTTTTTCCCTATTTTCAAATTCATATGCCATTTGGGGGAGGTTGGCCATTCGGCCATGCCTAGACCTTGTTCTTATGTATTTTCAACGGTGGAGTTTCTACACACCATAGATTAAGGTATGGAGCTCTGTTGTTCCTCGAGTATTAATGCAAAGTACTATTGTTCTTCTATTCAATTCATGCTTATTCTTATTTTAAGATATTCATTTGTACACAAAAACATGATGAATGTGATGATTATGTGACACTCATCACCATTCTCACTCATGAACGCGTGATTGACAACCACTTCCGTTCTACATGAAAACAAGCTTGAATGTATATCTCTTGGATTTCTAATCAATGATTCACATCGACTCCCCTCTGACAATGGGGCATCTGAATTCGAGATTTGAATCTTCGTGGTATAGGCTAGAATCTGTTGGCAGCATTCTTGAGATCTGGAAAGTCTAAACCTTGTTTGTGGTATTCCGAGTAGGATCTGGGATGGGATGACTGTGACGAGCTTCAAACTCACGACTATAGGGCATGGTGACAGACGCAAAAGGATAGTAAATCCTATTCTTACACGATCGAGAACCAACAGCTGATTAGCAATACGATATTTGTGCATGGTATTTTTCATCCGAGACGAGAAATTCGACAGTTGATTAGCCATACAGAAACCGTAGATGACCATTTTCACTGAGAGGACGGGCCATTGACAACGGTGACTCCCAGCATATAGCTACTGAGGAACGTCTTTATCAAAATATTTTTGCTTCGCATTTCAGACAATTAGCAATAATTTTTCTGTGGACTTCCGGGAATCTGTTTCATGTAGCTTGGCAGGGAAATTTTGAGACATGGGTACAGGATAGTTTGCGAGCCAGTTGCAGTGACAGTTGGAGTTGCTTTACTTGGTAGAGTCTAGCATTCCCATTCTTCGGCAGCTTTATTTGCGTTATTACCGGAAAATTGAGGTAATACAAACAAAACAAGGATTTCATGACTCTATATACAAGAAAATAGTGAACTAAGGGGATCACAACAGCGAAGGGGGCCAATCGAGGAGACTGGAGGAGCTGGATGCAGCGATTCGGAAGTAGCGAATCGTCTTCTTTTAAGTTTTTCAGGCCATAGAAAGGAGTATGAAGGATTGGATGAAGGCAATAGGAAAGTAGGGATTCAGAAGGAACAATGCATCTCCATACGCTTATCTGAAATTCCCACCAATGAATTACATAAGTATCTCTATCTTTATTTTATGCTTATTTATCTTTTAATTATCATAACTCTATAACCATTTGAATCCGCCTGACTGAGATTTACAAGATGACCACAACTTGCTTCAAGCCGACAATCTCCGTGGGATCGACCCTTACTCACGTAAGGTTTATTAATTGGACGACCCAGTGCACTTGCTGGTTAGTTGTGCGAAGTTGTGAAAAAGAGTTGAGATTACAATTATGCGTACCAAGTTGTTGGCGCCATTGAGATCACAATTTCGTACACCAGAACTCTTTTCCTATGTATATTTGTCACTTTACTCCTATCTTGCTTTGTTTACGTATCTTTTACATGAGGGAGACGCTTTTCTGTTTAATGCTTTTGTTTTAACCTTCCTTCGAAAGTGATGAGCAGATATTTTATACGCTTTTTGGGGGTATTTTCATATAGTTTTTAGTACGATCTAGCTATTTTTAGTATATTTTTATTAGTTTTTATGCAAAAATTACATTTCTAGACTTTACTATGAGTTTGTGTGTTTTTCTGTGATTTCAAGTATTTTCTAGCTGAAATTGAGGGACCTGAGCAAAAATCTTGTTATGAGGCTGAAAAAGGACTGTAGATGTTGTTAGATTCTGACCTTCCTGCACTCGAAATAGATTTTCTGGAGCTACAGAAGCCCAATTGATGTGCTCTCAATTGCGTTGGAAAGTAGACATCCTCGGCTTTACAGCAATATGTAATAGTGCATACTTTGTCAGAGTTTTGATGACACAAACTGGCATTTAACACAAACTTTCTACCCTATTCTGGCGTTAAACGCTAGAACTGGGCTAAAAGCTAGAGTTAAACGCCCAAACTGGCACAAAAGCTGGAGTTAAACACCAGGAATAGCCTGTGCACATCAAAGCTTCATTGCTCAGCCCAAACACACACCAAGTGGGCCCCGGAAGTAGATTTCTGCACTATCTATCTTAGCTTACTCATTTTCTGTAAACCTAGGTTACTAGTTGAGTATAAAAATTACTTTTAGAGATTCATTCAGCACCTCATGACATTTTACATCTGAATTTGTATCTTCTACGGCATGAGTCTCTAAACCCCATTGTTGGGGGTTAGGAGCTCTGCTGTGTCTCGATGGATTAATACAATTACTTCTGTTTTCTATTCAATCACGCTTGATTCTATTCTAAGATATTCACTCGCACTTAAACATGATGAATGTGATGATCCGTGACACTCATCACCATTCTCAACCTATGAACGCGTGCCTGACAACCACTTCCGTTCTACATTAGATTGAGTGTTTATCTCTTGGGTACCTGGTTCACGAGTTTGACTGCCTCTTCTGACAACAGAGCATTCAATCCGTGAGACCAGAGTCTTTGTGGTATAAGCTAGAATCAATTGGCAGTATTCTTGAGATCCGGAAAGTCTAAACCTTGTCTGTGGTATTCCGAGTAGGATCTGGGATGGAATGACTGTGAAGAGCTTTAAACTCACGAATGTTGGGCGTAGTGACAGACACAAAAAGAACACTGGATCCTATTCCAGCACAAGTGAGAACCGATAGATGATTAGCCATGTATATGGACCTTTTTCACTGAAAGGACGGATGGTAGCCATTGACAACAGTGATCCACCAACATACAGCTTGCTATGGAAGGAGCCTTGCGTGCGTGAAGAAGAAGACAGTAGGAAAGCAGAGATTCAGAAGACAGAGCATCTCCAAAACTCCAACCCATTCTCCATTACTACATAACAAGTATTTATTTCATGTTCTGTTATTTTTTGCAATCAAAACTAAGAACCATTATTGATATCCTGACTAAGAGTTACAAGACAACCATAGCTGCTTCAAGCCAACAATCTCCGTGGGATCGACCCTTACTCACATAAGGTATTACTTGGACGACCCAATGCACTTGCTAGTCAGTTGCACGAAGTTGTGTATCACGATTTCGTGTACCAAGTTTTTGGTGCCGTCGCCGGGGATTGTTCGAGTTTGGACAACTGACGGTTCATCTTGTTGCTTAGATTAGGAATAATTTATTTATTTTTGTTGTCACAAAGTCATCAAATTTGAGTCTTTTATTTGCTTTTCAAAAATATTATTTTTCTTTATTAGTTATTAATTTTTCTTTGAGTTTAGTTTCATGTTTTAAGTTTGGTGTCAATTGCATGTCTTCATTTGTTCTTCATATTTTCAAATTTGTGTTCATTATTCTTTCTTGATCTTCAAGTTGTTCTTGTTTATTTTTTCTTGTTTGATCTTTAGTTTTTCTTGTGATTTTCGAAAAGTTCAAAAAGATTTTTCAAGAAAATACTCTTTCTTTCATAACTCAATTGGTTAGAGCATTGGCTTATGTTTTTTGTATCTTCTTTTCAAAAATAAATTTTCTTTGATTAAATATTGTGTCAAATTTTAAGTTTGATGTTCTTTCTTTATGTTCTTGAGTTCTTTGAGTCTTTGAATTTTGTTCTTGTTGTTCTTGTAAGTCTTCAAATTGTTCTTGAGTCATCCTTGTGTTTTGATCTTAAAATTTTTAAGTTTGGTGTTCCTTGATATTTTCCCTCCAAATTTTCAAAAACAAGGAGAATTAGATCTAAAAATTTTAAGTCTTGTGTCTTTTGTGTGTTTTTCTCTTTCATCATAAAATTCAAAAAAATAATAATAAATAATAATAATAATAAATAAATAAATAAAATAAAAATAAATAAAAATTCTTTGTTTACAATCAACATCATATCCCTTTCTCCATCATGGATCTAAGTGGAAATGAACAGTCCAGAAGGACTTTAGGGTCATATGCTAATCCCACTACTGCTTCATATGGGGGTAGTATCTGTATACCCCCCATTAAAGCTAGTAATTTTGAGTTAAACCCTCATCTCATCATCATGGTGCAACAAAATTGTCAGTATTTTGGTCTTCCACAGGAAGAACCTACCGAGTTTCTGGCACAATTCTTACAAATTGCTGACATAGTACGTGATAAGAAAGTAGATCAAGATGTCTACAGACTATTACTGTTTCCATTTGCTGTGAAAGATCAAGCTAAGAGGTGGTTAAATAACCAATCCACAGCAAGCATAAGAACATGGAAACAGTTGTCAGAAAAATTTCTGAAACAATATTTCCCTCCTAAAAGGATGACACACCTAAGGCTGGACATCCAAGGCTTCAAACAAAGAGATAATAAATCTCTTTATGAAGCCTGGGAGAGGTACAGAGAGATGCTAAGGAAATGCTCCTCTGAAATGTTTTCAGAGTGGGTGCAGTTAAACATCTTCTACTACAGGCTTACAGATAAAGCTCAGATATCTCTAGACCACTCAGCTGATGGATCTATACACATGAGAAAGACGATTGAAGAGGCTCAAGAGCTCATAGATATGGTTGCTTGAAATTAGCATCTGTACTTAAATAGTGAGTCCCCCATGAAAGAAGAAGCTAAGGCAGTATCCACTGACTTTAGTCCTCAAGAACAAGTTGCTGAACTCAATCAGCAGCTATCTTCTATAACAAAATAATTAGCAGAATTTAAGGAGATGCTACAAGAAACCAAGAATGCTAACAAGGATATGGAAACAAAGATAAATCAGACAAAGCAGCAATTATCAAAATAGATAACAGAAGAGTGCCAAGCAGTTCAATTAAGAAGTGAAAAAATATTGAACACCTCAACTCAAGGCAGCAAAAAGCCAAGAAGAGAACAACTGACAGAGCATAAGCAAACTGCCACCTAAAGTCCCTCTGGAGACAATAAGAGCCCAGAGAGGAATAATTCTGGCGTTCAAACGCTAGAAAAGGGTGAAAAACTAGCATTAAATGCCCAGTGGACACCCAGTTCTGGCGTTCAAACGCCAAAAAAGGGTGAAAAGTTGGCGTTAAACTCCCAACCCATGTCCAATTGAATGCCAGAAAAAGGCAAAAATCTGGCGTTGAACGCCCATTCCTCCTCCCATCTTGGCGTTCAAACACCAATGAGCGATCAGACACCTACAAGTGCTGATAATAACTCCCTCAAGAAGGCTTCTCAACCTGCCTCTATAGGAAATAAACCTGCAGCAACCAAGGTTGAAGAATACAAAGCTAAAATTCCTTATCCTCAGAAACTCCGCCAAGCGAAATAGGAGAAACAATTTGCCCACTTTGCAGACTATCTCAGGACTCTTGAAATCAAGATTCCGTTTGCAGAGGCACCTGAGCAAATTTCTTCTTATGCTAAGTTCATGAAAGAGATATTAAGTCATAAGAAGGATTGTAGAAAAACTAAAAAAGTTTTCCTCACTAAAGAGTGCAGTGCAGTCATTTTAAAGAGCTTACTAGAGAAGCTTAAGGATCCTGGGAGCTTTATGATACCATGCACATTGGAGGGTACTTGCACCAAGACAGCTCTATGTGATCTTGGGGAAATTATCAACCTAATCCCTGCATCCACTATTAGAAAGCTTGGCTTGACTGAAGAGGTCAAACCAACCTGGATCTGTCTTCAACTTGCTAATGGCTCCATTAAATATCCATCAGGTGTAATTGAGGACATGATTGTCACAGTTGGGCCATTTGCCTTTCCCACTGACTTTGTAGTACTGGAGATGGAGGAGCACAAGAGTGCAACTCTCATTCTAGGAAGACCTTTCCTAGCAACTGGACGAACCCTCATTGATGTCCAAAAAGGGGAAGTGATCTTGAGAGTCAATGAGGATGAGTTTAGGCTGAATGCTGTTGAAGCAATAAAGCATCCAGACACATCAAAAGACTGCATGAGCATTGATATTATTGACTCCCTGGTAGAGGAGATCATTAAGGTTGAGAGTCTCGAATCAGAGCTAGATGACATCTTTAAAGATGTTTAGCCTGATCTGGAGGAACTAGAGGAAATAAAAGAACCTCTGAAAACTTCTCAAGAAGAGGAGAAACCTCCTAAACCTGGGCTCAAACCACTACCACCATCCCTGAAATATGTATTTTTGGGAGAAGGTGACACTTTTTCTGTAATCATAAGCTCTGCTTTAGAGCCACAGAAAGAAAAAGCACTAATTCAGTGCTAGGGACACACAAGACAGCTCTTGGTTGGTCCATAAGTGATCTTAAGGGCATTAGCCCAATCAGATGCATGCACAAGATCCTATTGGAGGATAATGCTAAGCCAGTGGTTCAACCACAGAGGCGGCTGAATCCAGCCATGAAGGAGGTGGTGCAGAAAGAGGTCACTAAATTACTAGAGGCTGGGATAATTTATCCTATTTCTGATAGCCCCTAGGTGAGCCCTATCCAAGTTGTACCCAAAAAGGGAAGCATGACAGTGATTCACAATGAAAAGAATGAACTGGTTCCTACAAGAACAGTTACAGGGTGGCGTATGTGTATTGACTATAGAAGGCTCAATACAACCACTAGAAAGGATCATTTTCCTTTACCATTCATAGACCAAATGCTAGAAAGACTAGCAGGTCATGACTAATACTGCTTTTTGGACGTCTATTCAGGTTATAACCAAATTACAGTAGATCCTCAGGATCAAGAAAAAACAGCATTCACATGTCCATCTGGAGTATTTGCCTACAGAAGAATGCCTTTTGGTCTGTGCAATGCACCAGCAACCTTTCAGAGATGCATACTCTATATCTTCTTTGATATGGTGGAAAAATTTTTGGAAGTCTTCATGGATGACTTCTCGGTATTTGGAGACTCATTCAGCTCCTGTCTTGATCATCTAGCACTTGTTCTGAAAAAGTGCCAAGAGACTAACCTGGTTTTAAATTGGGAAAAATGTCACTTTATGGTGACTGAAGGAATTGTCGTTGGGCATAAAATTTTGAACAAAGGAATAGAGGTAGATCAACCTAAGGTAGAGGTAATTGAAAAATTACCACCACCCACCAATGTTAAGGCAATCAGAAGTTTTCTGGGACATGCAAGATTCTACAGGAGGTTTATAAAGAATTTTTTCAAAAATTGCAAAACCTCTGAGAAACCTGCTAGCTGCTGATACACCATTTGTCTTTGACACAGAGTGTTTGCAGGCCTTTGAGACTCTGAAGGCTAAGTTGGTCACAACGCCTGTCATTTCTGCACCAGACTGGATATTACCATTCAAACTAATATGTGATGTCAGTGATCATGCTATTGGTGCAGTATTGGGACAGAGGCATAACAAGCTTCTGCATATCATTTACTATGCTAGCCGTGTTCTAAATGACGCACAGAAGAACTACACAACCACGGAAAAGGACCTGCTTGCAGTGGTTTATGCCATTGACAAGTTTAGATCCTATTTAGTAGGATCAAAAGTGATTGTGTACATTGACCATGCTGCTCTCAAATATCTACTCACAAAACAGAATTCAAAACCCTGGCTCACAAGATGGGTGCTGCTTCTGCAAGAGTTTGATATAGAAATAAGAGACAGAAAAGGGACAGAGAACCAAGTGGCTGATCACTTGTCCCGAATAGAACCAGTGGCAGGACGTCCCTCCCTTCCACTGAGATCTCTGAAATCTTTTCCGATGAGCAACTCTTTGCCATTCAGGAAGTGCCATGATTTGCAGACATTGCAAACTATAAAGCTGTGAGATTCATACCTAAGGAGTTCAACAGGCAGCAAACAAAAAAATTGATCTCTGATGTAAAGTACTACTTGTGGGATGAGCCATATCTCTTTAAGAGATGTGTAGACGGAATAATCTGTAGATGCGTGCTAATGAGCGGATAATTTATACGCTTTTTGGCATTGTTTTTAATATGTTTTTAGTATGTTTTAGTTAGTTTTTAGCGTATTTTTATTAGTTTTTAGTTAAAATTCACTTTTCTGGACTTTACTATGAGTTTGTGTGTTTTTCTGTGATTTCAGGTATTTTCTGGCTGAAATTGAGGGACTTGAGCAAAAATCTGATTCAGAGACTAAAAAGGACTGCAGATGCTGTTGGATTCTGACCTCCCTGCACTCGAACTGGAGTTTCTGGAGTTACAGAAGCCCAATTGGCGCGCTCTCAACGGCGTTGGAAAGTAGACATCCTGGGCTTTCCAGCAATGTATAATAGTTTATAGCCAAACCCTACCCCTCTCTTCACCCCTATATAAACCCCTCTTCACTCCTTCGTTTTCACACAACCTAAACACTCCGTCTCCCCCTTTGGCCGAACCACAAAGCCATTACCATCTCCTTCATTTCTTCTTCTTCTACTCTCTTCTTTCTTCTTTTTCTCGAGGACGAGCAAACCTTTTAAGTTTGGTGTGGTAAAAGCATTGCTTTTTACTTTTTCATAACCACTTATGGCATCCAAGGCTGGAGAAACCTTTAGAAAGAGGAAAGGGAAGGCAAAAGCTTTCACCTCCGAGTCATGGGAGATGGAGAGATTCATCTCAAGGGTGCATCAAGACTACTTCTATGAAGTTGTGGCCTTGAAGAAGGTGATCCCCGAGGTCCATGATGCAAGGAGATGAACATCCTTACACTAGAAGGGTCAACTTTGATCAAAGGTTGGACCAAGTCCTCACAGTCATTTGTGAAGAGGGCGCCCAATGGAAGAGAGATTCAAGAGGAAAGCCGGTTCAATTGAGAAGGCATGATCTCAAGCCCGTGGCTAGAGGATGGTTGGAGTTTATCCAACGCTCAATCATTCCCACTAGCAACCGGTCCGAAGTTACTATAGATCGGACTATCATGATTCATAGCATCATGATTGGAGAAGAAATAGAAGTTCATGAGGTTATATCCCAAGAACTTTATAAGGTGGCGGACAAGTCCTCTACCTTGGCAAGGTTAGCCTTTCCTCATCTCATTTGTCACCTCTGTTATTCAGTTGGAATTAACATAGAGGGAGACATCCCCATTGATGAGGACAAGCCCATTACTAAGAAGAGGATGGAGCAAACAAGAGACCCCTCTCATCATCAAATCCCTAAGATGCCTCAAGGGATGCACTTTCCTCCACAAAACTATTGGGAGCAACTAAACACCTCCCTAGGAGAATTGAGTTCCAACATGGGACAACTACGGGTGGAGCACCAAGAACACTCCATCCTCCCCCATGAAATTAGAGAAGATTAAAGAATCATGAGAGAGGAGCAACAAAGACAAGAAAGAGACATTGAGGAGCTCAAGCACTCCATAGGATCTTCAAGAGGAAGAACAAGCCGCCATCACTAAGGTGGACCCGTTCTTTAATTTCCTTGTTCTTTATTTTCTATTTTTTTCGAAAAATCATGCTTTTTAGCATTGTTTTTAGTATGTTTTTAGTATGTTTTAGTTAGTTTTTAGTGTATTTTTATTAGTTTTTAGTTAAAATTCACTTTTCTGGACTTTACTATGAGTTTGTGTGTTTTTCTGTGATTTCAG
>NC_029778.3:47627878-47628049 GCF_000817695.3 Arachis duranensis
CTCCCTGCACTCGAAGTGGATTTTCTGGAGCTACAGAAGCCCAATTGGCGCGCTCTCAACGGCGTTGGAAAGTAGACGTCCCGGGCTTTCCAGCAATGTTTAATAGTTTATACTTTGCTCAAGATTTGATGGCCCAAACTGGCGTTCCAAATCAGCTCAAAACTGCCCGAT
>NC_029778.3:47628730-47630174 GCF_000817695.3 Arachis duranensis
TATTACTTGGACGACCCAGTGCACTTGCTGGTTAGTTGTGCGAAGTTGTGATAAAGAAGTGAGATTGCAATTGTGCGTACCATGTTGATGGCGCCATTGATGATCACAATTTCGCCCACCAAGTTTTTGGCGCCGTTGCCGGGGATTGTTTGAGTTTGGACAACTGACGGTTCATCTTGTTGCTTAGATTAGGTACTTTTCTTCAGAGTTCTTAAGAATAGATTCTAGTGTTTCAAGGTGATGTTCTGATCATCACCAAAGCTGATTGATCTTCATCAATTTAGCTCTTGAATGCAATGTCTTGCTGAAGCTTGTTCAGCCATGTCTAATTTCTTTAGACTGAAGCTTTAGACTAACATTGCATGATTCCTGGAATTCTCATTAAGAATTTTGATATCTTTATTTTCTTTTCCACATATAATTTTCGAAAAAAAAAAACAAAAAAATTTTACAAAATCATAAAAATCAAAAATATTTCTTGTTTGAGTCTAGTCTCATTTTAAGTTTGGTGTCAATTGCATGTTTCTGTTCTTCTTGCATTTATCATGCGTCTTAAGGATCTTCAAGTTATTCTTGATGATTTTCTTGCTCTGATCTTTAAATTCTCTTGACTTGAGTGTTTTGTTATTTCTCGTATGCATTCTCATTTTGTTAGTGTCAGTAGTATACAAACTGCTAAGTTTGGTGTCTTGCATGCATTGTTATTTGATTTTAGTTGTATTTTGATTATTCCTCATTATTAAAAATCCAAAATTTTTTTTCTAATTTGTGTCTTTTCAAGTCAATAATACAGAGAATTGAAGATTCAGAACATACTGCAGAGGAATTATACAGAAAAAGCTGCGCGTTCAAAACGCCCAGTAAGGAAGGCAAACTGGCATTTAAATGCCAGCCAGGGTGCCTGGCTGGGCGTTTAACGCCCAAAAGGGTAGTGCTTTGAGCGTTAAACGCCAGAATGTGCACCATTCTGGGCGCTTAACGCCAGGATGGCACAAGAGGGAAGATTCTGTTTTTAATTCAATTTTTTTTTTCAGGTTTTCAAAATTTTTCAAAATCAAATCTTTTTCAAATCAAATCTTTTCAATCAAATCTTTTTCAAAATCAATTTCTTTCCATTTTCAAAAATACTTGCTATCAATCAATGATTTGATTCAACATTTCAAGTATGTTGCCTTTTCTGTTGAGAAAGGTTTAATGTTTGAATCATATCTTTCTTTGTTAGCCAAGTCATTAATTTTTAAAAATCAAATCTTTTTAAATTATTTTTCAAATCATATCTTCTCAATCACATCTTTTTAAAATCAGAACTTTTCAATCGTATCTGTTTAATCACATCTTTTTTCAAAATAGTTCTCAATCATATCTTTTTGTTTTCTAATTTCAAAATCTTTTTCAAAAATCACTTGATTTCTTTTCCACTCTTAGTTTTCGAAAATCAATTAGT
>NC_029778.3:47630404-47631828 GCF_000817695.3 Arachis duranensis
ATATTTTCTTGTTTTCTTCTCTTTCATATGAGCAGGAGCAAAGACAAAAGCATTCTTGTTGAGGCTGACCCTGAACCTGAAAGGACCTTGAAGCGAAAGCTAAGAGAAGCTAAGGCACAACTCTCTGTAGAGGACCTAACAGAAATCTTCAAAGAAGAAGAAAACATGGCAGCCGAAAACAACAACAATGCCAATAATGCAAGGAAGGTGCTGGGTGACTTTACTGCACCTACTCCCGACTTCTGTGGGAGAAGCATCTCTATCCCTGCCATTGGAGCAAACAACTTTGAGCTTAAGCCTCAATTAGTTTCTCTAATACAACAGAATTGCAAGTTTCATGGACTTCCATTGGAAGATCCTTATCAGTTTTTAGCTGAATTCTTGCAAATTTGTGACACTGTCAAGACTAATGGGGTTGACCTTGAGGTCTATAAACTTATGCTATTCCCTTTTGCTGTAAGAGACAGAGCTAGAATATGGTTGGACTCACAACCTAAAGAGAGCCTGAACTCCTGGGAAAAGCTAGTCAATGCCTTCTTGGCAAAGTTCTTTCCACCTCAAAAATTGAGTAAGCTTAGAGTGGAAGTCCAAACCTTCAGACAGAAGGAAGGAGAATCCCTCTATGAAGCTTGGAAAAGATACAAACAATTAATCAAAAAGTGTCCTTCTGATATGCTTTCTGAATGGAGCATCATAGGTATTTTCTATGATGGTCTGTCTGAACTGTCCAAGATGTCTTTGGATAGCTCTGCTGGAGGATCTCTTCATCTGAAGAAGACGCCTACAGAAGCTCAAGAACTAATTGAAATGGTTGCAAATAACCAATTCATGTACACTTCTGAAAGGAATCCTGTGAACAATGGGACGAATCAGAAGAAAGGAGTTCTTGAGATTGATACTCTGAATGCCATATTGGCTCAGAACAAAATATTGACTCAGCAAGTCAATATGATTTCTCAAAGTCTGTTTGGAATGCAAAATGCACCAGGCAGTACTAAGGACGCTTCATCTGAAGAAGAAGCTTATGATCATGAGAACCCTTTAATGGAAGAGGTGAATTACATGGGAGAACCCTATGGAAACACCTATAATCCTTCATGGAGAAATCATCCAAATCTCTCATGGAAGGATCAACAGAGACCTCAACAAGGTTTCAACAACAATAATGGTGGAATAAACAGGTTTAGCAATGGCAAGCCTTTTCCATCATCTTCTCAGCAACAGACAGAGAATTCTAAGCAGAGCCACTCTGACTTAGCTACCATGGTCTCTGATCTAATCAAAACCACTCAAAGTTTCATGACTGAAACAAGGTCCTCCATTAGAAACTTGGAGGCACAAGTGGGTTAGCTGAGCAAGAAAATCACTGAACTCCCTCCTAGTACTCTTCCAAGCAATACAGAAAAAAAAATCCAAAAAGAGTG
>NC_029778.3:47634568-47636230 GCF_000817695.3 Arachis duranensis
GTGGCCCAAAGCACTCTGTCTTCCAGTATTACCACCGGATACATACATGCCACAGACACATAATTGGGTGAACCTTTTCAGATTGTGACTCAGCTTTGCTAAAGTCCCCAATTAGAGGTATCCAGGGTTCTTAAGCACACTCTTGTTGCCTTGGATCACAACTTTATTTCTTTCTATTTCTCTTTTTTTTTTCTTTTCTCCTTCTCTTTCTTTTTTTTTCGAAAAATTTTTTTTTTGTATCCACTGCTTTTTCTTGCTTCAAGAATCACTCTAATGATTTTTAGATCCTCAATAACAGTTCTCTTTTTCCTCATTCTTTCAAGAGCCAACAATTTTTAACATTCTCAAAACAACAAATTCAAGAGACATATGCACTGTTCAAGCATTCATTCAGAAAGCAAAAGTATTGTCACCACATCAAACTAATTCAACTAGTTTCAATGATAAATTTCGAAACCCTGTACTTCTTGTTCTTTTGTGATTAAAGCATTTTTCATTTAAGAGAGGTGATGGATTCATAGGACATTCATAGCTTCAAGGCATAAAATTTCAATTTTATTAATTATGAATTAAGAACGAGACTTAAAGATAGATATAAGATGAAACTAAAAAAAATATAAAAATAAAAATAGAACAAAACAAACTAAAAAAAACGCAAAAACATAGGCTCCTAATGATAGAGATTTTCACAGAGTTAGGACTCAACAACCTTAATTTTGAGAAGTGGATGCTCCCTCAAATTGAGGGGAGAATTTTTGGCGTTTCAGTTCTTGAAGTTCACGCCCCTGCTTCTCTTGTTCCTTTAGCAATTTGCAGAGCATGGAGTTCTGATTCTGCTGTTCTTCCTTCAGTTGCTCCATAGTCTCTTGCAACTTGGTGATAGATGCTTCTAGGCTGGTCCAGTAGTCAATTTTTGGGAATTCAGGGAGGAATTCCTGCGCCCTCCTCTTGATAGAGTTGTCTTGCATTTGTCCTTCCATTGACTTCTTGGTGATTGGGTGTTCAATGGGTATGAACTCATCTACTCCCATCTTCACCCCAGCCTCCTTACAGAGCAAAGAAATCAAGCTTGGGTAAGCCAGTTTGGCTTCAGTGGAATTCTTATTTGCAATTATGTAGATCTCACAAGCAATCACATGATGAACCTCCACTTCTTTTCCAAGCATAATGCAATGAATCATCACTGCCCTCTTGATGGTGACCTCAGAACGGTTACTAGTGGGCAATATGGAACGCCCAATAAAGTCTAGCCACCCTCTTGCAATTGGCTTGAGGTCTCCCCTCTTGAGTTGGTTTGGGACACCCTTTGAATTGGTTATCCACTTAGTCCCAGGGAGGCATATGTCCTTTAGAACTTGATCCAACCCTTTATGTACTCTCACCATCCTCCTATTGAAGGAGTCAGGATCATCTTGCAGTTGAGGTAGTTTGAAGATTTCTCTTATTTTGTCCAGATGGAAGTACATAACTCTCCCTCTGACCATGGTTCTGTAAGTATGGAAAGCAGTTCAGTCATTCTCTGCTTATCTGTCAGCCACAGATTTGAGTAGAATTCCTGAACCATGTTCCTTCCAACCTTTATTTCAGGATTGGTCAGAACTTCCCAACCTCTGTTTCGAATTTGCTCTTGGATCTCCGGATATTCATCTTCTTTCAGATCAA
>NC_029778.3:47637597-47638006 GCF_000817695.3 Arachis duranensis
TTGTGGCTAATTCCATATCTAACCATGGCAAGGTGTAGCTGTTTATTGCAGAAATGAGTGCCCCCGTCACTGATTAGCACTCTGGGAACGCCAAACCTGCTGAAAATGTTTTTTTGGAGGAATTTCAGTACGGTCTTTGTATCATTAGTGGGTGTAGCAATTGCTTCTACCCACTTAGATACATAGTCCACTGCCACCAGAATGTAAGTGTTTGAGTATGATGGTGGGAATGGCCCCATGAAGTCAATTCCCCACACATCAAACAATTCTATCTCTAATATCCCTTGTTGAGGCATGGCATATCCATGAGGCAGGTTACCAGCTCTTTGGCAACTGTCACAGTTACGCACAAACTCTCGGGAATCTTTATAGAGAGTAGGCCAGTAGAAGCCACATTGGAGGACTTTAG
>NC_029778.3:47640958-47641688 GCF_000817695.3 Arachis duranensis
GGCAAATTGCTTATCCTGTTCCGCTTGGCGGAGTTTTTGAGGATAAGGCATCTTGGCTTTATATTCTTCAACCTTAGATGCTGCAGGTTTATTCCTTACAGGAGTGGTTGAAGAAGCCTTGTTAGAGGGATTACTGTCAGCACTTTCAGGTGTCTGATTCTCCCCAGGCATCTGAACACCAGGATTGGGAGGAAATTGGGCGTTTAACGCCAACTTTTCCCCCTTTTCTGGCGTTTGAACGCCAGAACTGGGCAAGGAATGGGCGTTTAACGCCAGCTTTCCTTCCCTTTCTGGTGTTTGAACGCCAACAACATTCCTCTCTGGGCTCTTACTGTCCTCAGAGGGATTTTGAACAGTAGTTTGGTTGTCCTCTGTCAATTGTTCCTTGTTTGGCTTTTTACTTTTTTGAGCAGTGTTATTCAGGGTCTTCCCACTCCTCAATTGAACTGCTTGACATTCCTCTGTTATCTGTTTAGTTATTTGCTGTTTTGCTTGATTTAACTGCAGTTCTATGCTCTTGTTAGCAACTTTAGTTTCATGGAGCATTTCTTTAAAGTCTGCTAACTGTTCTGTCATCAGGAGCAATTGTTGATTAAGCTTAGTTATCTGTTCTTGAGGACTAGGGTCGGTGACTACTGCCATGGCTTCCTCTTTTGGAGAGAACTCATTGCTAGAGTACAAATATTGGTTTCTAGCAACAATGTCTATAAGCTCTTGAGCTTCTTCAATT
>NC_029778.3:47643927-47644124 GCF_000817695.3 Arachis duranensis
ATCTACTTTCCAACGCCATTGAGAGCGCGCCAATTGGGCTTCTGTAGCTCCAGAAAATCCGCTTCGAGTGCAGGGAGGTCAGAATCCAACAGCATCTGCAGTCCTTTTTGGTCTCGGAATCAGATTTTTGCTCAGAACCCTCAATTTTAGCCAGAAAATACCTGAAATCACAGAAAAACACACAAACTCATAGTAAA
>NC_029778.3:47644303-47645298 GCF_000817695.3 Arachis duranensis
ATCCCTCTGTCACCATGGAGAGGAAGCATGATGAGCTTCTCTCAAAACAGAGTCAAACAGAGCCCCCACAGTCAAACTTTAAGTTTGGTGTTGGGAGGCCACAACCAACTTCTAAGTTTGGTGTTGAACCCCCACATTCAAACTCTAAGTTGGGTGTTGGGAGGTTCCAACATTGCTCTGAGTATCTGTGAGGCTCCATGAGAGCCCACTGTCAAGCTAATGACATTAAAGAAGCGCTTGTTGGGAGGCAACCCAATCTTATTATATTTATCTATTCTCTTTTGTTATTCTATGTTTTCTGTAGGTTGATGATCATGAGAAGTCACAAAATCAATTGAAAAAGCAAAAAACAAAAAGAAAAACAGCACACCCTGGAGGAGAACTTGCTGGCGTTTAAACGCCAGTAAGGCTAGCAGATGGGCGTTTAACGCACAGTCTGGCACCATTCTGGGCGTTTAACGCCAGATAGGGGCACCAGACTGGCGTTAAACGCCAGGAAAGGGCAAGAACTTGGCGTTAAATGCCAGAAATGGGCACCAGCCCGGCGTTTAACGCCAGCATTGGCACAAGGAGCAATTTTGCTCGCCACTTGGTGCAGGGATGACTTTTCCTTGACACCTCAGGATCTGTGGACCCCACAGGATCCCCACCTACCCCACCACTCTCTCTCTTCTTCTTCACCCATTCACCAATCACCTCAACACCTCTTCCCCAAAAAACCGTTCACCTATCAAATCCCATCTTTCTCTTCACCACTCACATCCATCCTTCATAAAACCCCACCTACCTCACCATTCAAATTCAAACCACTTTCCCACCTAAACCCACCCTCCCAGAGCCGAACCCTACCCCTCTCTTCACCCCTATATAAACCCCTCTTCACTCCTTCATTTTCACACAACCTAAACACTCCTTCTCCCCCTTGGCCAAACCACAAAGCCATCTCCATCTCCTTCATTTCTTCTTCTTCTACTCTCTTCTTTCTTCTTTTGCTC
>NC_029778.3:47646481-47654567 GCF_000817695.3 Arachis duranensis
TGAATGTATGCTTAAACAGTGCATATGTCTTTTGAATTTGTGGTTCATGAATATTGGCTCTTGAAAGAATGATGAAAAAGGAGACATGTTACTGAGGATCTGAAAAATCATAAAAATGATTCTTGAAGCAAGAAAAAGCAGTGAATTCAAAAAAAACGAAAAAAAAAGAGAGAGAGGAAGCAAGAAGAAAAAGAAAAAAAATAATGAAGTTGTGATCCAAGGCGAAAAGAGTGTGCTTAAGAACCCTGGACACCTCTAGTTGGGGACTCTGGCAAAGCTGAGTCACAATCTGAAAAGGTTCACCCAATTATGTGTCTGTGGCATGTATGTATCCGGTGGTAATACTGGAAGACAGAGTGCTTTGGGCCACGGCAAAGGATAGAGTGAGATGCCAAAACTGTTCAAAGGCAAAAAGCTAAAAGCCCTGCTCATCTAATTAATACTGATCTTCATAGATGTTTTTGGAATTCATTTCATATTCTCTTCTTTTTATCTTATTTGATTTTCAGTTGCTTGAGGACAAGCAACAATTTAAGTTTGGTGTTGTGATGAGCGGATAATTTATACGCTTTTTGGCATTGTTTTTAGTATATTTTTAGTATGTTTTAGTTAGTTTTTAGTGTATTTTTATTAGTTTTTAGTTAAAATTCACTTTTCTAGACTTTACTATGAGTTTGTGTGTTTTTCTGTGATTTCAGGTATTTTCTGGCTGAAATTCAGGGACTTGAGCAAAAATCTGATTCAGAGACTAAAAAGGACTGCAGATGCTGTTGGATTCTGACCTCCCTGCACTCGAAGTGGATTTTCTGGAGCTACAGAAGCCCAATTGGCGCGCTCTCAACGGCGTTGGAAAGTAGACATCCTGGGCTTTCCAGCAATGTATAATAGTTTATATTTTGCTCAAGATTTGATGGCCCAAACTGGCGTTTCAAATCAGCTCAAAACTGTCCGGCGTTAAACGCCGGAACTGGCACAAGAATGGGAGTTAAACGCCCAAACTGGCACAAAAGCTGGCGTATAACTCCAAGAAGAGTCTCTACACGAAAATGCTTCAATGCTCAGCCCAAGCACACACCAAGTGGGCCCGGAAGTGGATCTTTATGTCATTTACTCGTCTCTGTAAACCCTAGGCTACTAGTTCTCTATAAGTAGGACCTTTTACTATTGTATTTTCATCTTTGGATCACGTTTTAGGGGCTGGCCTCTTGGCCATGCCTAGACCTTGTTCTTATGTATTTTCAACGGTGGAGTTTCTACACACCATAGATTAAGGTGCGGAGCTCTGCTGTACCTCGAGTATTAATGCAATTACTATTGTTCTTCTATTTAATTCAACTTGTTCTTGTTCTAAGATATCACTTGTTTCTCAACTTGATGAATGTGATGATCCGTGACACTCATCATCATTCTCAACTATGAACGAGTGCCTGACAACCACCTCCGTTCTACCTTAGATTGAGTGGATATCTCTTGGATCCCTTAATCGGAATCTTTGTGGTATAAGCTAGAATTGATGGCGGCATTCAAGAGAATCCAGAAGGTCTAAACCTTGTCTGTGGTATTCTGAGTAGGATTCAATGATTGAATGACTGTGACGAGCTTCAAACTCGTGATTGTGGGACGTTAGTGACAGATGCAAAAGAATCACTGGATTCTATTCCGACATGATCGAGAACCGACAGCTGAATAGCCGTGCCGTGACAGGGTGCGTTGAACATTTTCACTGAGAGGATGGGAGGTAGCCACTAACAACGGTGAAACCCTACATACAGCTTGCCATGGAAGGAATCTTGCGTGCTTGAAGAAGAAGACAGTAGAAAAGCAGAGATTCAGAAGATAGAGCATCTCCAAAACCTCACTAAGATTTACAAGATGACCATAGCTTGCTTCATACCAACAATCTCTGTGGGATCGACCCTTACTCGCGTAAGGTTTATTACTTGGACGACCCAGTACACTTGCTGGTTAGTTGTGCGAAGTTGTGATAAAGAGTTGAGATTGCAATTGAGCGTACCATGTTGATGGCGCCATTGATGATCACAATTTCGCCCACCACATGCCTAGAGAAGAAGCACAGAAGATCCTATGGCATTGTCATGGATCACAATATGGAGGACATTTCGGAAGTGAGCGAACAGCCAAAAAAGTCCTCCAATGTGGCTTCTACTAGCCTACCCTCTATAGAGATTCCCGATAGTTTGTACGTAACTGTGACAGTTGCCAGAGAGCTGGTAATTTGCCTCATGGTTACACCATGCCTCAACAAGGGATTTTAGAGATTGAGTTGTTTGACGTATGGGGTATTGACTTCGTGGGGCCTTTCCCACCATCATACTCAAACACTTATATTCTGGTGGCCGTAGACTATGTATCTAAATGGGTAGAGGCAATTGTAACACCCACTAATGAGACTAAGACAGTGCTGAAGTTTCTTCAGAAACATATCTTTAGCAGATTTGGTGTCCCTAGAGTACTAATCAGTGATAGAGGCACTCATTTCTGCAATAAACAGCTTTACTCTGCTATTGTCAGATATGGAATTAGCCACAAGGTGGCAACTCCATATCATCCATAGACAAATGGGCAAGCTGAAGTCTCTAATAGAGAACTAAAAAGAATCCTGAAATGGACTGTAATTGCCCGTAGAAAGGATTGGGCAAGGAGCTTGGATGATGCTCTATGGGCATACAGAACATCATTCAAGACTCCTATAGGAACTTTTCCATACCAGCTTGTGTATGGGAAGGCCTATCACCTGCCTGTGGAACTGGAGCATAAAGCCTACTGAGCAACCAGATTCCTAAACCTTGATGCCAAATTAGCTGGAGAGAAAAGATTGCTCCAGCTGAATGAGCTAGAGGAATTCAAACTCAATACTTTCAAAAATTCAAAAATTTACAAGGAGAAAACAAAAAGGTGGCATGACAAAAAACTGTCATCCAGAGTCTTTGAGCCAGGACAAAAGGTTTTACTATTTAACTCTAGGCTCAGACTATTCCCTGGGAAATTAAAATCCCGATGGAGAGGACCATATGTGATTACAAGTGTGTCACCATATGGATATGTAGAGCTTCAGGATATGGACTCTAACAAAAAGTTCATTGTTAATGGACAGAGAGTCAAGCATTATCTTGAAATCAATGTTGAGCAAGAATGCTCAAAACTGAGACTAGATTTAAGCTCAGTAAGGTCCAGCTAAAGACAATAAAGAAGTGCTTGCTAGGAGGCAACCAAGCCATTGGCATAGTTTATTTGTTATTTAAATAATAATTATAGGAGTTTGATATAAATTATCTTCAACATTGATTCTCAATTACAGAAATTCACAGAGTTACAGAAGATTCAGAGTATAAAGTAGAGAAAAAAAGAGCTCACTGGCACAAAAATTCCAATAAGGGGTATTTTGGGTGTTAAACGCCAGAATGGGCACAATTCTGGGTGATTAACGCCAATAAAGATACCTTTCTGGGCGTTAAACGCCAGGAGGCGCACCATTCTAGGCGTTTAATGCTAGAATTACAGCATCCTGGGCGTTTAGAAAAACGCCCAGTGATAAAGGCTTTCTGGCGTTTAACGCCAGGAATGTGGAGGGGACGAAGTTATGTTTCCAACTCAATTTTTTTTTTCAAATTTTCATGTTTTCATCCATAATTTCTTGCATGAACATGTTCAAATTCTCATTTTTCAATTTCAATTACAAAAAAAAATCTTAACCCTAAAAATCTTTCTTCATTCTTCTTCAACTTCTTTTCAAATCTTTTTCAAAATTTATATATCTTTTTAATTTCTTTTCAAATCTTTTTCAAAACTCATCTATCTTTTTAACATATTTTCAAATCTTTTTCAACTCATCATACTATCTTTTCAAATTTAGATTTATCTTTTTCAAAACTCTCTCATATCTTTTCAAATTTAAAAGTACATCTTTTGCATATCATACTTATCTTTTACAAATCATGTCTTCTATCATATCTTTTTTCAAAATTTTCGCCCACCCCCTCCCTTTTAAATTCACATTCGGCCTCCCCCTCCTCCACAACTCGAATTTGAATCTCCTCCTATTCATCTCATTTCCTTTCTTTTGCTTGAGGACAAGCAAACCTCTAAGTTTGGTGTGTTTTTTGTGATCACTGAGCTAAGATTTACTAAGATCATGGCTCCTAAGGGAAAATAAACCACTCCAAGAGGCAAGAAAGAGAACACTCCAAAACCACTTTGGAATCAAGAGAGGTTCTTAACCAAAGAACATGCAAACCATTACCACAAAATAATAGGTCTAAGGTCAGTGATCCCGGAAGTTAAATTCGATCTAAAAGAAGACGAATATTCGGAGATCCAAGAGCAGATTTGAAATAGAGGCTGGGAAATTCTATCTAATCCTGAGACAAAGGTGGGTAGAAACATGGTTCAGGAATTCTACTCAAATATGTGGCAAACAGATAAGCAGAGAATGACTGGAACTGCCTTCTATACCTTTCAAACTATGGTCAAAGGGAAGATTATTTACTTCCACCTGGACAAAATAAGAGAGGTCTTCAAGCTGCGTCAACTACAACATGATCCAGAATCCTTTAATAGGAGAGTCGTGAGATTAGATAAGTGCTTGGACCAAGTTTTAGAGGACATATGCCTCCCTGGAACCAAGTGGATAACCAACTCAAAAGGTGTCCCAAACCAACTCGAGAGAGGAGATCTCAAACCAGTCGCTAGGGGCTGGCTGGACTTCATTGGGCACTCTATACTGCCCACCAGCAACCGCTCTGAAGTCACTGTCAAAAGAGCAGTAATAATCCATTGCATTATGCTGGGGAACGAAGTGGAGATTCATCATCTGATTTCTTGTGAGCTTTACACTGTTGCAAATAAGAACTCCACTGAAGCCAAATTGGCTTACCCAAGCTTAATCTCTCTGCTGTATAAAGATGCTGGGGTAAAGATGGGAGTACATGAGTCCATCCCAGTCGACCACCCAATCACCAAGAAGTCAATAAATGGACAACAAGTACCAAATAACTCCATCAAAAGGAGGGTGCAGGAGTTCCTCCCAGAAATCCCTCAAATTGACTACTGGATCCGCCTAGAAGCATCTATCACCAAGCTACAAGAAGCCATGGATCAAATGAAAGAAGAACAGCAAAATCAAAATAGCATGCTATGCAAACTGCTTAAGGAACAGGAGAAGCAAGGGCATGAACTACAGGAGCTGAAGCGCCAGAAGCTGTCCCTTGAAGGACCAAACACACCACATATTGAAGGAGCATCCATCTCCCAAAATAAAGGTTGTTGAGTCCTAATCTTAACTCAATGATAACTTCTGCTATTAGAGATCTACCTTAGGAGTCACATGAGTAGTAGTAATTAGTATTTTTATTTTTTATTCTTAATCATCTCCAAGTAAGCTATAATTTATTTTTCTCATCATCATTAAACATGAATAAAATAGTAGATTTTTTTAGAATAAGGAGGCAATTTTTTTTGAGTTCTTAATAAGAAAAATTCAAATTATTTATATGTGGTGGCAATACTTTTTGTTTTCTGAATGAATGCTTGAACAGTTCATATTTTTGATAGTGAAGTTTATGAATGTTAAAATTGTTGGCTCTTGAAGGAATGATGAAGAAGGAGAAATGTTATTGATAATCTGAAAAATCATAAAATTGATTCTTGAAGCAAGAAAAAGCAGTGAAAAACAAAAGCTTGCGAAAAAAATATAAAAGAAAAGGATAAAGCAAGCAAAAAAAGCCAATAGCCCTTTAAACCAAAAGGCAAGGGTAAAAATGATCCAAGGCTTTGAGCATTAATGGATAGGAGGGTCCAAAGGAATAAACTCCTGGCCTAAGCGGCTGAATCAAGCTGGCCCTAACCATGTGCTTGTGGCATGCAGGTCCAAGTGAGAAACTTGAGACTGAGTGGTTAAAGTCGTGATCCAAGGCAAAAAAGAGTGTGCTTAAGAACTCTGGACACCTCTAGTTGGGGACTTTAGCAAAGCTGAGTCACAATCTGAAAAGGTTCACCCAGTTATGTGTCTGTGGCATTTATGTATCCGGTGGTAATACTGAAAAACAAAGTGCTTAGGGCCACGACCAAGACTTATAAAGTAGCTGTGTTCAAGAATCAACATGCTAAACTAGCAGAATCAATAACACTATCTGAATTCTGAGTTCCTATAGATGTCAATCATTCTGAACTTCAAAGGATAAATTGAGATGCCAAAACTGTTCAGAAACCAAAAAGCTACTAGTCCCGCTCATCTAATGAAAATTTGAGCTTCATGTAAAACTCTGAGATGTTATTGCCTCTTGATTTTCTTTCTATCCTATTTTATTTATCTAGTTGCATGAGGACAAGCAACAGTTTAAGTTTAGTATTGTGATGAGCGGATATTTTATACGCTTTTGGGGGTATTTTTATATAGTTTTTAGTAGGATCTAGCTAATTTTTAGTATATTTTTATTAGTTTTTATGCAAAAATTATATTTCTGGACTTTACTATGAGTTTGTGTGTTTTTCTGTAATTTTAGGTATTTTTTGGCTGAAATTGAGGGACCTGAGCAAAAATCTGATTCAGAGGCTGAAAAAGGACTGCAGATGTTGTTGGATTCTGACCTCCCTGCACTCGAAATGGATTTTCTAGAGCTACAGAAGCCCAATTGACGCGCACTTAATTGCGTTGAAAAGTAGACATCCTGGGCTTTCCAGCAATATATAATAGTCCATACTTTGCCTGAGTTTTGATGATGCAAACTGGCATTTAACGCCAACTTTCTACCCTATTCTAGCATTAAACGCCAGAACTGGGCTAAAAGATAGAGTTAAATGCCCAAACTGGCACAAAAGCTGGAGTTAAATGCCAGGAATAGCCTATGCATGTGAAAGTTTCATTGCTCAGCCCAAACACACACCAAATGGGCCCCGAAAGTGGATTTCTGCACTATCTATCTTAGCTTACTCATTTTCTATAAACCTAGGTTACTAGTTGAGTATAAAAACTACTTTTAGAGATTCATTCAGCACCTCATGACAATTTACATCTGAATTTGTATCTTCTACGGCATGAGTCTCTAAACCCCATGGTTGGGAGTAAGGAGCTCTGCTGTGTCTCGATGGATTAATACAATTACTTCTGTTTTCTATTCAATCACGCTTGATTCTATTCTAAGATATTCACTCGCATTTAAATATGATGAATGTGATGATTCATGACACTCATCACCATTCTCAACCTATGAACGCGTGCCTGACAACCACTTCCGTTCTACATTAGACTGAGTGTTTATCTCTTGGGTTCCTAGTTTATGAGTTTGACTGCCTCTTCTAACAACAGAGCGTTCAATCCGTGAGACCAGAGTCTTCGTGGTATAAGTTAGAATCAATTGGCAGTATTCTTGAGATCCAGAAAGTCTAAACCTTGTCTGTGGTATTGGTATGCGAAATTGTGATCACTACTTTTCACAAATCAATTAATCCCCGGTGATGAACCCAAAAACTTGGTGTTCATTACCATGGCATAAACACAACTTCACACAACTAACCAGCAAGTGTACTGGGTCGTCCAAGTAATAAACCTTACGCGAGTAAGGGTCGATCCCACAGAGATTGTTGGTATGAAGCAAGCTATGGTCACCTTGTAAATCTTAGTCAGGCAAACTCAAATGGATATGGGTGATATACGAATAAAACATAAAGATAAAGATAGAGATACTTATGTAATTCATTGGTGGGAATTTCAGATAAGCGCATGAAGATACTGAGTCCCTTCCATCTCTCTGCTTTCCTACTGTCTTCATCCAATCTTTCTTACTCCTTTCCATGGCAAGCTTATGCAAGGGTTTCACCGTTGTCAGTGGCTACCTCCCATCCTCTTAGTGGAAATGTTCAACGCACCCTGTCACGGCACGGCTATTCATCTGTCGGTTCTCAATCAGGCCGGAATAGAATCCAGTGATTCTTTTACGTCTGTTACTAACGCCTCGCCTTCAGGAGTTTGAAGCTCGTCACAGTCATTCAGTCATTGAATCCTACTCAGAATACCACAGACAAGGTTTAGACCTTCCGGATTATCTTGAATGCCGCCATCAATTCTAGC
>NC_029778.3:47654878-47656062 GCF_000817695.3 Arachis duranensis
CTGAGCATTGAAGCATTTTCGTGTAGAAACTTTTCTTGGAGTTAAACGCCAGCTTTTGTGCCAGATTGGGCGTTTAACTCCCACTTTGGTGCCAGTTCCGGCGTTTAACGCTGGAAATCTTGAGGGTGACTTTGAACGCCAGTTTGGGCCATCAAATCTTGGGCAAAGTATGGACTATCATATATTGCTGGAAAGCCCAGGATGTCTACTTTCCAACGCCGTTGAGAGCGCGCCAATTGGGCTCCTGTATCTCCAAAAAATCCACTTCGAGTGCAGGGAGGTCAGAATCCAACAGCATCTGCAGTCCTTTTTAGTCTCTGAATCAGATTTTTGCTCAGGTCCCTCAATTTCAGCCAGAAAAAACCTGAAATCACAGAAAAACACACAAACTCATAGTAAAGTCCAGGAAAGTGAATTTTAACTAAAAACTAATAAAAATATACTAAAAACTAACTAGATCATACTAAAAACATACTAAAAATAATGCCAAATTATCCGCTCATCAACACCCCTTTCTAAATTGAGAGCGGAATTTTATTGGTAGAGATCTATACTCACAACATATTTATTTCTAAGAATCTTTACTAACGACTTTCCGCCCCGCATCATTGCACTTTTTAATTTTGCTTGTACATAACTTAGTATTATATAGTAGTTATGCATGTTTTGACATTTTGATCTTAATTTTGGCTTGTACATATGTTTTTTTTGTTTTTAATCTTGATTATGATTTGAGATGATGTGATGATTGCATCTAAGTTTGGTTTCTATATACTTGCTATTTTGGTTTGATTGAAATTAGGAATTAAACTTAGGATTTTTCTGAACGCAGCTACTTTATGAGTCTTGGCCGTGGCCCAAAGCACTCTGTCTTCCAGTATTACCACCGGATACATACATGCCACAGACACATAATTGGGTGAACCTTTTCAGATTGTGACTCAGCTTTGCTAGAGTCCCCAATTAGAGGTGTCCAGGGTTCTTAAGCACACTCTTTTTGCCTTGGATCACAACTTTATTTCTTTCTTCTCTCTCTTTTTTTTTCTTTTTCTTTTTCTCCCTCTTTTTTTTCGTTTTTCTCCTTCTTTTCTTTTCTTTTTTTTTTTGCTTCAAGAATCATTTTAATGATTTTTCAGATCCTCAATAACATGTCTCCTTTTTCATCATTCTTTCAAGAGCCAACA
>NC_029778.3:47656224-47657376 GCF_000817695.3 Arachis duranensis
TTCTTTTTCAATTAAGCACATTTTTCATTCAAGAAAGGTGATGGATTCATAGGACATTCATAACTTTAAGGCATAGACACTAATGATCACAAGACACAAACATGGATAAATATAAGCATAATTTTCGAAAAACAGGAAAATAAAGAACAAGGAAATTAAAGAACGGGTCCACCTTAGTGATGGCGGCTTGTTCTTCCTCTTGAAGATCCCATGGAGTGCTTGAGCTCCTCAATGTCTCTTCCTTGTCTTTGTTGCTCCTCTCTCTTGATTCTTTGATCTTCTCTAATTTCATGGAGGATGATGGAGTGTTCTTGGTGCTCCACCCTTAGTTGTCCCATGTTGGAACTCAATTCTCCCAGGGAGGTGTTTAGTTGCTCCCAATAGTTTTGTGGAGGAAAGTGCATCCCTTGAGGCATCTCAGGGATTTGATGATAAGAGGGATCTCTTGTTTGCTCTATCCTCTTCTTAATGATGGGCTTGTCCTCATCAATGGGGATGTCTCCCTCTATGTCAACTCCAACTGAATAACAGAGGTGACAAATGAGATGAGGAAAGGCTAACCTTACCAAGGTAGAAGACTTGTCCGCCACCTTATAAAGTTCTTGAGGAGGTCTTGTCCGCCACCTTATAGAGTTCTTGGGCTATAACCTCATGAACCTCTATTTCTTCTCCAATCATGATGCTATGGATCATGATAGCCCGGTCTATGGTAACTACGGACCGGTTGCTAGTGGGAATGATTGAGCGTTGGATAAACTCTAACCATCCTCTAGCCACGGGTTTGAGGTCATGCCTTCTCAATTAAACCGGCTTTCCTCTTGAATCTCTCTTCCATTGGGCGCCCTCTTCACAAATGTTTATGAGGACTTGGTCCAACCTTTGATCAAAGTTGACCCTTTTTGAGTTTGAAAGGGACATCAGGGATCACCTTCTTCAAGGCCACAACTTCATAGAAGTGGTCTTGATGCACCCTTGAGATGAATTTCTCCATCTCCCATGACGCGTAGGTGAAAGCTTTTTCCTTCTCTTTCCTCTTTCTAGAGGTTTCTCCGGTCTTGGATGCCATAAATGGTTATGGAAAAACAAAAAGCAATGCTTTTACCACACCAAACTTAAAAGGTTTGCTCGTCCTCGAGCAAAAGAAGAAAGAAG
>NC_029778.3:47657507-47657939 GCF_000817695.3 Arachis duranensis
TGTGTGAAAATGAAGGAGTGAAGATGGGTTTATATAGGAGTGGGGAGAGGGGTAAGGTTCGGTCAAGTGAGGGTGGGTTTGGATGGGAAAGTGGTTTGAATTTGAATGGTGAGGTAGGTGGAGTTTTATGAAGGATGGATGTGAGTGGTGAAGAGAAAGATGGGATTTGATAGGTGAAGGGTTTTTGGGGAAGAGGTGTTGAGGTGATTGGTGAATGGGTGAAGAAGAGAAAGGGTGGTAGGGTAGGTGGGGATCCTGTGGGGTCCACAGATCCTGAGGTGTCAAGGAAAAGTCATCCCTGCACCAAATGGCATGCAAAAATGCGTTTTGAGCCAATTCTGGCGTTAAACACCGGGCTGGTGCCCATTTCTGGCGTTTAACGCCAGCTTCTTGCCCTTTTCTGACGTTTAACGCCAGTCTGGTGCCCCTTTC
>NC_029778.3:47658213-47658418 GCF_000817695.3 Arachis duranensis
GACATTGGGTTGCCTCCCAACAAGCGCTTCTTTAATGTCAGTAGCTTGACAGAGGGCTCTTATGGAGCCTCAGAAATGCTCAGAGCAATGTTGGAACCTCCCAACACCAAACTTAGAGTTTGAGTGTGGGGGTTCAACACCAAACTTAGAATTTGGTTGTGGCCTCCCAACACCAAACTTAGAGTTTGATTGTGGGGGCTCTGTT
>NC_029778.3:47659396-47659761 GCF_000817695.3 Arachis duranensis
AGACAGCAAAGTGGAAACACTGCCCTGCCCTCCGCGAGGGCAGGGCAGCATTTGGATTGGTGCACAAATCTGGCGCACCACACACAAATCTGGCGCACCAATTCTCTCCTGGCAGCACCAGCATGCATCGCAACTCAATCCTGGCAGCACCACATTTTTCTGCCCTGCTCTCCGCGAGGGCAGAGCAGCATCCCATGCACCAAGGAAAATTTCTGGCGCACCAATTTCTAAGTCTGGCGCACCAATTCTTAATTCTGGCAGCACCGTAGCACGTTCTGGCGCACCAACTTTTCCTGCCCTGCCCTTGGCGCGGGCAGGGCAGCATTTCACGCACCAAGGCCGCACCAGCTTGCACCACGCCCGCA
>NC_029778.3:47662696-47667096 GCF_000817695.3 Arachis duranensis
TGGAAGAACCATCCCAACCTCAGATGGGGAGACAACCATAATCAAAACCAACAACCATGGCAAAGAAACATAGGCCAGAACAATTGGAAAAGCACAAACCACAACCCCCAGCCAAACACTAACCAAAATGCATACAGAAAATCACAAAATAACTACCCCAACTCTAACCATTACCCACCCAATAACCACCCAACAAATCAAAACACCTATCATCATCCATCAACGCCCCAAAACCAACCAACTTCACAAGAATCACAGAGGATCACTAATCTAGAGCTGCTCATGGAGAAACTGATGAAGAACCAAGAATTGACAACAAAGAACCAAGAAGCCTCCATGAAGAACCTAGAAAGGCAGATTGGACAAATCTCCAAACAGATCTCTGTTGAGAAGCCATCAAGCTCACTACCTAGTGACACCATTCCCAACCCAAAGGAAGAATGCAAGGTCGTGCAACTAAGAAGTGGAAAAGTGTTAACAGATGGTAACCAAGGGGCAACCAAGCATAATGACACTGAGCCAACAAAGAATGATGAAGCCATCAACAAGGACATAATGACCAAGAATGTCCCAGGAGAACTCACAGAAGAGAACAACAAACCACATAATTTGAAGAAAGGAAAGCAAATCATGGAAGAACCAATTCCAAAACAGCATCAAGTGGAGAAGAGCCCAACACCACCACTAGATTTCACAAAGAGACAAAGGATCAGCATTTCCACAAATTTCTTGAGACTTTCAAGAAGCTGGAAATCAACGTACCTTTAGCTGAGGCATTGGAGCAAATGCCTCTGTATGCCAAGTTCTTGAAGGAGCTCATCAACAAGAAGAGAAGTTGGAATGAAAAGGAGACTGTAATGCTCAGTGAAGAATGCAGTGCACTCATTAAAAAGGGACTCCCTCCCAAGCTTGAAGACCCTGGAGGTTTCTTCTTACCATGCACTATTGGAAACCTATTCATTAACAAGGGGATGTGCGATTTAGGAGCAAGCATAAATCTAATCCCATTTTCTTTAGTGAAAAAGCTTGGCATAGAGGAGGTAAAACCAACACAGATGTCCTTGGAATTGGTAGACCAATCAGTAGTATATCCTAAAGGGCTTATTGAGAACCTTTTAATTAAGGTTGACAGGTTTATCTATCCAGCAGATTTTGTGATCCTGGATTCTTCAGAACATGGAAATGACTCCATAATACTTGGTCGACCATTTTTGGCCACTGCTAGAGCCATTGTGGATGTAGAGCAGGGAGAGTTAACCCTCAGGATGCATGAGGAGAGCATCATCTTGAAAGTCTTTCCAGAATTACAAAGGAATGAAGAAACAAGCAAAACAAGTGGTGACTTCCTTCCAAGAAACAAGCAAAATGAGTGATGATCTCCTTCCAAAGCAATCAACTGACAAGGAAGTACAGATGCAAGAAGAAAAAGGGAGTCATAGGGAAGCAGGGGTGATAAGCAAGAAGGAAGGTATCACAACTCAAGTAACTGTCAAGAAAGAAAGATCAACAAGAAAGAAAAAGATGAAGAGCAAGAAAAAGGCTCACAAAGGGTGGAAGAACAAGAAAATCCCAACTGAAGAATTTTCTAAAGGTGATAAGGTGCAACTAGTGTATCAACAGCAGGGAGCAGAAGATTATTACACTGTCAACCAAATACTTTCTCTTGAGCATATGGAAATTGAGCATCAAGGCACACAAAGAAAGCTTACAGTGAGAGGTGACAAGTTGAGACATCACCAACATCAACCACCCTAAAGGGAGTTCAATGTCAAGCTAGTGACAATAAAAGAGCGCTTGTTGGGAGGCAACCCAACCTGAGGTAATTTTCTTTTTCATAGCTTTTTCAGTAAAAATGTTGAATAATTGGTATGCATTGCAAGGAGCTAAGTTTGGTGTTGCACACCAAAACAATTTGAGGGAGAATGAAAACTTCTAAGTTTGGTGTTCCACCAAAGATATCATTTAAGAACACATTCTCACCTCTTGCATGATTCTAGCTCCAAGCCATCAAACATTATTAACTGTTGAATTGTTTTCTAGCCTTAATTTCATTAACCTTTAGCAAGGATACATGGTTTTAAATATGGTTGACTTGTTGCATCTGAGGCAGTGGCAAACAATTAAGTTTGGTGTCCCTACACAAAAAAATCAATCCTAGAACCACACTCAGTTTATACATACTAACCATATAATTAAGGGCTTGAGAAGCAAGCAACTTTGAGGATTATGCAGGACATGAGCCAATAATTGAAGACATTATGCATCTTAACTCAAAGAGAACACAACAGAAGAAAAAAATCAAAGGGCTGCAACTTCAAAGGTTGTATCTAAACTTAATCCTTGCTGCTGTGAAATGTTTTGAATCTGGAAACCATTGTATGTCTTGCTAAAGTGTTTATCTAGTTGCAAGTGAAATTGTTTGTTAAAAATGCTAAGTCTGCATAATGCGTGTTATCCATCACTTAGCTTGAAAATTGTTTTGTTTCCCATATGCTTAAATAAAAGAGATTGGTTTGAATTGAAAAGTGAAATATCCAATGTTGCATAAATATGAATGGAAGTTGGTGGTGGTATATGTGTTTGATTAAATGCATAACTCATGAAATAATTGTTGCATAATATCATTCTTATTCAATTGTTAGTTAGCTTGCTGTTACAAAGACTCCTATCAATAATGAAAAAGCCCTTGGTAACAAAAACAGAAAGAAAAGGGAAAGAAAAAGCCAAAATGGCAAGAAGAAAACAAAGAATAAAGGTTGGACACCAATAGCTTGAACCTTAGGACATATGCCTGTGGTGTTCTTGTACTAAGATCTGCTTGGATGAGTAAATTCTAAGGGGTATTTTAAAACCCGGTCACTTAGATCAACTGATTTGGGATGGCCAATTGAAAATCCACAATAAAGAGCAACTTAGATACAGAACATTTAGTTATCCAAAGAGATGCTGGGCATCAATGATCCTAGGAAGAATTAGTGAGCCATGTGTCTGTGGTGGAGAGATGTTGAGTAAAAAAAAAAAAAACAAATAAAGCCAAAGGCTATTACTGCAACATTTGACACCAAACCTCCAAAAGAATAATAAGCTTGTTAAGCATTGTAAGCCAAGAAAAGTTAGCAAGGGAGGAATCAAAAAGTGAGTCTTATGACAGCAAGTTTAGCAAGCCTTTGAGGAAAGATGTATTATGTAGCATCAACAATAATTGAGTTATCATTGTCTGCATAATGACCCCATAGATTAAGTTCTGCTATATGCCTAATAAGGATATGTATTCTTTTTTTATTCATTTCAATTTCTCTTAGTTTTGATGCTTGCTTGGGGACAAGCAAGATTTAAGTTTGGTGTTGTGATGACAAGTCATCATATACCCATTTTTCAAGCTAATTTCACTTGTTTTGTTAACATTTATGCACTTTCTTGCATCTTAAGTAAGTAATTTGGAGTGAAAATGCATAACTTCTATAAATCAAGAAACCACCATGAAATTAATGTTAACTCATGAGGTTTAAGCTAATTTTAATTGAATTTTAATTGATTTATAAGCCTCTTGAATTTAGTGATACTTGGAGTGGTTGTTTTGGTTTATTATAGGTGAAGAAAAGAAAAGAAAAGGAAAAGCGTGGCCTAAGAAGTGTAGCCTAAGGAAAGGAAAGTGTGGTCAAAGCAAGAGGAAGTGTGCCGCATGCAATGGGGGAGGCAAACATTGCCCTCCACAAGGGCACACTGCCCTCTAGGAGGGCAACATAAGGGAACCAACCAAGGAAGGCAACTCTGCCCTGCCCACTACAAGGGCAGAGCACAAAAATGTGCCTTGGAACCAAGAAGAAGAGAACCTTGCCCTGCCCTCCACAAGGGCAGTATCGGGCTCACCAAGGAAGAAATTCAAAGGAAAAATGTCACCCATGCATGCCACAAGAATCGAACACGGACCAAGGAAGAAGCCAAGAACTAAGGTTGAGTGCCGTGCCAAGAAACCAAGGAAATTTATTGAACGTGTGCCACAGCTGTGTTTCGAACACGGGACAGCAAAGTGGAAACACTGCCCTGCCCTCCGCGAGGGCAGGGCAGCATTTGGATTGGTGCACAAATCTGGCGCACCACACACAAATCTGGCGCACCAATTCTCTCCTGGCAGCACCAGCATGCATCGCAACTCAATCCTAGCAGCACCACATTTTTCTGCCCTGCTCTCCGCGAGGGCAGGGCAGCATCCCATGCACCAAGGAAAATTTCTGGCGCACCAATTTCTGAGTCTGGCGCACCAATTCTTAATTCTGGCAGCACCGTAGCACGTTCTGGCGCACCAACTTTTCCTGCCCTGCCCTTGGCGCGGGCAGGGCAGCATTTCACGCACCAAGGCCGCACCAGCTTGCACCACGCCCGCACCAGACCGCACCAAG